>NC_043984.1:20915514-21515514 GCF_902150065.1 Myripristis murdjan
CATTAAGATGCTAAGTGCCTCTGCCCGGTTTTTCCGTGCAGTGTAGCTCTCGTCCGCTAACACCACACCGCTGATCGGCCTCACCACGCCATTCTATCATATGCACTTCAAGGCTGCTGTGTGCTATTTTAGCAAACTCCTGACAGATCTATTCCAGATTTATTTTCCTAATCTCTGATGGAATGTTCATCAGCACATCCCGTCGTTATATTAGTGGCAGGGAGGGAGAGGCGGAGGAGTCTGCAAGGAGGGCATAAACAGCTGGGTGTAAACAATGTATACTGCATTAGAGTTGTCACTATGGAAAACTTTCATGGACTCACTATCCCTAAATATAATCTCTTCTCTTCTCTTCTCTTCTCTTCTCTTCTCTTCTCTTCTCTTCTCTTCTCTTCTCTTCTCTTCTCTTCTCTTCTCTTCTCTTCTCTATTTATCTATCTGTCTATCTAGATTTGCAAAGAACCTTTAAGTTTTTACCATTAGGTTTCCTTTTACGTACCATCAAATGTTTGAAAAAATAATATATTGTATGACAATGTATATATACATACATACATATTCTGTATCCGCTGGTTGCAACGCGTCCTTGAAGCTACATCACACTGATATTCAAAGCCAGAACAAAGCGCTTCGTCTTCAGCTTATTTTTATGGCTGCACCATTACGACAAACAGAAAATATCATGATGTTTTGTGCATCATTTTATTCACGTTTCCCTGTAATTCAGCAGGACACATTTGGTATCCTCGGAAACCTTGGGATCTCCCCTAGAATTGAAAACAATGTTCTGTGGGTTTGGACAAAGCTCGGCCGCGCTGCATGCATTTGTAATGATGAACCCACCTTTGGGACCAGCAGAGTTGAAGAGGTTTTAATGCACTGTATCTCATGCAGCAGACCAACATATTCTCTTTAAACATGTCAGCTGCTGAAGCCATATTTTGTCATGAACTAAACTGAGCTCCACTGTGACTCCTGTCCGTCAGATTCAGAGTCTCATTCACATTTGCCACTGTGCTTCGCCCTTTGAGTCACAGCTCATGGAAGTGCAGTCCATGAAATTCAATATTTCGGGATGAGTGTTTCTTTGGTTAGTTATGCGAGGACTGTAAACATCAAAATGTAGAAGAATGCCATTGCTCTGTGATGACTCAGTGTTGTTGCAGGTGCATGGAACAAACCTCAGATGCAGTTAAAAAGTAAATGAGTCAAAGGCCTCCTCCATGCAAAGCCACAATGCAGCGCTGTAAATATATTCCTAAAGAATTATTTTAATCTTTGGTTTGAGTCCATCAGCAAGCATATGAGTTGTTGCTAGGACTAGAAAAAACCTAACTGTGTGTGTGTGTGTGTGTGTGTGTGTGTGTGTGTGTGTGTGTGTGTGTGTGTGTGTGTGTCAGCAGCACCAGCATTTTACCTGCATTGCAATCTCGTCTTTGCTCTCTATACTTGTCAAGAATGACAGCACTTAAAGCACTTAAAGCCCCCCCTCTCTCCCCTAGTCTTCTCTCTCTCTCTCTCACTTCTCTCTTTTTTATTTCCTAAATACTTAAAAAACTTAACTGAAGTTGTTCTCTTGGCTACAAAGTTCATGTAAAGGAACCACTACTTAACTTTTTGAGAGCGGCAGAAACAAATCTAGTTTTGTTCTTATTGCCCATGGAATCATATATCATTCTCTAGTGGCTGTGGTCCGGCTTGAGGAGCCCGATGGGCTGCAGAGACTTTGATGCCACTTATTATATTAATTGGCGCATTCAGTCCACATTCTCAAAATTCAAAGCGTGCTCAAATTCAACATTTCTTTCCAGTAGTGACTCTGTTGAATAATAGTTCTTTATCAGCCGGCGTATAAAGAGCAGTCAGTGTCGCTGGTTGAGGCTGAATGGGTCTGAAGAGCTTCTCAGTGTTTTTAATCATGGCCTAAAGGCTGATCTTCAATACAAGTCCTTTAACACACCTCTAATCTTCTCTGTAGTGGTACAGCGAGGCAGAGATTGTGTCTGCATGTGTGCATCTGTGTGTGTGTGTGTGTGTGTGTGGGAGAAGGCAAGGGGGACTTTAGAATCACTTTTCACTTTAATACTAAATGAAAAGGTGCCTACCAAATGCTTCAATTAGGCCTGACCTATGACCCGGGTCCTGAGCCTGGAGCGACAAGGGCTGACCCCGGCCTCGACCTGCAGACCCCAGGCAGCCGGCAGGGTCGGCTCCACATAATGATAACATTGTGTGTTTTATTAGACGTCACTATCACCAGCATTGTTCCCATTAGCACTGCTCAAACAGAATCCACACTGCGTTATTCCTATTGCGTTGGACAGTTAAAATTTGTGCACAAAAGCAAATCTCCAGTTGAGCTACAAATGAGGGAGTCATGGCTCTCACTCCATCATGTGACCAAGTGACACTTTCTGGATCTGGTTAAGAGTGAATAGTGCACAATCGGTTCAAGATGATTTTCAGGTAATATGTCCAACTGTCAGCATTAACTTATTAGAGTTAAATACAGCTTTAACTTTCCATGAGTCCGTTACAGTAAGTCATCCTTGGAGTCTTAGTTCGCTTGATTTTGGCATAAGTTTTTAGTTTGTTTGGAATCATTATTTCCATCTGAAAAGATGTATTGATTGATCGATGTATTGTATTTAAACGTCTTTTCTATGCCTGAGTCAAGAATGTCTTTATGTAATTATATTGAAGTTCCATGCAATTGTGTATATTGTTTTACTGACTTTAAAAGTAAAGGTGCACTATGCAAACTTGTCTGTTAAATGTGGGTTTTTAGATTTTCCTGTCAAAAAATGTGGAATAAGCATGTCATTTGATGGGCGAGTCTACACTCTATAGACGTTCCTTCCACCCAGCTCACTGATACATTACATGCTTACGCCACATTTTTTGTCAGTTGAGTCTGTAGGGTTCTCACTTAAGTCAACCCACTTTTGCATAGTGCACCTTTAACATCACACATATCCAACATGAATACACTTGAGCAATATGAAATATGACAGACCTGTCACAATAGTTTTCTTGGAACAGGGGTTGCTTTCGTTAACATGTTTAAGCAATGAAAACACCTAGAACAGTGGTTCTCAACCTGGGGTCTGGGAAGCCCCAGGGGTCCTTGAGAGGGCTCCAGGGGGTCCCCAGAAAAATGGGGAGTATTTTAATATCACTCTTATTTAATTAAGTAGAAGTTTGCCCATTGAGAGAATCTGTAAGAATGACTGTTTTTCTCAGAGGTTTCACTCTCTTCACTGTTAATCTGCCAGTCTGCAGTAGAGACAGTTAAATAATAATAACTAAATCTTATCAGATGGGGATCCGTGAGACAACTTCTTATCAGCAGCAGACATGTTTAACATCTTAGCAAATACGGGCCCCCGGCCTGATGTGTTTCAATTTTGGGCTCCTTGACACCAAAAAGGCTGAGGACCACTGACCTAAAACTACACAGATGTAGGTGATTTTACTAGTTTCCACTTTTAGTAGATAAACTGATTCATTTGTGCTTGAAACACAGTTTATAAGTTTGTTTTGTTCCAGCAGAGCCAGTTGTCCTTTTATTGTTGAAGTGTTTCAGCCTCTGTGCTGCTGAGCAGGTTGTTTCATGTCTAAAGGGTCAGCTGTCCCTTTAACCAGAAATGGATGGTGAGGTTGGAAGTAATTTGATGTGATGTTGGTGTTATGTTTTGTGTTATGTTTGTGTGGTGATGTGTAAGTCAGTGTGTAGGTGCACGCAGTGTGGGTGAACTCAGATTTTATCAGAGTATGCGTGCAGGCGTGCGGCTCTGGATAGTTAGGTCTTATTGTTTCGAGCAGTTTTGGGCTGTTATATGGATCTAATTTAACAAAACATCTTCGATGGGAGGTGCCCACTTGACAGCACCAACAATAAACCAACTGTGGCCAACCCCCTCTTCCATCCAAACAAGCTTTCAACAAATAACTTGAGGGTTCGAAGCATCTTGGCAATCAGCTATTGAAAGAAGGTGAATCTCTGCTTGCAATTATTTTGAAAGACGTTTCTGAATAATAAGACTTGAGAAGCAGACATCCACATATTGTTTTGAGGGCTAAACGTCTATGTATATTATGTCTTGTGTATTTATGGTTGTGCCACATCTTGACAAAGCTAACAGTATAATAGCTTGCATAAATTAAAGTCATTGTCTGCACCACAGTGAAAAATAGTTCGCGGTTACAAGATTGCTGTGAGAGACGTTGGCGGTTTATGGAGTCAGCAATATTTATATTCCTGGATTTCTTACATGTAAGCTTGACACATAAAATACAGTGTGACCATTTGTGTCGACGCAGAGGATCTCATTATTTTGTGTGTGTTTTGTCTCAGTAATGGCTGTGTGTGAGTGTATGTGCATTTTCTACAAAGTGTTTTCAGTGTAGCACATCTTCTAGCCTGTGGTTAATCTCTCAGAAAACATTGGATTGTGGGTTTACGGCTCACTTGCAATTATTCTTGTTGAAATCATGTTGTTTTTTTTGTTTTTTTTTGTCCTAAATTGTGCTGTTTTGGGGAAATATTTATGATTCATACCCACCCAGAGTTAATTTAGGTTTCTCTGTGGCTCCAGGTGTTACACTTATGAGGCTCTCTATGGTTTCAAAAGCAGACATAGTTTTAGCTCTCCTTTGATATGGAGCTGCCTCCGCCTGCCCTCTTGAGGTTAAGTGATTTCTTTGACCTTGTGCAAAGACGTTGGAGGTACCACTGCTTGTCTGGGAGAGCCGCTTCAAACACATTAATTTCTCAGCACATACAGCAACACTGTCACACTGCTCATTATGGGGGAAAAAATAGCTGTAAATTGTGATTCATTCATCTCCCTGAAAGCAGCGCACAACAGCATTATGCACTGCAAACGTGTCATTTGCTCATATAAATGTATGTTTTTGCTCAACTCAACAGGAAGTTTACTAGCTGGCACTCGCTTTTAAATAACGCGCAGAACAAATGGTCCCCAAACGTCATCAAAAACATCAACCAAAATCTGTCAGCCAGGACTTCCCACTTTGTATGTACAATATATGAAAATGTGTAGGAAAGTGTAAAGAAAAGTGTCTGCCAAGTGATTGAGCAAGCAATTAGGGAGCAGACGTGTCAAAGTCAGGCCACAGTGAGTTTAATTTGCGCTCTCAGTAATGACCTGCCCTGTGTGTGAGTGTGTGTGTGAGTGTGTGTGCATGTGTGTTTGTATGTGTGTGTTTTTGCGGTTTCACTGCATACATATTGGACCGTCTCCCCCTGCTTCTTAAGTTTTCTTCAGATCCAGATGCTTATCAGATGTATCAATAAACACTTTTTTTTTTTTTTTTAAACCCATGTTATTTGAAAGTCTGTTGCATATCATTTTACATCAGCTGCGCAGCATTAAGCAATAAAAGTATGAAGCTTCATGAAGGTAAACAAGAGTAATCAAGATACATTTAGGCCGTGTTTGGTGTCTCACTGGAAAAGATGGAGGCAGCCTCGCCTTCACTGAAGCTGATTTAATCCCCAACAGGCTGGGTAAAGGGAGTCAGTCTGTGTGACCCTGAGCACTGTGTGTGTGGGTGTGGGTGTGTATGTATGTGTATTGGGGATGGTTCAGGGGCAGTGGCAATTTAAACCCCCCAACACACACACACACACACACACACACACACACACACACACACCAAATTATGCTTCAGACTCACGATACCTTGCGGTGGAATGATGAGTGTCTGTGTGCCCCAGGACTTGGATTGTGTGTGTGTGTGTGTATGTGTGTGTGTGTGTGTGTGTGTGTGTGTGTGTGTGTGCGTGTGTGTGTCAGCAGCACCAGACGACCCAGTCTGACCTGACCCAGCCAGGTCTCATAAAGGCAGCATTGAGGCCTGGAGGCCCAGAGACACAGCGCAGCTTTTGTTGCCCTGCCCAAGGTGTATTCCCCCTGGAGGGCGAGCGAGGGATGTGGAGAGAGAGCGAGCGAGGTTGCCCAAACTGGTGTGACTCATTAGCAAGAAAGAAACCATTCCTTGGCTTGGCCGCACGTTATTTTATAGTTTACTAGGGGAAATAAAAGTGTTTCTTTATTTTTATGAATGTTTTCTGCAACCACTCGGCCCGCTCTCCCCCTTTTTCCTCCTTTACCACAATCCGTTCTTTCTCTTATTAATCCAGTTTTCAATATGGGACTAATTAATAGGACACTGCTCACTTCACACACACACATACACACACACACATACACACACACATGACCCACCAGATGCTTGAAGCAAACTCATTCCTATGTTCTCCCTTTCTTTCTTTTCCTCTGTTTCCCTCTAACTATTTCCATCTTTTTTCTCTCTTTTTTTCCCTCCCTGCTTTCAACACTTGCTCTTTTTCCTTCCCTATTCCTTTTATACATCTGGCTTTTATACCAAAGAGATTTTTGGTCTTCGAATTTGATCAATCTAGCAGTGCACTTAAAGTGAAAAGCTGTGTCTGTGGAAGGATCTTCAGTCTCATATTTACTGCTCCATTCTTCAAGGTCAATTGCAACTTGCAATGGTGCTTCAGCGTGTGTGAAAGCTACATGTTTTGCACAGATTACTTGCCCATGAACACAATTAAAGTCACAGAACATCTGTGTATTTTCACGTACGCAGCCTACACGTCCGTGCTTGTATGTTTCTAAGTTCCTTTTTTTTATGCAGACGTGGGCACGCATATGTTTTGTGCGATTTGACTTTCTCACAGCAACGCATGTTTTCAATCACTTTTTGTAATCAATCGTAGCTACACTGTTTACCCGACATGTGTTTGAATGTCTTTGATTTGAGAAGACATGCGTTTTTTCACTCCTTGTGAAAATAGTTGAAATCCAAATAGTTGATCTCAAACTGGCCCTTACAGAGAAGAGAAAAACCCAGCAGAACCAAGCAGTTATATAAAAAAAAAAATCTTCAGTGAGGGAAATTCAGTCTTAACAACAGATCAAACTGACCAGACTTTAAGCTGTTTTATGGGTGTTTGTGTACGTCTGTGCATGTGCAAGAAGGAATAGCTGTTCTAATGAAGTACGTAGAGGCAGAGTAACTGTTAACAATAGAGCAGTGGCAGTATAGAGCTGCCACTGCCAAACTAATTAGCCATCAAATGGATTATTGATGTCAAAACTGATTTAATTTTACATCCCACTATACATTTTTGTGCTATTTACATGTTACATGACTTTTCTAAGAAATGCTAAGATAAATTGCATTACAATAAAAAATGGCATTTAAAATGTCCTGATGAACACTACATCGTCGGAGATGTGTTTGCATGATTAGATTAATTTGCAGATGGGTAAAAATGCTTAAAAAGATTTGTAGATTAAATGGCCGAACAAACAACAGACTAAATATTGACAAAACTGAATTGTAACTACATTGTGACTATAAGTGAGTAGGAACCTTGAGCCACGCAAATGTACGGTGCATAATGTATCTGCTTGATACATTACGAAGTAGTTTCTGTTCACATGTGCATGCACTGTGTGTGTGTGTGTGTGTGTGTGTGTGTGTGCGTGTGTGTGTGTGTGTGTGTGTGTGTGTGTGTGTGTGTGCATGTGTGTGTGTGCACCCTGTAAATTGGCTTCTCTGGCCAGCAGTGAGCCTGCCCCCACATGTGGAACAGTTTACTCTAAATCAGGTATGGGGTGACCATTGCAGCAGTGCTGTAATTGACAGGCAGCAGTGTGTGTGTGTGTGTGCGTGTGTGTGTGTGTGTGTGTGTGTGTAATAGAGAGTGTGTGAGAGTGTGTGTGACTGTGCAGCTGTATAAGTGTGCATGTATGCATGCATTAGTCTGTGTGTGCAGTGGTTAGAGTGCTGCTGCTACTCACACAGTGATTTTGAATGTATTTATTCCTGTCCTGTTCATTTCTCTCTCTCTCTCTCTCTCTCTCTCTCTCTCTCTCTCTCTCTCTCTCTCTTTCTCTCTCTCTCCCAGCCTTGGTCTTTGATTCCTAAGCTGAAGCAGGCCCAAAACAACAAGACATTCTTTGGCTGCACTGTATTTACCGCAGCTCCACCACAGAGAGTTAGACTCCACCCACTCATGAAATCACTGAGGGGGATGAGACAATAATAGAGAAGGAAGAGGGGAGGGCTGCCCTCATTTAGCTTAGTGACAGGGGCAGAGAGGCAGAAAGTCAGTCCAGAAAAAAGCAGAATAATAGGCAAAAACTTTTGCCCATCAGAAACTTGCTGACTGGCCCGTCACCTCAGAAGAAGCAGCAAAAGTTTATTGTGTTGGGGGCACCACTGGAATTAGTAAGTAAATGTGTGTGTGTTGTCGTAAAGGGTTAATTGCGCCCATGTTGTGGCAGGCTGTCCTCTGGCAGGCTGGCTATAGAGTCAGGCTGGCAGACGGAACAGAGAGACCCTTTATAATACAGTTCTGCTGATTGAAATCATATGGCATCGCTTGAAATCATTGCACTGTTTGGAAGGCAGTCAGAAAGCAGGAAAAAAAAAGTGTTTGCCCCTTCTCCTTCTCTATAATAAACTGCCAACTGTTGCATGAGCGCTCTCCCTCGGTTCTTCCATTTTCCCACATGCCTTGTTTTGAGGTGTTTGTGTTTGTAACTGTTTTTGGTTTTTGAAAAGCGGTTTACATCTTTTTGTTAGTTGTACTCACTTTGATTTGACTTTGGGAAGCCACTGAGAAGCTCTGTAAGTGATAACTAGACAGTGGTTGCAATGCCAGTAAGTCATCCCTCCTCCCTCTCCTCCCTCTTTTCCCACACAGGCTGGATCCACGGCGGCCATCCTGCCCAGGCTTCGTCACTTGTCTCTTGGTGTCTCTCCAGCCCCTCCTTCCTCTTCAGCATCCCTCTCATCTCTCCAGGCCCTGCTCGAGGGAAGCCACCGCCTGAGAGGGGCTGAATGGCATCGGGCCACTTCCAGCTCACATCAGGTGCCTGACACACACACAGGACAAGGAAACGGGCAAGACGTCACCTGATATCGCTTGCTTTTTTGAAACTACAGCAGCCCTTGACACCATGGCGACCAACAGGGAACGGCAAGTGGGTCACATGACTGGCTTCCCGCCTGCGGTGTACCCGTTCACCTTCAACTCCATGCGGAGCCACTCCCCCTTTGACCTGCTGGCCAGTAGCAACCTCTTTGGCCGTTTCGGGGCAGACCTTCCCAAAGAGATGGCTGCATTGTGTGAGTACTACATGAAATTTTACATTCCTTTACAAAACCACATGCCTTGATTCTTCAGATTTCCTCTTGACAAACTCCAGTGTAAGTCAAAATAAAGCATTTTTCTTAAAGCCCATCTAAAAATTCAACACACTCAGCCAAATTTCCTATAACGTGCATTTTATAAGAGTCATAAAACAAAAGAAATGAAAGAAATGACAAAGGAGGAAAAGGGAAAAAATACTCATCTGCAGTTTTGTGGTGTAACCAGTGATCTACTTCAGTTAGAGACAGAGAGACAGAGACAGAAAAAGAAAAGAAAGACGAGAGAGGAGAGGAGAAGAGAGAAGAAAAGAAGAGAGAAAAAGAGAGGAGAAGAGGGAGTTTGCTGTGAAAAAAGTGTCCTCAGCCTTCCAGGAAAGCTCGCTTTTTCCATGTGGTAAACCAGGCGGCTGGCAGAGAGCTGGCCAGGCTGGTCGCTCCATTCTGGAAAAGCAGAAAACATAACAAGGTGTGAGAGGGTTTGTGTGTGTGTGTGTGTGTGTGTGTGTGTGTGTGTGTGTGGGTCTGTGTGGGTCTGTGTGTCTATGTCTGTGTGTGTGTGTGTGTGTGTGTGTGTGTGTGTGTGTGGTAGTAGGTTGAGGGGTGAAGTTTGAATTATGTACTAGAGTACACAAGACAGAATTTCCATTTGGAGTCACAGGGGGCGCTGTTGCTCTTCAGTCATTCTTCGCTCCTCTTCAGAGAGACAGGGAGGCACAATGACAGAGTGTTGTGGGACAAAATAATGAAGACCAAGGGCGATAGTTTGTACAGCTGAGAATATTGTGTATTTCTAAAAGGAAAGGGTTAGGGTTAGCACTTTAACAGCACTTCACGTCTACTGGCCCCTTTGAATCACATTCCCATTCTCCATTATCTTTGTCTTCCTCTCACTAAAATAAGCTCTTGCCTGAAGTTCAAAATAGTTTTCCCACCTCGTTCTCATTTCTTATTCCGTCCATTTCTTTTTTCTTCTTTTTCTATTTTTCCTTTCTCTGTTTTATAGTCATTATAATGTTATTGTTATTGCGGTGGGATTACTTTGTTTTGTCATCAGTCAAATCACCATGACTCGGACTCACTATGACTTACACTCCTTCCTATTTGTTACATGTAACATTGGTGTCATAGGAATTTCAAGGAGTTCAATAGTGGCTATAAGTGCTATAATTTGCTCTTACTGGACGTGGACAGTGATAGATAACCGCATACTGCGTAAGCATACTGCACCGGTCACAATACATTATCAGCAGGGGAGGATAATATATGTCCATGGAGGAGTAAGCAGTGGACACAGCGGTTTTTCATCTTTTCTGTAGGGAGGCTGTAAACTGTGTCAGTATCATCTGATATATCTGATAGTCTTTATTTTTCATCTATCGCCTCTCTACCTTCTCCAGAGCTACATGAAACACTGAGCTAAGTTATTGCAAAAAAGAAGGAAACCATTAACAACTGTGGGTAGGTGGTGGGCAGTGGAGAATGTAAAGAAAATGCTGAGATCAGCATGAGTGAGATACCAAAATAATAATGACCACAGCGATGATCAGTTCCTCCTGGATTCTGTTTACTTCCATTTTTGCCTGAGTTGATCTGTAGTAAAGTGTGTGTAGAGTGTAGAAACATGTTTGATCTTCACTATAAAGATCTATATTATAAAGATCTATATACAATAAAACACAAGTATAGGAACCATTTGACGTAGTTCAACCGGAACAAATGTCCAAATTGAATTTTGATGATTTGCCATAATCCGCCATAATAATGAAAGCTAAAACAACCAATATCAATTCATCTGATATGTCGGGATCTTTCTGCTCTTTAAACGCTGAAAGTTCAGATCAAAGAGGTGCAGGTACCAGCAGGTAAAACACATTAGTGCGTTTACATGCACACCAATGTCCTCTTACTAATGGCTGCTCAGGTTTTCTACACCTTAGTATGTGCGCGCGCACACACACACACACACGTTTTTGAAACAAACATTTAATGCAGAGACAAGTTTGTGCAGTCTCTGACATCTGCAATACTGCTATAGGAATACCTGCTGAGTACACCATTACTCAATGTGTGTGTGTGTGTGTGTGTGTGTGTGTGTGTGTCTTTGTGTGCATGGAGATTTGCATGGAGATAATCTGTTCATTGAGCAGCTGTTATCTGATGATCTCTGCTCATTATCTCTAGTCTTCAGACCCAACAACGGGGGAATTTACCACACAATCTGCACTCAATATGTGATTACATCTTTAACCCGCTGCCCCTGAAACTGATATAAATACAGAGACACGAGGCTCCGCATTCTGACAGTCCCCATGTAGAGGACAGTAAAGACAAATCCAGAGGACCCGAGGCACTGTCATTGCTGGAATTTCTGCCAGGAAGTTTTGAAACCTCATAACGTGTATTTTTAAGTTTAAAATGAAATGTGTGTTTACAGCTTCTTCCTGTAGTGTCACATCTTGTGCTTTCTGCCTCCTCCTATGGTGATAGAAAGCTACGTCTAAATACACACAGGACACACTGAACTCGGTGGTCATTTGCTGACCACGCAGGAGAGCAGAGTGGAGTAGATTATAGGTTTTAATGAGCGTTTTGCCAGATAGTGAGACTTGTCGCTCTCAAAGCTCACTTTCTGGCCTGTGTGGCGCTAACAAGCATGAACCTTGCATCACAGCACATTTCTATGTCACCACTGGGGGAGGCAGAAAGAACAAATGGGACATTTCTCTTAATCCAAACAAACTAATTACAAAGCAATTTAGCATTACTGTTTTATTTTAGTTTTTTTAATGCATCACATATTATCTTTTCACTGGAAATTTCTGTTGCCCCAGTCACTAGTTAACACATCGCCATTATTAAAGTGTTGCTTTATTATGTGTGTCACTTACAGGTCACTGTAACCAAAGACCAGCCGATGTTGCTGCAGTTCCCCCTTTGGTGCATTCACACACTTTATACGATCCAAATTCTCCCTCCAGTGACCAAATGTGTTTAGTCTTTTATAGGCTTTAAAAGCACTGGGATCGGACAAGACCTGGACAGATGTGGGATACTCTTTCTAGCCAAGGTTTGCCTGTCCAGCACTTCAGTAATGCAGGAGTGGGCTGTATGTTAAATGGAGGCAAAAAAAAAAAAAAAATCTGTATTGGAATGTACTGCCTATTCTTTTATTTACAGATGTATTAAAACAACTTTTAGGTCTTAAACTAAAGGAAAGTATTTGCCTATAGCTGGATTTGATATTATTGTTATTCCAAGATTTTTTTTTTTTGCAACATTTTCAGTAGTGTTTTTTTTTTTTTCCTCATGACATCTGGATCATTATTTCTGTCTAAATCAACATCTTTTTTTACTTATGAAAAGAGAAGAGCCCTGTTTTACTACTAAGAAAACATCATGATATAATGAGGAAAAGTAGAGTATTTTTCCACAATGGAACCCCTCTGAAATTTTTCTACTAGTCACATCATGTTCTTTGTAATGTTTTGAGTGTGTGTGTGTGTGTGTGTGTGTGTGTGTGTGTGTGTGATATTAGTAACTTGAACCTAAAGGCACAGAGCAGAGCTTGTGTGTTTTTCTTTGTGTCTGTCATCACAGGCACTCTGTTTAAGCGCATACGCACACAGGCGTGCACGCAATTGTGTGTACATTCAAACACACACGCGCACACATGCACACACACACACACACACACACACATTTCCATTGCCTGTCTATAGGCTGCACATTCCTACACCCGTGAATATAACAAAACGGCGATCTAGTGCTCCTTGCCTCACATTTTGTGACTCTAATTGTGAGCTTACTGATGACCGCAGCGAGTCTTGTGCAAACATCTGAAGCTGGGCTGGAGGAGTTGCCGTTTCGAGAGATAGACAGAGAGAGAGGGAGGCCATTGTTCTGCTCTGTGTGTTTGTGTCAGAGATGACGACAGGATGAATAGCTGAAGAACCTGATTGTGAATAGCTGTAATGTGACTCGCTCCTCTTATGAGTGTGTGTGTGTGTGTGTGTGTGTGTGTGTGCGTGCGTGTGTGTGTGTGTGTGAGAGAGAGAGAGAAGTCCAGTGCTGTAAATTTCAAAGACCAAGAACTTGCCCAACCAAAAGGAGCGAGAGCAAGCTCAAGTTTTATTAGAGTGAAGGAAAACGGGACACCCTCTTTCCTGTTCACATTCCCCCTCATTTGTGTGTCTCCTCAGGGCCGGGACAGGGGGCAGGGTGCTGCAAGGCAGGGAGCTGAGTGTGTGTGTGTGTGTGTGTGTGTGTGTGTGTGTGTGTGAAGGGGGGGTAATTGTCTCAAGGTGTGGAGAGAACACAGCAGGCTGAGATTGTGCAGCTACACTCCCTGCAGTGTGTCATTGTGCTGTGCTGTGTGTGTGTGTGTGTGTGTGTGTGTGTGTGTGTGTGTGTGTATGTGTGTGTGTGTGTGCGTGTGTGCGTGTGTGCGTGCACAAAGGGGGGTTGGACATGGTGAAAGACAGGTAAAAACGTTGCTGCACTGCAAAAAAAAAAAAAAAAAAAAAAATCACCATTTAAACAAGTCATTTAGTCTCATATTCAGGGTTAAAATCTTTCTCTTTAAAAAGAGAAACATCTGCCTGTACCTGGGATGCGATAATCCCACTTGTTTCCTGTGCAGTTTCACTTGTTTCAGGAATTTCTCTGGGAACAAGTTTAAATATATTGGAACAAGGCAGAATGAGTCAGATCACGGCTCTAGTATCAAGAGAATGATCCCTAATTCAAGAAAATTCTGAATAAAAGTGGACTGGTGTTGGAAACAAACGGTATTACCTCATTCTGGTGGCAGATTTTTCCACTTGTTTTGAGAAAACACTGAACATGAAGCTAAATGACTTGTTCAGATGGAGGTTTTTTGCAGTGTAAGACTGGGGAGGGTGGTGGTGGTGGTGGTGGTGGTGGGGGGTCAAAGTGTGATTATGATTTGCTGTGTTATAACAAAACGGCACATAAACACGGGCAGGGGGACAAATACAAATAAGCAAACAAACAAAATGGGGAAACAAAGGACAAGGAGAAGAGGTGTAAGTTGGGCAAAGCACAGAAGAAGAACACAAGGCATTCAGAGCCACGGGCAGGAGAAGTTGGGAAGTCAGTGTGTGTGTGTGTGTGTGTGTGTGTGAGAGAAAGGGGTGTTAGAGCCCCAGTGGGGGTTTCTTCCAGAGTTCATCCCTCTTGAACGGGTAGGGAAGGAAAGGGAGGAGGAGAGGGAGGAGGGTGAGGTATCCAGACTCTGGGGCAGTTTGTTGGCCCGCAAGAAGAATCGCGGTTTAGTGTGACTGAAGTATCCAATAACCTCCGGGCGGCTAACTAAATCCATTAGAACTGAATTGAAGAAATTGAATTAGTTGGCCACACAAGCCAGATCAGGCGGAAATAGAGAGAACCTTTAAGAGAAAAATAAAACCTCATGCAAGGTTGATGGAGACAGACAGAACGATAGGCAGCATGATGAAAGAGCAATGTGGGCATCAGGAATCAGCCACCTTAAAATTAACCCATTAAACTCTGATTTACCCCTAATATTCCCATGAAGTACACCTTCAAAGTTAGAAAAAACTCCTTATCGTTTGAAAGTGTCACACACATATTCTGGCTCTGCTGGTTTCAGCTATATCCTGCTTACACCGGGTGAAATATTCAAACCCGAGATGCCACTGTTTCACGGCTGCACAGTCGAAAAATATCTTGTGCATCAATTTATGCACATTTCCGTGTAATTAAGCAGGGCATGTTTGGGATCTGTGGGACCCTTGGGATCTCCAGTAGAATTTACAATAAAGTTTTGTGAGTCTGAATAAGTTTGTCCATGCAGAATGCATTTGTAATGACAAACCCCCCAATGGGACTGGCAGAGTTAAATTTTAAGGCTGTTTATTTTGTGGAATATGTATGCGTGCGTGCTTGTGTGTGTGTGTGTGTGTGTGTGTGTACCTGTTCCAGTGCTCAGTCAGGCCTTGGGGAGACACTTTAATCCCGCTGTCCTTCTGAAATGAGAACATCCATTTACAGTGAAAGCTAAGAAAGTCGTGAACAGACAGCACAACTAACTTATCTGTCCCTCAGCACCTTTCATTCTCACTCCCTCCAGGCGCAGTTAGGTGGGATTCATGATTTATGAAAATGGATTTTGTACCTTAAAGGTGACAGAGCTCTGCTGCACGTATGTTTGGGAGTGAGGCAATGTTCCCTGTTGTGGAAGAACAAAAAGAAAGTAATGCAGAGGGGGGGGTAAAAAAAAAAAAAGAAAAAAAGAAAGAGACCGGTGAGGGGGTGAGACGGGTCGTGTTTGTTTTCATTTGCAGAATATGAAATATGAAGAGGCGAGTTGGAGAGCTGAAGGAGAAACTAGGGAGGGAGAGAAAGTTTGTTGTGTGTCCAATCACAGACAGGGTCCACACCCCCCCACTCGACTCTCAAGTCCCTCCCCAGCTCGTCCTCCTCAGCCCCGCCTCCTGTTGCTCTGCTCAGAGAACATGCAGATAGTTGGCTCTACAGTGTCATTGCGCCGCTGAGTGTGTGAGGCCCTGAGCGCTGGGAGAGAGGGTTAGTGGAGATCAGTTACAGCAGACCAGGCGAAACACCCGGACAAGCAAGTGATCTGGGAAGAGAGGGGCGTCAAAAGGGGGGGGGACAGGAAAAGCAGTTAGGGTTGCAGAGCAGAAAAGACAGACACACATAGGAGGGAGGAATTCTGTCCATCCAGGAGACTTATCTGCAAGAGACAGGGAGAGGGAGAAGGAGGGGGTGCAAGTGGCAGAGACAGACAGACAGAGAGCACCTGGACCAAACTCCCCCTGAGTAACTCTGAGCCTGGAGGATCCCGTCCCGAGCTACCCTCTCTCTGGCTGAACTCCTGTAAAGCTGTTAGCTCACGACAATAGCACAGGACTCTTGTTGTGTTGCTGTGATTTGAGAGGAGCATGTTTGACTGCGTTGAGGCTCTGGGGCTGGCCCCGCGGCCCCTCTTCGATGTGTCCAACCAAGGCTCCTGCATGCTGGGCAAGGCTACCCCCTACTTCTCCGGCCTGGACCCCTTCGCCTGGGCTGGGACAGGCAGCATTCAGTGTAAGTGCTTGCTCTACCTCCTCATCCCATCCATCAGAGTGGTGGCTGTGTGTGTGTGTGTGTGTGTGTGTGTGTGTGTGTGCTTATCAGAGTCCTGGTTTTGTTATCATAGAGCTCTCTCCACAGGAAGAGTCAGATTCCATTCGATTCTGTGTACTCATTCTCACCCTCCAGTTTGTTTGTTTATGTGCTTAGTGTGTGTGTGCTTAGTGCGTGTGTTTTCATTATGAATGACTTCACATGAAGGACAGCTCTTTTTAAACAATATGGGACCTGACCTCGCATCGCATTTGCAACCCAGCACGCAAAGTCAAAACAGCATTGACAGATTTGGAGGGCAAGCCGGTGCTGGAATCACATGGTTGTGATAAATAAGGAGAATGTGATTTGTGTCAACAGTAACTCAGATAGACAGACTCAGGCATTTGCACACATGTGGCTCTCCAAAAAAAAAAAAAAAAAAAGGGAAATGCAGATATAAATGGACAGACACTTTTCATTCAGATGCACAAACCTTCCACCTCCAGCCGGCACCTCGCTGTGTCCTGCCTGCACCTGGCACCCAGGGCTTTCCTCATGAGATTCATCCTGCACAGAGATATTATTTCTCTTGGCTTTCATTTAATTGGAGGAAAAGTATGCGGCATCATACCTCATTTTAGGAGTTTCCTGTGGAGGAAAGAATGGCAGGAATGAAAAGTTAGTTGGTTGTTAAAAGATCAAATGTAAATCACTTGGCGTTTAAAGCACTCCCTGTTTTCTCGCTTCACACAGCGTGAAACAGACTAGGCATTCTTTTGACAGCTCCCCAGGAGACTGCTGTAGACAAGACGCAGATTGCATCAGGTATTCTGATATACTTGTGTTGAAAGCCTAACCACCAGATAGTAGCACACACACACTCACACACAGGCACACACACATGCATTCCCAAAGACAAGTGAGAGAAACACTAAGTAAATCTATCATCAGTGTTATGAAGAGCATTTTCAGACTCTTTGATTACACTTGGCTTTAGCATTATAAGGTTTTCCTCATGCTGCACCTTCGAAATTCAAACATTGACTCAGTCTATCTGTAGGCCCGCTTTCTGTTGAGTTACATGTGGGGTTCTGATTTCAAAATAAATTCCCGCCGTGGTATTCGAGTTCATATGATTTGAGATGTCCGAGGTGAGAGCCTTAAGTCTATATGTCTTCCTTAACCCCACGCTGCTCACTAATGATGATGGATGAGCAGTCAGCATGAGAAAGACCACAGCAGAGCCTGTTCCAACTCGCTTACAAGCCCTGCCAGTTGCCAGGCTGGACGACTGTGCAAATACCCTGCACATTTTTTTTTTTTTTTTACTTAATAAAATTCTTGACCCTCTGCAAAATCCCAGATTTTCACACTGCCGAGAAAACCACGAAAAGCATGCAACTCAAACACTGTATTTTGTTTCTTGCAGGCCTAGTATTACCGTCCAACATGTCACACAAAATATATGTGTACACATGTTTTGTTGCGAGGAATCCGAAGAGAGAGAGAGAGAGAAAAAAAAAGGAAAAACAAGATGTTCTTGGATTGAGCTGGAAGGCTTTTTGGTGGTCGAGGAACACAGAGCGAGTCTCAGAGCAGTGTTCTGTTTCAGCCTTCTCTGTTTCTGAATAACCTGCGAACATAAATGGACAATGACATGCAAGGAAGTGTTACTCACCCCTGCCATTCACACCACTCTGCTTCCTTTGTTCCCTTTTCGAACAAATCAACACAGTGTAGACTCAGATAATCTCTCTAGCTAAGGCACTTTTAAAATTGAAAATATTTTGGGTAAGCTGTGCTGGAAGTACTGAGCATCTGACATTCCCTTATTTTGCATACAAAATACATAAAATCCTCTTTCTCTGCACGTGTTTCATTCTGTATTTGCCTCATCTGGGAAGTCAGAAGTCAAAATTCAGCTATTGATAGCGTGCAAGTACACTCCTCTTATCTTCCTCATTGTGGAAAAAAATATCGTCATTGACATGTTGACACTGATAACTTCGGTTTTGGCTGTGCCAGTATTGCATTGGTTTGTGTGAAACTGGCAGGATTCTGACTTCTTTCATCATATTGCAGGTTCACATTGCACTGAATAGCTGATCACCAGCCCTCTATTGAAAGTGAACAAAAGTGATTAGTTTGCCTTTAAATATCGCTTTCAGTGAACACGTACTGTTACACACTGTGTCTCTGCATTCCTGAGAGCATTTTGGCCTCCTTCACACACACTTTCTCCTTGTTTCAGTGTGTGTGTGTGTGTGTGTGTGGTGGTAAGAAGGGGGGGGGTCATCTTTTCCTGTGTTTTTATGTGAGGCAGTTCAGCACCTCTCTGCCTTCCTTTGTTTCAACGTCAGGAGGTATTAAAGGGAGCAAGAACATGCCAAAGTCCCTCTGCTCTCTGCTCTGTCACCGTCTGCGGGGAAAGTCTCTCTCCTGGGTGACATTTGTTTTTCTGTCTCTTTCTGAACAGTCTCTCTTTCCACACTTGACATTCCCTCCTCTCAGTCTTTTTCCAATGCCCTGTCAGTGTGTTGCTGCCCCCCCTCAGCACTAATGTGTGTTTATTCTTTACTCACGCATGGCTCAGCTCACATTACTGGTGTCCCGCAAGAGCTTTTAATTATTCAATTACTATTACAAAGGCTCAATTAAGAGATTAGGACGTGTTTAGGGGCAAAGCAGTTAAAAGACGGGGATGAAAGAGAGGAGTGGAGAGGGAGGGATGAAGTTGGATTTGGGATTAACCCCCCACCCCTCCCGTAACTCTTTGTATCTTTGTGTTTCAGTCCTTCGGGGGAAATGCTCTCCTCTTCATTCAGTGATAATCCCCTTCTTTCTCAGTCAGACTGTTCTCTTAAATAAGCTTTTCGAAGCCTTAAAGACCATCATATCGCATAGCGGGAGGGCACTTAACTATGCTAAAACGATGAAGCTGAAGAGCTGTTACTTTGAGCAACTGAGGCAAACTACTGTTTGCCATAGCATGAGATCATGTGGAAGGCTTTCTGTAAATAAGTGGTTTTGAAAATAAAAATAAAAGATAGCAGTTGAGGGATATTATAAAGCCAGTGAGAGCAAATCAATCCATGTGTTTGTCTGAGTGTGTGTGTGTGTGTGTGTGTGTGTGTGTGTGTTATACGATTCTAACTGCTTGAAGGAGAAAGGGGTTTAGACTTTTATTGTTGGCTGTGTCTGCACAAATATCACAAGCCCCTGGTAAACTTTGGTATGTTTTTTTCACAATCTGTCTCCTCTGGGTGAGGAAACACACACAAAAAAATATTGTCTGCCCATCTGGTCCAAACCCCAACGGTCCATTTTGATCGCCTGCGGGCTTGTGCTCCTTACATTGTCACCTGCTTAGCACTTTTAGGACAGGAATTATAATTTGAAGCCCAAACAACCTCCTGAAAATTCAAGTCAGTCACATCTCTGGGAGGCTGCTTTGTTTTTGTCAACAGATACTATAGAATAACGGAGAAAATAAATGTTAGTTTACATCTTCTTGCACCTATGTGTGTGTGTTAAGTGGGTATGTGGCAGGGTGTGTGTAGGCAAGTGTGTGTAATTTGTGAGTGTGTGTGATCTGACTCTAAAAGGAGATGGCTGCAGATTTAATTAAAAATATAGGTCTTCAGTCATGTTCTGTTTTCTATGAATCATTATTAAGCTATTGCTAATGTGTAAACATTTTATGAGCCACTTATTTGGAACAAAGTCTCTAAAAATTTGGGAATGGAGCCAAGTTGAGGCCAGCGACGAGCGGCTGTTACTGTGAGGAATCACTTAAACTTGTGAGGGTCTTGTCCAGTCAGTCTTGTTCAGACTTGTCTCTCCAGCTCTGCCTCCACCAAGCCACATTCACTTTTGTTGAGTTTGTTCCTTTGGTGACTCTTTGATGAGTTTGAGTGTGTCTTGTGCTTTTATGAAACTGTATATTATCAGCTCTCCTTCTTTTTACCTCTGTCAAGCTATTTTATCTTAGTCACTTTTATAAAAGAGACAAGTCTCCTCCAAACTTAAAGCCATCCAACTTAAAGTGGGAATAGTTGCAGCACAACTGAACCTCCAGGGCTTTTAATATGAAGATTAATGGCCATCAGCACACAGGCGATCATGGGTGTGTACACTCAGTGATGGCAAAAGTAGAAAATGTACACCAAATCTCAGAGTAATCAAAGTGACACAACCTTTTAAAAATAAAAGGTTTAAATGATACACACTTCATCACCGAAGTCAAAAAGTAGTTGTTCCTGTGAAGAGCTGAGGGTTGTTTTGCAGACAAGATAGCTTTATGAACCTTGTCGGGGGTTTCCTGGGTCAGTGTTACACTGGCTGCCCCGAGGATAAAGGGGGCCGAGTTAGGAGACGGGGTCTGGCCAAATGTTGGCTGTGTCATATCAAGAAGGGCAAAAATATAAAAATATGTTTACGCTGTGTTATAAAGAAGAAAGGCTGTTTTGTGTGCATAGTGATGAACAGGAGGGGCAATCCCAATTTAACAACCTGTCCCGTAAAATCACCCCCCCACACACAGACACACAAACACACACTTTTCAAACAAAGCCTGCCATGAAAAAAAGGAGCAAAAATAAGCCTAGTACATGAATGGTGCTTCCCAGGTGTTGTAGGGACAAACGAAGAGTATTAAATGATCATGATGTTGACCTCAGCCGCAGATGAACCATGTCTTCTTGATGAACTGTGAATTACTTTTTTCTGCTCCCGCTTCCAACATTTCCACCGTGCATTTGGGCCAACGGGTGTCGTAAGATCCACAAATGTGCAAAACGGGGTGAGGGTTTGAGGATTTGTTTTGGATCTGTGATGTTGTTAGTGGGCTCGTGCAAAGACGTGTCTGTGTTTGTGTCCCCTGTGTGTGCATGCCTGTGTGTGTGTGTGTGTGTGTGTGTGTGTGTGTGTGTGTGTGTCCCTGCCCCCTTTTTTAAGTGTTTGGTGTTGCTGTTTTTATGGAGCCATCTCCTGGACAGTAGCCTGGTTTTCACAGCCTTTCCTTTCAAAGGCGCTGCCAATGACAGGATGGGCTCCTCCTCCTGCCAGGGCAGGAAGGCAGGAGTGGGGAGAGGATGGAGGGACGGGAGGGGGGGAGGGAAGGGGGGTGGGGGGGTCGTCAAGCTGGGGGAGGGGACTGTGGTAGTGAACTTAGAACAGCTGATGAAAGGGATTGTCACTCAGATCTCCCCCATCTCCACCCCAACCCCCTGGTAATTACTCACTCAGCATATTTGCGGCTGTAGCTCTCCAGTTCAGCACATCTGCTGATAAATAACAACATGTTACTTGAAATCAGTGAGCGTGATAGTAGTGAACAATAAAGAGTACAAGTGTGAGTTTTTGGCTTGACAGAGATTGAAATTGTTTCATGATGCAGCAGTGGGTTATTCAGTTTAAGACCATTTTTCTCTTTTGGAACAATTCAGTTAATAAACTTACAACTACATATACTATAGATATATACTATAAAACTACGACGATATAATAAACCTATAAAATAAACTACAATTTGAGCCTGATTCGATTTAGTCCCTTTACCAAAAACTTGTATCAATTCATTAAAGATATGCATTAATATAAGACTTTTATTTTTCTTCTGAAATGTAACAAAAAACTGAGTTTCTTAAACATTATTCTAAAACAAAACAAAACAAACAAAAAACTTTCTGCTAAAAAAGTTGCAAATCATATTATTTGTTAGATCATCATAACATTATGCCTTTTTATCATTATTATTATTATTATTATTATTATTATTATTATTATTCATTTTAATAGAACAACCCAGTTGAATTGGCATTGCATTGATGCATAAGTGCAATGAATGAACTCTTACACTCCTAAATAAAGAGCAGAGTTTCAAAATAAGAGCTCCACGGCCTTACAAGTTTGTTCATTCGCATAACTCACAGAAATCTCATTTCACTGATAGATTTACACAAGGCCTTCTCTCAGTTTGTATGGATATTCAAAAACAGAGGAGAGTGTCTTCTGCTGCTCTCTTCTCCCGTCGTTCTCGTCCACTACTTTTGTAGGAAGTGTATTTGTTTCCATGAGCGCCGTTGAACTCGGAGTCACTCTGAAAAACCACCACACACAGTCCAACACGCTCATGGCACCAGCCCACACACATATTCACATGCGCACGCACATTCCACAGTGTGCTGTGGAACATTTTGTGAGGCAAGAAGTTATGTAAAAATTGAATTTGCCATCCAAATGATTCTTTCAAAGCCCGATTGTGTTACTGAAGAAACCATTGAAAGGGGTCTCCTGTCATCAGTGAGTGATGTACTGAATTTTTACATTTGTTGGCGCCCCTCATTTCATGGTTTAAAAAAAAAAAAAGAAACAGTCTCAGCTTGGGGATCAAAATCAGGCAAGAAATCAAGAAATACCCAATTTGAAAGGGGTATAATAAACAAAAAGAGCAAGGATATAGCCTTTAATAAAAAAGTAAAATATCTGTGATCATACCCCATCCTCCACTGCTCTGTGAGGGTCTGTGAAGCCCCCAGGCCAAAGTCTAGTTCAATGAGATGTATGAGCTTGGCAGGATTGAGCGAGGCTGCAGGCCCTATAGGCCATATGTCACACTCTGTTGCCCACACAGCCACTCAGACAGCAAAGAAAGAACTCCTTCATATCAAATGTAAAATAAACCACATGTTCAGTCTCTGTGTGTGTTTGTATCTACGTTTGTGTGTGTGCATATTTGTCCATACATCCAGGCAATCGTGTCATCAGTTTAGTATATCGCCTGCAGTTTCCCTTCACTTGAGTCACAGGCCAGCGCACTAATCAGCTAATTGTGGCTGTTCATGTTGACTGTGGGTCTGAGTTCAAGTCCTCTGCACTTCTAATCTTTGATGTTCACAATCAGGATGAAACATCAGCCGCCTCGCCCGTGCAGGTCACAGCTGGCACCAGTTTGTGACCAATCTGCTGCAGGGAGAGGCATGCGGCCGCTCTTTAGACGTTCAGCAGCCTAAATCTGTTTATTTTCATATGTAAAATAAAATGTTTGTACAGAATGTTTGCATGTTTGCACAGAAACAGAAAACCAGGACTCTGCTGTCCTTGGTGCTTCTGTGGTGAACAATTTTTGCTTTTCTTTTTTTTTTTTTTTTTTTAAATTTGGAAATTACCGCGGACACTTTCGTAATGTAGATTAAGTAATTCAACACTGTTTTTGATTAATGGTAACATTACGCCTGATCACTGTCTTTTCCATGAGCCTTATACAAAGGCATTTTTGTGCAAAGTGGCAAGCCAAACCATGATACAAACCAAACTGTGGCCTGAAAAACCGAGGTAAACACATAACTGTGAAAACGGTGAAAGTTAAACCTCTACAAAATAACTGCACACACACACACACACACACACACACACACACATAAAAATGTAACAAATAAGTATAAGTAAAAAAAAATGCATGAAGAGCTGTCACTAGAGCCGCCCATGTTCCTGTTTCCACATTGTGTTCATATTAATTCCCATTAGAAATTATTTCAATAATGTAATTTTCCTGCACTGGACTCAGGACTGACATCTTCACTTCTGAGCCGATAAGGAAGGTCTCAGATTTCGGAGGGGCTTTTGTGTTGTCTAAACAGCGATGTGTTGACCTGACAACAAACACTGAGTAAATGGGAGACAATGCAGGGGGGCGAGACAGAGAAAAACTGAAGAGAGAAACAGAAAAAGGGGTAGTAAGATTGAGGGATTTTTCACATCTTTGCTCAAACAAATAATAATGCTCTGCCAGCACATTTAGACGTCAGAGGACCTTTTCATTTTGAATCTGCTGTAAGGTAGATGCATTAAAATACAAATGTGCACCCTCAATAGCAAAGTTCATTTGTATAGCATTCATCAATGAGCACATAAACCACAACAATTTAACACACATTAATGTATGAATAAAACAGACTGGCAGAAATCGAGAAATAATCAACAATTTTCCACATTTTCTTTGTGCCGTTTACTCACTTCAACTTCAAAGCTGGTTCACTGCAGAGCGGCTGAGAGAAAATCTAGATTGTAGCAGCATTAAAATGAAACACCTCTCCTCCTGCACATAAAACTCTGTGCAGGAATTTCTCTCTCAAATTGATTTCCAGATGTATCACGCAAACTGGTACATGTGGCTCACAAGGCACGAGTCAGGTTGTCTCGTCTGCGTCCAACAGAGGTGTGCTGATTGTTGTGACACTCTACGGGGTGAATTGCAGGTGAAGAGGAGAGAGGCTTTTTCTTTTTCTTTTTTTTTTTTTTTTCGAGCCAAGGCTCTGAGGCTGAGCTCAGTTCATGGTGATGACAGATCCTGACAGATTTTGGCTCCTTTGCTTTCTGTCTCCGAGCCAGGTAAAGCCACCCCCCTCTCTCGCTCTCTCTCTCACACACTCTCTCTCTCTCTCTCTCTCTCTCTCTCGCTCGCTCACTGTCCTCTCAGTGTCTCTCACTCTGTCTCTCTCAGTCATGTTTCTCTGAGTCACGTCCCTCCTCACCAGCCTCAGACAGTGTCAGTCACTACCTCTCCCCTGGCGCCAGATGCAGCTTCTCCATTTCAATAGGAGCTATTTTTCCACTTGTTCTCTCAGGGCCACTTTTATATTGTCAGTGTTACTATATAAACACAAAACAGCGCTCAAGTTACAGTGTCACTCAGTCAGCCCCACCCTCCTCACTTCCGCCTCCTGCACCTGGCCTCCACCACCTACACAGAAACATATTTACTCCGTGCTCACAAGTAACTTCAGTAGCCTTTTCTTGAAATTTATGTGCAAAACATTACACCTTCTCCAGCATCACAGATTGTTGCAGAGCATCATTTTCTGTTTTCCAGGATAGCACTCTCCTTGTGGAAAAAAGTATGCAAAACACACACAACGTTTTGGCTCATTTTAGGTAAATATTTGCCACAACCATTTTTAACCCTCATGTTACCTTCAAATTAGCCTGACCCTGACATTTTTTAATCAGTTGTCCAGTACAAACAATATTCCCATATAATGTAATAATCTCTCTGACTCATCACCATTACATTAATCATCAGTTCTGTTGTTAATATTACCACTGCCTTGTATTAAAATGTTTTTCATTCACCCAAGTATTTGCTTTTCTCAATTGCATGGCAATCTGCTCCACAAAACCCATCTCAGTAAATGATTAGTCTTATCAAAGCAATGGCGTGATTAAGAAAATGCATGAAAGAAAATACAGGAAAGATTGTTTTTGTTTGTTTTTAATTCCTGCGTTCTGTTGAATATTATTCACCTTGTTTTGTAATTGTTATTTATCAACATTGTAAAATTGTGCTAATAGAAACCATAAACTGACTATTGAGATAGTCACTGAAAAAAATATTAGTAAGCAAAGAATGGTTAAGGTTTAAGAGCATGTCACATCAGCCCACTAAGGAACGGTTTAGTTTGAATAAAATCCAAAACGCTGGCCACAAGCATGTGTCCCACATTAAAATAAATAAATAAAAGGCAAAACCAATGTTTGCCTCAGAACAACAGATCAGTGTGTCGAGTTACGATGTGTTAACAAGGTTTGAACATATTTATTGGACGTGTAAAAGTTAAAAATAACATTAATATATCAAACCTTTATTAAGTCTCAGACTGGGGATTTAAAACAATAGAAATATTAAAAGTAGGCCTGTATGGCATCATTAAATTAATGGTGTGTGGTGTGCAGTGATCTCAGCAAGTGGATACTGAATTAGAGTTTCATACAGAACAAGAGAGGAACAGTCTGCACAGCGATGAATGTTGTTTCTGCGTGGGTGAAAACCTTGTAGCTCTAAATTTTGCCAAGGTTCATGTTTTAACTTAAGATTGTATTCTCCACTTTGGATTGAGAAAATTCCTCCTGTTTCTCAAAACTTTCTTGAATGTCAAAACTTTCTTATATCTCAAAAATGTTTGGTCAACCAGTTGAACAGCTGATATTGTGGAGGTAGGACATTTTCACCCAACAGAAGCTACAGGGCTGTACGAAGTGTCGCAGATTTGAGTAAAAACACCTTTGAGAGCAATCAAAACTCAATCAGTCACACTCAACATGATGAACTGTTATATGTTTTGTGGCATTTTAACTCTTCACGTTTTGTTTTGTTTTTTGTTTTGTTTTGTTTTGTTTTGTTTTGTTTTGTTTTGTTTTGTTTTGTTTTGTTTTGTTTTGTTTTGTTTTGTTTTGTTTTGTTTTGTTTTGTTTAATAACATGCTGGTGATAATGTAGTTAGCAGTGGTGGTCTTGCATCTCATCTCAGTCAAGGTCAAAGTTAAATGGTCAGGATTTTATTTAACCTCTTCAGCCACTGGGAAGCTCCTGTCCTCACACTCACCTCCTTCTTCCCCCTCTTTTTGCTTTTTATTCCTTCTTCTCTCCTTTTATTAGATTATTCCTTTATTCCTCTCCTCTCTTTTTGAAACCTTACCACTGCTGTTAATGGCAAGCCCTGGGTTCAGGTTGGGGTTGTTGTGGTGGGGGTCACATTTGCCCCAGTCCTGGGCTATCCATTGAAGGTGGCAGGAGGGGCTGTGACTTTGGATTTTTGACCCCAAATTCTTTATTTTTACTAGGAAGGGATCCAAGGATGGAGCTGTTGATGTGAATAGCTGCCCAAGGTGACTGGATCCCAATAAAGAGGCAGTCAGCCTGGCCGGGGGCCTCCTTCCCATCCCAGACGCAACCTTTATAGGGCAGCTTATGAGCCTGGGCCTCTATTAAACCCTGCCCAGCCTGCACTGAGGAATTTAGGGCCAGGAAACAAGGGAGTGGGGGTGGGAATGGGCAGAGGGAGGTGAAGTTGGGGTGACTGAAGGTGAAAGTTGAAAGACATGCTTGACCAAATCTGGTTGCTCTTTTACTCATCAGTTGTAACTGTGTGGCACTCTGAGCTTACTCCTTTCATTTGTGTGCCACCTGTAAGGTGCCGTTTGGCATTAATTGTCTGAACACGCATGTTTCTGTGCGTCTGTGTTTTATACTGGGGTTTTTTTTCCTAGTGTTTTCATTAGCAGCAGTTGAATGACTGCCTGTGGCCAGCAAATGGTGTTATACTGTGTGCCATTTTTCTAGCGAGACAGTGAGAGGGAACAGGGGGAGACAGCCGAGTCTCATAAACACCCTGCTTCTGTTTGTTCACATGGGGCTCAAGGTATATTGGCAGGTCTGGTTGGGCAGCCTTTCAAATAAAAATGTGAGCTTACACACACACACACACACACACACACACACACACACACACACACACACACACACACACACAAAATTCAGATGTCAGTCAAAAAGGCAGCAGAGGTATGCTGCACCCCCACTCAGCAGTAAGTGGAGAAGCCAATCAAATCTCCGCTGCCAATCAGCATTTTATCAGCAGGGCCATCTGGCCATCAGCTAATTGTGTCTCTTTTAAGTCCCTGTCAGTCAGCACTGTCCCCCCTCCCTTTTCTCTTAAAATGTCTGTCTTTGAGCTTGCCTTCTGGGTAGGCTCCGAGGGGGTGGGCCGTAAGTGTTGGGGGTTGTTTGTTGACCACTCTTCCTTCATCAGTTGTTGTATTAGCTTTCATCATAGTTTCAAAGAGTTTAAAAGAACTTAAGTAAAGAAGATTATGCCCTGACATAATGAAACACCTACAGAGCCTAAATACATTTCCACCCCCCTCTCCTCCTTGTTCTTGTCTCTCTGCAGCGGTGGAAACCCAGAGCACCAGTTCAGAGGAGATGGTACCCAGCTCTCCCTCTCCTCCTCCACCTCCTCGAGTGTACAAGCCCTGCTTTGTGTGCCAGGACAAGTCATCTGGATATCACTACGGAGTGAGCTCCTGCGAGGGCTGCAAGGTAGGCCAAACAAAATAGAGCAAGACACGGATTTAGCCACAAGAAGACTCCTGAGTCACAGGACCAGTGTGAAAAGAACAGCTGATGCCTGCTGAAAATAAGGCCAGGCTGGGAACTTGATGTTTCAGTGGAAGCCTCAAAGCCATCTGACTGCACACTGGTTCCTTTTGTTGTTGCTGAGCTGCCCCCTAGTGTCTCCCTACCAACACTGCACAATGTTAAAGAAATAAGGGCATAATACAGTATTCTTTAAGTGACCATTAAAACAGTTATTTCTTAAATTAAATGAAGGTTGTGGTTAAGATTTTATATATGAATCAATGTAAAAGGAAATCTAAAAAAATGACAAATTCCACAAATATTAGATACTTTAACTCAACAAACAAAATATTCAGAGAATACACATCATATTTAGTTTTTGGAGAGCACATATATTGTTTGTGATAGAGTAAAAGTGCTTTACCCTACCCTACATTTTAACCTAATACTAGCTTTCTTGTTTATTTTTTGCATAGTAATTTTCACACAATATCAGCTATTGGCAACTTGTAATGTTAAAAAAAAATAGAATCAGTGTTGATTCTAAAACTTATATCTGTCTAGTTTGCATATGGTGCAGTAGTATAGACACTGAGAGCTCAAAAAGATAAGTTCCTTCTACTCTTTCAGGGCTTCTTTCGTCGTAGTATCCAGAAGAACATGGTGTACACGTGCCACCGCGACAAGAACTGTCAGATTAACAAAGTGACACGCAACCGCTGCCAGTACTGCAGGCTGCAGAAGTGCTTCGAAGTTGGCATGTCCAAAGAAGGTGAGTGCCTGAGAAGATACAGGGCTCAGTGATCATTATTTAAGTATTACAGTAAGTGTAATTATTCATGAAGTGTTGCATTATCACAAGGGAATGTCCAGAAATGGAAGACAGAGCTGATGATGAAACTGTTTCTCTGCAGCGGTGCGTAATGACAGGAACAAAAGGAAGAAGGACGTGAAAGAGGAGGTGGTGCTACCAGAGAGCTACGAGCTGAGTGGAGAGCTAGAGGAGCTAGTTAACAAAGTCAGCAAAGCTCACCAAGAGACCTTCCCATCTCTGTGCCAACTTGGCAAATATACCACAGTGAGTTTAATGCATAATCATGTCCACCCCCACAGACTCACACTTGAGCATTAGCCCACGGCCTCGCCAGGCAGTCAAACACAGAATGTGACTCGGCACCGTCGCACACAAATTGCTGCATACAATGTTCCTCTTTCTCTCTCCCAGAATTCAAGTGCTGACCACAGAGTGCAGCTGGACTTGGGCCTGTGGGATAAGTTCAGTGAGCTCTCCACTAAGTGCATTATAAAGATTGTGGAGTTTGCCAAGCGGCTGCCAGGCTTCACTACGCTCACCATCGCTGACCAGATCACCCTCCTCAAATCTGCATGTCTGGACATTCTGGTACCAACCACATGCTCCTCCTTAACCTCCCCCCTCCCACTCCTTCTGCTTTCCTAGCGCCCTCTCATTTATCACACTGCTTAACCTGTAAAGTGAGAGGCAGGGTACAGCTTCTGGGAATTACTAGATCACAGCAATTGACATTGAATAGCTCACATGAAACTGTGTGGTGCTGCATGTCACCGTTGTTTTGCTCCATAATTTGTTTCTGTTTTGTTTTCTCTGCCTCACTCTCCTCTGCTGTCTTCTCTCGGGTCAGATGCTGAGGATCTGCACACGCTACACCCCAGAACAGGACACCATGACCTTCTCAGATGGCCTGACCCTCAACCGGACCCAGATGCACAATGCTGGCTTTGGCCCACTCACAGACCTGGTGTTTGCTTTTGCTGGCCAGCTGTTGCCCTTGGAGATGGACGACACAGAGACCGGCCTCCTCAGTGCCATCTGCCTCATCTGCGGAGGTAATGCAGTCCAGTCTGGGTCACTGGCACAGTATTTTGTCCAAGGTGGATGTGTGTATCTGTACAACTTTGACCTTGATTGTTTTGGAGTTTTTACTCACAGCAAACATTGCAACTTGTAGGACAGAGATGGACAGAGAGTAGAATAAGCTCTATATCAAAGTCTTTGCACTGTTGTCTATATAAATAATCATTTCTAGGTTTAGTTACCAGCCAGTCGCTTACAAATTCATAGTAAGTTGAGTCATTTTTATTTCTTTGTAAACTAATAATTTCCTTACATGGTGCCTTCTTTTTCCTGTCTCCTTGTGACCGGCTGTGTTTCCCGGTGTCAGATCGTATGGATCTGGAGGAGCCACAGAAGGTGGACAAGTTGCAGGAGCCCCTGCTGGAGGCTCTGAAGATCTACGCCCGCCGCCGCCGCCCAAACAAGCCTCACATGTTTCCGCGTATGCTGATGAAAGTCACGGACCTCCGAGGAATCAGCACCAAGGGTCAGCCACCGCTTCACCTTACATCACAATCATTATTTAGCAGTCAACAAGCTGATAGCAACAAACATGACCACTGAGATCAGTTGAAAGGCTTCATCCAAAAATTAATTATCTCTCGCTCAAAAAACAGTGCACACACCCTCTCTTACAACATGATGGCTAAAAAAAATTCACCGTGGGGCAACTCTAACAGTAAACTGTTAGGAATCACATTACCAAGTATAGAATCCATCTGCAGATTGATGAATAAGGCAAACAACATTGTGGGGGACATCAGGCACCTTCTTGTCTCCTTTTTTGAACTGTTGCCATCTGGATGACTGTATTGCCTCCTGATATTCACTAAAACATATCAAAGTTTTAATTTGTCCCACAGGCCATTAGATTTTTAAATAGGAAATGCATATTATTAATTAAGGAGAATGGCCAGCTGGTCTGGGTTTAAGTTTGTCCTCATCCTAACTATGGTTCTCTTGTTTCTTTTCTGTTTTGCTCCCAACCTGTGCGAGGTATTGTATGGATGTGTGTATGACTATTGATTGTCTATTGGTGACTCTGTGATGTTGTCATGAAATGCCTTTGTGATAATGCTTCAAACCAATTTCCCCATGGGGACAAATAAAGTATCTATCTATCCATTTAGGTTATTAGATATCCTCAGCATCTTGCATGCAAAACAGTGCCTCCTGAGAAATTGTTATCATCTGCATATTTGATACACCAGGTTGGGAAGAGTTTTTGGAGTGAAACCTGTGAAATAGTAATCCAATTTAAAAGTGTTCATGCAAAATTAAGGGTGTGACTTTAGTAATGTTGTTTAGACTGAACTGAGCAAAAAAAAAAAAAAAAAAAAAAAAAAAACATGGAACAAGTACATCATTTATTAGTGAGTCAGACCAGCGATGAGAACCACTGAACCTTTAAATTACATGTTTTTTTTTCCATTTTTTTGTCAGTTGAGTCTAAACAGTCTTCACTTTAATGAAATTTTACATGCTGCACCTTGAAAAAATGAGAATTGACTTGCAGTGATGTGTCTCAGAAGTGTCCACCTGGTCTCCTTTCTACACTAACCATTACCTATATATGTGTGTGTGTATACATGTAGGCGCAGAGAGAGCCATCACTTTGAAGATGGAGATCCCCGGCCCCATGCCTCCGCTGATCAGGGAGATGCTGGAGAACCCCGATGCCTTCGAGGACAGCAGTGACTCTGTGGACAGTGCTGCAGCTGCTCCCCCTGCCATTCAGGCCATCAAGAAGGAGGAGGAGAAGCCCATGTATGAGCCAGCAGTGGAGGACGAAGAGGAGGATGAAGAGGACGACTACGGGGATGAGGAGAGAGAGAGGGGGGCGGACAGTGATGCAGAGCTTTGGGGCGAGGCCGCCGGAGTGCCAAGGAAAGGTGTAGCTGGGAAAACACAGTGAGAAAGACACGATGATGCTCCTCCCATCCACATCACTGAGCCCTACAGAACATCCGCACCAGCTCCCTCCACAAACTCCGGCTCTTATCCAAGAACTGGCAACAGACAACACACCTATTTCACACACTTCCATGCCTAACACATACACATGTGTTGTACCCACATTTACATCAATGGAGCCATAGAGGAAACAGAGGAACATGCAGTGTAGGAGACAAGGCATGGGAGAGGAAAAAGCACTAAATGTCAGTGGGTTGACAAGTGGGCCATGAAAAGGCACTGTGCCAAAATGAGACTTTCTAAAGATTATTTCAAACCTTTGTGTCCACACAAAGAGGAACAAGATGTTAAGCCTAAGAGAGGCAGCAGCTAGAAGGTAGTGGACAGAAGAAAATGCACTCCACTACCCCTAAGGGCTATGCTTTGTATAAAATTGATGATTAAAAAAAAAATACATTGCAACAAAACTCTTATGTGGCGTCCATTTGCCACGAATGTCTTTAGAATTTATGTTATTCCTATTGAGAAATATGCTACTTATTTTTCTATTGTATGATTTTCCTAAGCATGTTGACATTTCTATCCTGTCATATCTGCCCGTGTGTGGGACTCTGCATTGCATTGTTTGTTTGTTTGTTTTGTATAATTTTTACTCAGTTCTGTTCACATTCGATGGGAAATGTTTTTTTAAACGTCGCCATTATTTTTTATGTATTTCTGCTTTATTGGAACACTACACAGCAACAGCAAAGACGAGGCAGAGAGAGAAAGCGAGCGAGCAGGATGACGTGACAGGTCATGAGCAGGACTCAAACCCAAGATGTGACAAGCACATGTTATGCAACTCAGTCTTCCGAGTCATGGTAATCTGCGATGGGTAGAGCATTTCGAACGAGAACACAGTCCTGTCATCCAAATCTATAATTTCAACTCTGATTCTAGTGATCAAGGTAAGAGTCTAAGAAAAGAAACCAAAGCAACACCATAAATCCACCTGCTGAGCAAAATGCAAACGGCAAGTTTAGATTTACACATCTGCAGGATAGATTTAATGCCACCTCACTATCTCAGGTTGAAAATATCAGGGTCACATGTCACCAGTCAATACAGTATTCTCTAGAAACAACTAGTGTGGATGCTCCTGCACCTCTTCTCCATTTTTTTGTATAAATAAAGCATGCAACAGAGGTTCTTCTGACATCAAGGAGCTGCGATAGGGATAAGGAAAGATTGAAGTCGTTGATTATGCTGCACCGCCCCAGTGGCATCTATTCAATAACTAATGGACATAAGATTAATACACTCTCAAAAAAGCAATCAATCTACTTGACTGCATGTGTGTGTGTGTGTGTGTGTGTGAGAGAGAGAGAGAGAGAGAGACTGACAGGATTTACCAATATGCAGGGTTAGTTGTTGCCATTCTTTGTGCCAAAAACCAGGGTAAACATTCATACAGAAACCCAAATATTACTATGTTGACATTTTATAGCAAAGAAAATGATGTATATGTTTTAATGAGATGCCACTCTATGATCTGAAATATTTGCCTAGGAAAGAAACACACACTTAAAGACAACACAACACAACACATAATCTTCCCTAACGGTACAGCCATCCCACAAAACCAATCAACAGCAAAAAAAACAAAAAAACAAACAAACAAAAAAAAAAAACATGAAATATTGCACTGCACATTTCTGAGGTTACAACCGTCCCGCATAATCCAAAAAACAGAGATGCTTAGCACAGGAATACAGTTTGGACTCAAATTGTGTGTGTTCATTTGTGCTCTATGAATAAGAATATATCTAATGAGTGATGCAAAACCTGAATTTTGTAAAATAAAAGTGTACTAATTTGTTGTTCATTTAGACTATACAGCTTTTTTTTACAGCATGTGTAATATTTTTTATTTCAGAGATTATCTGATCTGTTGAGTTTATAATGAGCGAGCTTGTGAGTCTCGCTGAGTTCCTAAATTCCTTCTTAAGGGCTGTAAGGTAAACAGTCTTACTTATATTCTCCTTCATGGCTGCAGAAAACCAGCAGCATTGAAGTTAGACCAAGTTGGGTTTGTCAATACACAGGGGGAGCATTTTTCAAAAAGGAAGCAAGGGTATGATAGCTGAAAAGTGTAAGACTGCATCCCTCTGACGCCTTGGATTATGGAGCCATAAAACCCTGAAATTAGCAGAGAAAGAGAAGATGCAGATGTGTGTCAAAAAATATCACTATGGTGGTTGATTTAACTTAATATTTTGACACAAGGTAGTTAGGTATTCTTCAGGTTTGGTGTGCAAGGGTTGTGATCATCCATGGCCAATATGTAAGTCTGGTGGCTATGCATCTGCAGCTTCAGATTAATTACAAGTTAAAAATGTTTTTCTTTCTTTTCTTTCTTTTTTTTGCCAAGAGCTCAGAAACCTGAGAGAAAACACAGCCATCGAGCATACAGCCGGTGATTTTGGGTACCCAGGTTGCTATGAACCTTTAAGCCATAGTGTGGGCAAAAGTTACAGTAAGCCTTTGGCTAAGCCATCCATCAATGAAAATCATTATTTTCAAATTCATTGAGAGGAATAATTCACACTGAGCCCGAAATGAAAATAAACAGCCATACTATTGAGGAAAAGCAGTTGTCACTTTGCGGACTTTATATTCTCTTATCCTCCCTCTGTTGCACACACACACACACACACACACACACACACACACACACACACACACATACAGTCAGTAATTTGCACTTTGTTAATCTGTCTGGTACCATTTCAAAGATGTTTTTACATCATATACGCGCTCAGTAGATAGACATGAGCTTTCATAATATCTTGTTTTGTTATTTCTTTTTGTTTTGTTATTGTTATTCTCTTGTGTGAACTTGAGCTGGGGTGTAGTAAGTAAGCCATGAAAGCAAGGTCAATACAAGCGGCCACAAAGGCCTCAAATGTTTTACATTGTGTGACAACCTGGAAGACAATATTACATTTTTGCAGAAAAACTAAACATTAGACTTGTTAAATATGCCATGTCCGGTCATTGGTTTGAAATACAACATGTGCACTTTCTGTTTTCTTCTCATAATCAGAGAGCAGGACATTTCATGACCACAAATTAATTTGGAAACTAAGGCAGTCTTATCGCAGCAATATTTACTTCTCTCTACTTTTTTACTTGATGTTCATTTTCATAACCACAACGTTTTGTGAAGCTTTAAAGTGTCTAGATATCTTTGTCCTCATATTCAGGGATTCAGTCAGCTCAAGAGCTCTCTTTCAGCTTGACTTGCACCAAAATAGCACATCTCTCTGCCAAAATCACACACACACACACACACACACACACACACACACACACACACACACACACACACACACAATTGGGCTGATTTGTTGTCGCTCTCACATTTTAATGAAAAGATAATGAAATGTTTCTTGTTTGTTTTAATGCTGTTGTGTTTCTTGTATTTTGATAAAGACACTTTGTCCCCATATTATTCAGTATGAAGTCCTTATCTTTGTCATCACTTTGTGCATCTTTACACTTGAGTTGTCAGGTTAAAACAGTCTGATTTCTGTGTCTGCAGTCTTTTTATAAGCCATGTACATGAAACCGTGGACAGCAGTAGTGCTCAAGTGCATGGTGTACACTAAAGTGCGGTTTCTGTGATCTGTACTTCCACAGGAGATCTCCTTTTTCCTAGCACCTATCAAACTGGTTTAGTTATGAGCATGAGTCTTCTTAATAAAGGCTATGCAGGTATGGAATGAGTAAACAACTCCACATTCCTAAGTCATTTAATCATGACCAAAACTGGCAGTCATATCAAAAATAAAAATAAAGTAACATGCATCTTAAAGAGAACTTCAAAAGACTGTTGAGGGGAGTAATGCTGAGCACATCACATATTTTACATGCCTACTTTCAAAATATTCTAAAATTCAATCATAATTAGTTTTAAGATTCCTTATTGGTCCACAGCAAACATATTCTATTTTTGTGACAGTGGGGGGCCCCTTATGTGTGTGAGACCTAACACCCTCCCTTTGGTCTATGGCAGAAGATCCCACAGCACTGCAACATTTGATGGATGTATCAAACGAAAGATTTGATAAATGCAAGATTTGATACGTAGATTTTTATCATGCAAGTGCTGTTCTTTAAATAAGGAGAAAATCTCCGGCTCAAGACCCCTGAGAGACACCCTGCAGTGACGTCCATGCAAGCCCATCTATTATATAGTGCATGTGTAGACAAGATTTGTAGTTAGTGGCACTCTGTAACTGATATAATTTAGAAAGTCTTTTGTGAGGTTACTCCAACATTTTGGGAAAGACGAGAGTTCAGGAGAAGTTAGATGGCAGAACTGTAACCGCTGAACAAATTTATCCTTCTGTGTATCCTTCTGAAGATACAGGAAATTAACTTCTCCTAAAGCAACTCTTGTTTCTTTTTTCTTAATTCCAAGACATGTATTTCAAATAAACCTGATACAGTGTGTAAATAAGACAGCGTCAGAGTTGTTGTAAGGCTCATTTTTTTCACTTTGACGGAGCTAAGCTAATGACTCCCATAGACTTTTTTTCTTTTTTGCCTTTGCCATCAGGAGGTCATGACAGTGTGGATACCTGACAGAAAATGACACTGAATCCACATTTTTGGGAAGATTTGGGCTTTTAAAGGCTGTGATCTTAAACTTTTGATCAGCTGATGAACAGCCTATTTCAGTTTAATGGTTGTTTGCAATAAATTGCTTACTCAATTTTTTTTTTTTTTTTTTTTTTTGTCTCACTCCCATTTGTTCTTTTTGGATTTTGAAGCTCTACTTAGAACCTTCTTAAGATCCAACAGTGCAAAATGTAAATTCTTGCAAATTCTCAACTGGTCTTAAAATTTTGATCAGGAGTGTATTGCACTAGTGTTTTGTGTGTGTGTGTGTGTGTGTGTGTGTGTGTGTGCATGCTCATACATGTTCTGTATTCTCATCAAAAGACAGACCGGCATCAAAACATATTTATTAAAATAATCATTTAAGAGCCTCCTCTCCACAACAGTGGTTTAGATAAATAAATGTTCAAGTACAGTTAATAAACGTCTCTGTCCTCTCAGCCTGGCACACTCACTCAACAAAGCTAACCCAAAACATTTCACACTCACCTGTAACACACACTCCCACACATTTGACACTGTCTCAGTATTCACACACACATGCAAGGACTATGGCTGACACGCCACCAAAACAAGATGTAATGACAGCATCATATGATGACTTTTCCCAGATTAGTGTCAATACACCCAGACAGTGATCTATTGTATTCAGATAAAAAGCTACAAAAGCTAAAACTCACATAGTGTCGAGAATAAACTGAGGATTATGAGTGTGAGCAGATAATTTGTTGGAGTGTCAGCAGATCTGCAAAGTTTACAGACTTGCATTTGTATCTTTTATGTTACACATGACAGTAGAAAGTCATATCATTTACTTTCAATCCTGAGATCTATTAATCATAAAATTGTTGGATTATGAGTTACAAAATTTTCCCAACACACCGGCAGGTTTTTCCCACAAAAGCAAAAAGGACTATTCAAGTCATCAGAACACTTAAGACATACTGAACAAGTTGTGCTGTTTTGTTTTTGAATACGGGCATTCATGAGACACAAGCTCTATGAATGCCTTTTTCACCATCACGATATACAAAAACATCAACAAATAACCAGCAGAACCTGCAGACAAACAGCAAAGTACTACTAGGCTTCCTGACGACTCGTATGCCTATTTGCATGGCAGTCATAAATAAGCAACTCGCCCTCCATCCATCTTTCTTTGTATCACCACATGGGGGAGTCAGCAAGCTCACTGTGGAGGGAAAGAGAATGACTGATCATTTGATCATAGGTTTGACAGAGAGGGTGTATTGGAAAAGAGGAGAACACTTACAATACAATGAATCTCTACTCCAACTCTACTCCACCAATCTAGCCTTTTGGTTATAATAAAATTTATGGCTTTTATTACTTATGGAGTTTTGTGTTTATTCTGTATGACTCTACAGTGTTTTGGCTATTCTTATAAAAGCGAAAGAAAGTCTGGTGAGTGTTGGAGAGGGAAACAGAGTGTGCTCTATGCTTGTTGGGATTACAGATTTGTCACCTCAGGGCGGGGTTGAGGTGTGTCAGAAGCAGCACCTTGACTTCAGCAGGTTTTGGCCCCAAACACAGCTTCTTCTCATCCTGAATGAACAGACATATAGGTTGATATGGATGATGAATGATATGACACTTGAAGATTAATCAAGCTCTGCAAACACATACACAGTCATTTAACATAATTATCCCATGTCTGATTGACTGTAAACATTTTTACTTGTGCTTTCCTTCTAAACTAAGAAGAGAGCTCACACCCTATTTCATTTGAAGTCATTGTCAAAATCCTTGCGGGTCTTTATTAATGTGCTATAAAGTTATTGTTTCAAGCTAGCAAAGTTGGCTAGTCTATAACCCTAATGGTATGCTAGTGCTGGCTGGTCATATCTTGAACCTAAAGCACAAACAATGGTCAAAACAACCAATCCAATACATTAGTCTGGTGATAGGTTACATGAAGTTCATCCCAACATTATAAATGAGACAGCACTGTTACATATAACTGTGAATATAAATGTGCAATGAATTTGCCATGTACTGTACATCAAATCATTACCCAATGGATACTTTTTCACAGCAGCCATTTTGACTTGAAATAGCAGGGTAAATATAGATGTTACTAGTGACACTAAATAAGGTTTGTTTCCATTTTTGGTCTAACAGAGTCACGGTCTTTTGTTCATGGTGGCTCACTGGAAAGGCTCTGCTCCAATAAATGTGGCAGAAACTCAGTTAACACCTTAGTTAATTAATGTATTTACCCTGCTGTTTTATGTCAAAATGGCTGCTGTGAAAAAGGTCTTTATCATCATCATCATCATCCAATACATCACCAGATAAATAATAAGGAATGTGTGAGGTTTTGTTCCATCTTTACTCTTTCACATCTGCACTTTCATGCCAGCCATGTTTAAGTAGATCTGTTTCTACTGCTCAACCAATCAGAATGAAGCACTTAAGTAGATCTTGTGAGTACAAATAGAACCAGGAGAAAAACTTGCAGGACGGGGTGGATTAAGAGACATCACACAAGACAAATATCTGCCTATCATGACGTAGCCCTACTTCAGAATATTAACTGTGTGCATGCAGACAGTGTTAGTCTTTGTTGAGGTTTAGTAACTATGGGGGTGGCACACCTGTGTGTCTCCTTCGCTTTGGATGGAGTCTGTCTCGGAAGAGGCCTTGTCGTCCTCAGATGATGAGCTGTGAGCTGTGATAATAAACAGGGATGTTTTAGTCTGACACTCATTAAATTGCTCTAGCAGTGCTGTCTACCATGAGACGTCACTTCACACAGATGGAAGTGAAAATTTCATCACCTGACTTAGCTTCTGAAGCAGTCTCCAGTTTCTGCTCCAGCTGACGGATGCAGTCCAGCAGGTCCTGTGAGTGTCCAGTTTTCAAATGCATGTATGTGTGTGTCATGGGAAAGGGAAAAAAAAAAAAAAAAAAAAAAAAAAAAAAAAAACAAGGCAATTGGTGCAGTGATAAAGGCAGGTAATGTGAGAATTTCCATCTAAAAGAGCCATGCTGTGAAGATCTGTGCCAGTACAAGGAAAATGATCTGGGGAGATGATCTAGTGTGAATGCCTTGCCTGTTTCTCCTGTTGCTGCTGCTCACTCTCCTTTTGGAGTTTTCTCACGCTGCTTTTCAACTCCTGCACCTCCCGCTTAGCATCATTTAGCAGCACCTACAGGGGGCAGCAAAGAGTTTGTACAGTCAAATAATAACAGACCAAGTATAAGCAGACCACCTGACCTCCCGGGCAACTCTTAAAGACCAGACCACACATCTGACCTGAGATGACTGGCCAGTCCTCTTTACTGCAGTTTGATCATATAACACTTAAAGGAAATGTTTTTTGCAGTGTTCATGGAAGCTTTTCTATTTGTGTCAGTATGCCTGGTAATAAAAGCACTAAAGGCAGACGTGTTGATTTCTGGCAAGGATCCTATGAGGCTGTGGGGTTTCTCCAGTTTCTGAAATCTGAGCAGCTGAAGATTAGCAGTGCACGAGCGGTTATATTTAGAGCTGAATGTGTTTACTCAATAATAGCGATTGCGATATACTTTGATTTACGTACTCGACTGCAGTCTCTCTCACTCCCAAGCTCTACTTCGAGCTTCTCCCTCTCCATCCTCTCCTCCTGAAGCCACTCCTCTTTCCTCTGCACATCACAACTCAGTTCCTGCAATTTCTTTTTATCAGCCTGCAGCATGAAAAGATAGATGTTAATAGATGTCAGCAAGTGTAATGACCTTTAGGTTGTACTGGTATAAATTCTGCATGTCTAGTATCAAACTGTGTATTGTACACCCAATAGTTTGAACTGGAAGGACAAAAGCTGCGTCAGTGTCCCTCACTTCTGCTGCTTGTTTGTAAGCTTCTCTCTCCAGAGCCCAGTTGGCCCGCTCCTCCCTGAGGATCAGGTTCTCCTCTGAGAGCTGCAGGGTGAGCTGGGCTACTTGCAGCCGGGCTTGGTGCAGCTCAGTGTGGGTGTGGCCCTGCTGGGCCCCCAGTTCTCTCAGCTCCCGGCGCAGACTCTCAGCTATATGCTCACTAGCCACCAGACGCTCCTGCAGTCCTCGTATCTCCGACAGAGCAGACCCATTTTCTCCCTGCCGAAAAGGGACAGGAGGGAGTAACTGCACTAATAGAAACAGTGAGTTTACAGAAATGAGGGAGAGGAATATTGTCAGGTTTTCCTTGGGTGTCATTACAGACGTCTAAAGAAATGCCAGTGGGGAATGGGGAAATGAACATTTCTTTCTCATCTTCTTCATCTTCTTCTTTCTTTCATGGTGTAAATCTGGCCTGGTTACAGCAGGGAAGGCTACCCTATGTTACAGACCTGCCTGTCCTCTGTCTCCTTCTCTGGCTATTTGTGCTGCACAAGAAAGGAAATCCATTAGTATCAATCATTAACCTGCAGAGACTTTATTTTTCCCTCTTCATGCTTCATTTGACTGGACATTTTCTTCATTCTCTCCTTCATCCTGTGGGGTAGAAACAAGGTAAAACATATGGCCCCAAAGAGATCAAAACATCAAGACAAATGCCCAGGTGTTCGCCTGAAACACCAACCTTTGCAGTTCAGTATCTTCCTCTATTCTTCTGTCAATTAGAACCTTGATTTCATCTTGGAGGTCTTTTATTTGTTGCTGACTTTCAGCTTTTTCAGCCAAAAGGTTATTAAGCTCAGAGGACAGGCTTTCCTGGTTGTACTTCACATCCTTTCAATGTTGGGGAGAGAGGGAAAGTGATTAAAGAGTCTAATGCTTGATTTAAAATTAAACTGACACCTCCTCCTACTGATTCATGAAATTTGTACTACTCATTCTAGTCTGGTGAAATAGCCAAGGGTACCAAACAAGGGTGACTTGATGTACCTGGTGCTTTCCCTCCATCCTCTTCAGCATCTCACACTTAATTCTCAGATTCTCTCTGAGCTCTGAGATCTCTTCCCTCATTGCTTCTCTCTCACACTCCCACTCCTTCCTGTCTTCTTCGCTCTTCTCTCTGTCAGTGTCTTTGTCTTTTGTTGCCGCTTCCAGAGCCTGTTTTAAATCTGCTTGTTCTTTGAGGCATTCCTCCAGCCGACTCTGTTCATAACACCGGAAGAGGAAAAAGACCAAAGGCTCAGATAGCAGCACATTAAAGGGCCTGAGAAGTTTACGGTGGTTGTTTACCTAAAGACCTCAAACTAGGGCATTCATTACCAGGGTTTTCTGCTCTCACCTGCAGGAGTTGGGCTTTGGGGATGACAAGAAGCAACTCCTCGGCACCGTCCTCCTCCTCCTCACCCTGCTCCGCCTTCATAGTCTCCAGCTCCTCCAGTGGCTTGGGAGCACAGAAAGTGAAGGAGCGACTAGAAGCGCACACCTCTCCCCTCTCATCCACATAGACAAACTGGTACTCCGTAGCACTGGGGCGAGGCAGGTAAGAAGCTGTATCAGGAAGTAGACATTTTTTTTTTTAAATTAAATACCACATTTAAAATTCATCCATTCATCTCACTGTGGCTGTGAATACACCAATTTTAAAGAGTAACCAAACCCAAAAGCCAAATCTGGGTGAAGCCTGACCTCTAATGGTGAAAAGTAGGGCGCCTGGTCTTTGGTGGCAGGTTGATGGCACCATCCATCGTGCACAACAGGTGGTGACATCACCTGCCACCAAAGACCAGGCACCCTACTTTTCACCATTAGAGGTCAGGCTTCACAGAGACTTAGCTTTGGGGTTTGGTTACCATTTAAAAGAAGAAAACGAATGGCTGAATTCTTACAGTGGAAAAGTGCACAGCAATTGACATCAGTTCCTTTAGTATAGCCCTCAGGAGCGAGAGCCCATGTATATGTATAATAATCTTTCACTGATGACCAGCCCACCTGTGGCATGACAGGAAACACAAATTAATTTTTCAGGATTACATTTCTTTTTCTTATGAGTGAATACTGTTACAGTGCACTATTGTACCTCAAAAAGCCCTATCCAGTCACTGCTGCTCCAGTGATGGTCTGAGGTCAGGCTGTAGTGGCACTCAACTCTTGTTTGGGGAAAGTAGAGTTGCCCCACATTTCGAAACACCACTTTGGACTGTTTTTCCATGGTTAATGTCCTGCTGTTTAGGAAGAAGACATAGATCACTGAAATGTGTTCCAGCTTCAGTCCAGAAGAGAGCAGCTGATGAAAGATGATAGCAGAGTTAGGTCAGGAATGCAGCATGGTCACAACACCAGATGCCTATGGCCCCACAATATGTTTATAAACAACACTGCCTGTGTATCGAGGTTATGCCACACAGTCTGCACAAGGATATAGAAGAAGAAAGTGTAACAGGTTAGATATTATGCATAATTCAACACAGAGAATATGAAAATATCCATTTATTAACCAGTGTAAATGCACCCATCATATGATCTCATCATATCCAGAGTCAATATTATGTGAAACTCTATTCAAACAAGCTGAAATTATGAAGAAAATGAAGTTAGAAAAAAGAAGAAAAAGTGTGATAAACTGTTATTCTGAAATTTCAGAAACAACATTGCATCAGTTAGGGATAACTAAGCCGACTACCTCAATTAAGGCTCACTTACCAGTACAGAAATAGTATTCAACTTTATTAAACAGATTATGGTAATAGGGCCATCCTCTCTTACCTGAGTGGCTGATTAATTGCTTAGCATCCTACTTAAGATTTTGTTTTGTCATGTATTTATATTAATTTCCTCAGAATCACATCTCTGGCATCATAACAGCATACCAAAATATATCTTGTTTTTAATAAACACCACAAATAAGGGCCACAAATTGGAGCTCATATGGCTATGTTATATTGTTAATGTGTTTGATCAGCCAACAAAATACAGCCTCTATCTTCATAATTCTGAGTCATGCTCAATAATAACACATACACTTATTATTATACTAGAGAACAATGCAGAAGCAGCAAAAATGAAGTTGCTATTGAAGATAAGATATACTTAATTGCATACTTCCTCAATATAGTGGTGTTGATGTTTTAAAACTTACCTGATAGCAATACCTAGATGTCTTCTTTCTGCTACCTCATGTAGGCTAGTGCTGCCTTTAAATTTGTATTTGTAGAAAGTGAAAAGCAATCCTGTCAGGAGCAAGACTTTCACAACATCAGCTGCAGCATGTGGGCAGCATGTAACATTAGTGATGCTGCCTCGCTCATGGGAGATGCAGTTTGTTGAGAGCAGAGTGGATCACGAGGTGAATCAGTCCTGTCAGGAGTGGACTTCAACTCCCGTTTCAGAAAAGGGGATACAGGATACACAGAATCTGCTGTTGTGACTTCTTGCTCATTGCATTTCTCAGTAGTGCTAATGGAAGGGGGAGGGGGCCAGTGGGGGTGGAAGGAGGTTTTAAGCCCTATACTTAAGGCTAGACATTTCCCACAACAAGTTCACTGAGGCCACTGCTTTAACCAGTGAAGTTAAAAACAGCAGAATATGCTCCTCCAGGGCCTTATAAGAAGGCCCCAGTTAAACAATCCACACTCCCAGTATGATGCTTATTGGAGTGTCTGATTAATTTATGAGTTATGGAGATTTTTCAAATAGATCTGAGAATGTAACAGCAGAGACAGATTATTATTTGGCAGATTATCAACAGGATTCTATACAAAACTCATCAACCAATGCCATGTTTCACCAGTTTGGATGCAACCCAGAAATATTCTATAGGTTTAGTTTTCCCTAGAAACATGACAAGTGTGATTGCGAAATAAACACGGCGCCACTTCTGAACACGTGATCGCAATGCAGTCTCAGCACAAACTCTTGTTAAATGATTATGAAAACAGATTGACACAGTTCGCTGTGAATATTTATGTGACAGACATAACAGCGTGTGACAATTTTCTGTCTGTAAACACCCAGTTAACAAACTGTAATGACTGTACAGATAATGAAAACTGCAGTGTTTAGAACATGTAATAAGATGGTGATCAAAGTTTTGTGTTGATATCCAAAGTTGATATATAATGAATTTGAATATTTATTTTTTTTATATATCTAGACATAAAAACTGTCTTATCAGACCAGATAGTGGGCATATATTTTTTAAAAGACTGACAAATACCCATTTATTGTAAGGGAACCTACATAGACAGACTTTTCTTCATTTAAATGGCTCTGTTTATGGGTGTAAAATTTCAATGAGAATGTGATTTATCTTCGAGCTCATGGGTCATTAAGTGCAGTGATGGAAAACTGGTGCTCCCACATTCAAGGTGCTGGCAGACCACTCACACAATCACACATTAATGTAAAGGAGCTCACAAAATCACAAGTAAAGTTTCAAACCATACCATTTTATTCATATTGCTAAAAATATGGGGAACCTATATTGAGATGTATTGTAACCCTGGACTATTGTAATAGCTAGATTATAGGTGAGAAGCTCTAATGCATAAATGTGAAGCTGCTGAAGGGTATGGAGGTGTTGTGGGCCTCATGTAACAAACAGACCTGAGGAAGATCTTACAGATCAAAATGTTGCCTAAAAAAAACAAGAAAAGTATTTATTGGGAGCTTAACAGTGTGCAGACCTCACTCCTTTGTGCCCTGATTTCACAAAATTTGTTAATGGAGATGCCCACTTCACGCCCCAAATAACATAGATCCAGTTTAGGTTAGCTTTACTAGTGGTGAGTGTAAGTGCATAGCTTTAAACAATACAATTAAATGCCTGTTTATATAATGCCTGTGAGGATCAGAGGCATTTCCATGACATCAATACTCAAAGGACAGCGACACAAAACCATATTGCTGATTGTAATACCATGCTTCTACAGTGTCAGCAACATATGACCTCATATCTGAAACACAAAGAGGAGGAAACTTAGAGAAAAATGATAAAACATTTATTATTTCATCTTTTTTTAACCTTTACACTTGTGCAGTGTAATTCCAATGTAACCAAAAGAGTAGTAGGTAAAACAGTAGTGTATCAAAAAGTAAATGAATAAAACACATCATCAAAATAACTGATAGCAATACAAACAAATTACAAAAATGATACTCAATAACAGCACAGCAGTCCACAAGAGTGACTTGGAGTCATATTTTGAGAAGTTTCTTCATCATACTAGCGTATTTATCTCTGAACACTAATCTCCAGATGTCTGCAAAGTGCATGTGTGTTTGTTAATTGTTTTTTCCTGAGCTGAGCTGACAATTTAAAAGAGCACTACAAACTGAATTTGATTATTTGCATTTTAGTAGGAGTGTGCTGAACTGAATTCTTTATTTGGGAACCGCAGCCAGATCACATTGATATACGCTGCAAAGTCTTAACTACCTTTTTCTTTTTAGGTAAATTACACATTAGAGATACTCATGGGCCTTTGGACAATGACTACAGGACTTCCTCTCAAGAATACCATCTCTACTTGAGATTAAATGCACCGCAATGACTGATGATTTAATAAGTTTGAATGATGTGATTAACTTACAAAGAAGACGGATGATTCATGAGCATCCTGAGTTGTCACATGTATATGACACCTCTTACAGTACCATTAGTGTGTACAGTACAGTGAAAGTGCTGTACTCCATGCACAAAGCTACACCGTCCCACTGTACCTTGCAGGAAACCCATCTCAAAATGCAGAGGTAGATACAGACAGACAACATAAGAAACGACAATCCTGGAAATGCAATAATGCCAGATCAAGAAAACGGCAATTTGTAAAGGCAGAGCTGGAGGGAATTTGTGTATAGGGCTGTACTCGTCATGTTGGCACCAGCCTTTTCAGAGCAGGGGACTGTTTGCTTAGACAGACAGAGTTGTCACCTCATGGAGTTCAGAGGTGAAATGTGAACTTGCTAAGGACAGCAGTTCAGTGAGTCACCCATTAAGGCAACACCTCATATCCTGATCGACCGCCAGAGCTCGTGCGCTACAAACACTGCTGTTGATGAAGCAAGTGTCAGAGCAGGCCAATTAAATCACGTGTTGCTTAGCAGTGACAGGACACCCAGTTCTGCCAACTTGGCTTTGGCTACTCCTTCCCAGCCCTTATTAGCCAGAGGGTTCCTTGGGGACGGGTGCATGATGCCCTCGACTCTGACCTTAATACCTGCTGCGGAGAGAGCTCGCCGCGCCCGCTGCTCTGCTACCTTCCCCACTCCGATCACCATGGTGACACCCAGCGCCTCCACTGCCTGACACAGTGCGGTGTCACAGAGGGCCAGCAGGGCCTCACGTTCCCCTGCGGGCAGCTCAGGCGGGGTCAGGTTCTTGCCACTGGCAGCCATGAAAATGAGCGGGCACAGGTTGTGCACAAAGCAGTGGCGGAAGAACACAGCCGGCTCGCCACACAGCTTTCTGAAGAAGCCCCAGAAACGTGCGCCACTCACTTCACTCTGGGTACAGGCGAGGCCCGTGATACGCCGCTTTGGATGCTCGTCAGCGGGGTGACCGACCTCTCCTGTTATCTTGAGCCAATCACGGACTGAGCTGACCTCACCGAAGGGGACCTGAGGAGAGAGGGGGAAATGTGCACTGAGGCTTGCTTTTGAACACAATCATCATTTATTACACTTGTAAAGCAACATCATATCAATCCAAAGAAGTCAAATGACAGAAGTGATAAAGATGAGCCACAGTCATAAAACGCATGATTCCCAGTGGTGCTTCATTTCAAATGTGCATTGCTTTTACATTTAAGCCAGCTGGCTCTTCTGCTTTTTATGATGAAATGTGAAACTTGTCTCATGCTGTCCACTTGGGTTAGGCTGGTTTGGCTGAAACAAGACCAAAGTCGCTCTACTTCCGTCTTCCTATGACTTCACCAGTGTTTGCAAACAATGAAGAAGTAACGTCAGCCCATGCACTACTACCCAATTATGAATGCGCCTGATAATATAGGTCTTCGCCTTAATCCCACAATTGATTCAGGTGATTTAGCTGCCTTAATGGTCTACTCACCCCTGTCTGAGCCATGCCGAAAGGTCCAGGGTTCATCCCCAAAAAGAGGACACTCTGTCCACCGTGACAGTACTTCTTCACGTAGCAGTGGTGTGTGTCCCAGGCGTACTCCAGGGGGTTGTAAATGTAGTGGACAGGCTCTCCAAACACCAGGCGACCGAGGTGGACGTTCAGCTCCAGCTCCACCTGGAGAAACTTGTCAGATGCTGTGCTGTTTTCCGAAACTGGTTTGCACAAAGGCAGTCCCACCTCCCTCTTCTCCTGGTCTCCTTTAGCGAAACCCCCCGTCTCATTATCGGTCGTGTTATCGCTCGACATGTCTGGCTGTTAAAGCGTTATGTGACAGGTCTCTGAGACAAAAAACGCAGCCTAAAACCGTATACTTACCAAGACTATTTTCATTATAAGAGGTAAGTTTTGTTACTGTCCCCTGTTGGACACCATTATCATCTTCTTCTCCGCATTGACATGAATTCGTTGTCTGGTGCTTTCAAAACTGCTGCCCCCTGCAGGAAATTAATGTGTATGGCCCGGTGAGAGCGGCTCATGCCGTGGACATGCCAGTGAGCTGCGGTGAGGGGCAGAAACAGCCTCTGGGCGTCATGTCTTCATTTTCTATTTCTTATCATTTCACTTATGCAAATAATATATTTTTCCCTTGAGAATTTGAGCAAATGCAACTGACCCAATTTACCCTCGGGCTCAGTAAAGTATCTCTGACTCTGATTATTCCAGGAGTTTGTGACACTGATATATAAAGTTTACAGCAGTGTCGATGGTGTGGCTGTCCTTTTATAAAACAGTTTTCATCTTGTTTTTGCCTGGCAGTGCAGAAATTTAATTTGGTCCTGAAATACACACTGCAAGAATACCTGAGACAACCTCCAGGGGGCGACACAGAGCGCTAAAACTGGCCCAGATGGCAGTTAAGATACACAAAACCTTAAATGAACGAAATCTGCAATTATCTAGGGAAAAATACATTTTCCGCAATTTCTCCGCTGGTTTTGCCACTAGTCAGCAGCACATATCCTCAATACAAGTGGAAATCATCTGACATTGTTTGCTTTTAATTGTTTACTTTTACAACCATCAATTTCATGTCGGTCTATAATTATATCTTAATTCTAAATATTGTGTCATGTGACAATAACAATAATAGTCCAGTTACTTATAAATATTTTAAATCAAATGCAATTATAATTTTATAGTATTTATTACACTGTCATATATTCTACTGTGTTAAGCCCGAGCTCAGCACTGCCCCCAATGTCCAAAAGACTGTACTGCACTCCTTTTTTTCTGTCTCAGCAGTCAATGGCCTAAGCTGGGATTTTTCTCTCTACAGGCCCGCATGAACTGCTACATTGTATAAACCATGTATCATATACCATATATTAATCCTTAATAACAAAAAGCTTTTTTCTGTTGTGTTTGATCAGTCCATAAATGTAAAACATGATAATAAAAAGCAATTGTTAACAGGCTTGGCTTACATTGTGATAACCATGTATCCAATACACATTGAGAGTTGGCCATTATCATCACGGTTGGGTTGGTTATTTGAAAGGTAGCATCAGTGGACTGTAGTGTCAGGCATGGCTAACTGGAGCATGGGCAGATTTTAATGGAGATTTGGGAAGTGTGGAATAATAGCAGTGTGTAAAACTACCTGAGGGACAAAAGTAAATCAAACACTTGCCAATATGAAGACACTGGCCTTCAACATAACCTGCAAAGAGAGGCCTTTTTGAAATGCAAGTGTGCACAAGACACAGGGAGAAGAAAATCTGCACTGTGGCACAGTTTTGATGCATAATCAATGCTGTTGCACTGAGGCAAAATACTAATCCATAATTCTACCTATGCAGCAAATGTGGCAAAATAGTGATCCATCACATTTAAATATCATCCAGTCAGGATCTGTAGGGCTTAGGTATTTCATCCCCCAAGCTGTTAATAGTGGAAACATTAAACATTCTTGATTCTAATTATTAAATATAATGTCAGGTGCTAGAATCACATTATTACACAGCATATATAATAGCCATCACACTGTTGTATACTGACAGGCACACTGACATCATAATGGCTTTCTCTGTTATCCTTACACCTTGGAGGATGGTTTCTGAATGCAGACAACTAAAAAAATGTAGCTGTGAATTAATTGCTTGCAACTGATTGCCTAAAAACCAGTCATCACTTGTCACACAAGACATGCAAACACTTGTTTCACATCGAACAGAAGGCGGAACATGTGACAGACTATATGGGTTAGGCCAAAATCCATCAGGTTTCTGACTGTCTAATTAAAAGCTTTCCCAGTCCTATTATACTAATCTGTCCAGGATGTAATAGTGTGCTATTGTGAACTTTCTCTTGCTGTTACTTTGCTTTTGAGGTGAAAAACTCAAGTGAATAAGTCAACACACCCAAGAAGAATAACCAAAAAAATTTAAAAAGTCCTTTACAAATTCTTTTATTTCAGCATAATAGTAAGAAGCCTTTCCTCTCAATTCATACAGTTGAAACTAATTGGATCACAAGGGTACATATTAGTTAGCCCATTTTACAATAATCATTGTAACATTTTTTAGGAAGTTATTCTTATGCACTCATTTTGCCTACACAAAATAATCAATATCAAGATCCTATCTTAACTGAGGACCATAACTCTGCATGCAAGACTAATAAAGAAAACAACTAATCTGTGATAGCTACTGTTATGCTGTTGTTCATCTAATACCATTATCAATATAATTCACTACAAATACCAGGGACTTTGTATAATAAAGAAAACATTTTCTTGTGGTACTACTGCCTCTAATGTCAAAATTACTGAACATACTGGGCTCTCAACTGTACTGATCCAAATTGTTCTGTCCACCTTCTCTGCCAAGTTGAGGAGAAATAGGCTCTGTCTAAAACCTAAAATCTAGTACAGTCTGAAGGAAAAATATCCATATCTCTTTTTTTGTCTTTTTTTTCCTTTCACTCCAGTGTTTACAATTTTATCAGAATAAAAAAAGGTCCTTGAAACAATCATCAAAATGTGATGAGAGAGAAGTTCTCAGATAAATCAATCCCTTGATCTCTCTGAAAAATTAAATCTCAATCTTATTAACAAATAATCCGAGACTCAAGGATTCTATTGCATTTAAACAATGATATTGATAACAATACTTAAACAAAAGGAAATAGGAATTTAACAGGTGAAGTCAACTCTATTGCCCATTAGCCGTTCTGGTATGTGATCGTGCCAGCAGTATCCCTTCCACAGATTTGGACTGGGGGTTTCCAGAGCATAAATTAAAAGTACATTTCTCAAACCTGGCCCTTCAATGCCGCGGAGTTTTACTTCAGTAAAGTCACTCTGAACCGAGTCCAAGCGTGAGCACGCATAAACTGTCCGTTAAATCAGTCCTGATATCGACAAACCATTTAAAGAAAATTTCACATCCCAAGTCCCTTTCAGGAAAATACTACTTAAATTAGGAACTCATAACTTATTTCCACAGCCCTATGCCACTGAATCACTGAGAACACAAACCCTCTCTCTGTCCAATCTACAAACCTTAGTACCAGTGATCTACTTTAGGATGTCACCTGAACATACAACCCTGGCTGTTTTCATCAATCAACAATTTTTTTTGACTGGTGTCTTGTCTAGTTTTAAATTCAAGTGATCTTCATATAGCACATGCACCAAGTGCCTTAAGTTGGCAAACAAGATCATGGGCCCCCAGAAATCACCCTTGATGCTCCTCATCCCATTTTATACATCTGTACACTGGTGCGACCTCACTGATTAGGGGACGTTAACGGCATTTAGAAAGGTGTGGTGTGATGAGCACAAGGCATGTATAACTAAAATAGTAATGCATAGGTACAGATTTAAATCGCTGATACCTCAGGCCAAATTCCAAACCCAGATGAGGCCTAGCCCAGGATTACAAAACATTTCAATGAAAAGACAAATGTGAGGATGTTTACCAACCCATCTGTGTCTGTTTTTTGGCCTCTGAAATTTAAGATTTTATTATATAGAGTTTACTAGAATAGCGTAGTGGACTAGACTTCCCATCCAGCTGTAACTCTTATATTTCTATGTCAAAGAGTCTGGCTCGGAGCGGGGAATTACAAGCTCACCAGTCACAGAAAGATCAAGTTTGAGAAATGAAAGGCAGCAAAGTGGCCCTGATCAACTGGCTCCTTGCTGTCTTGACCATGACAGACTTTCACACAGTATGACCAAAGTTCATCATAGGTAAAAGCAATCGTTCCGTACAATATCATTTAGCACTACAATGATTATTTGTGTATCCGCACTTATTTAAGGCTAAGCCCAATAACATAACAGACATCCAGTATACACACCAACCACATAATATTTGGATGAAAAGGCAATTGTTAGTGTGTAGCAGAGTCAAGCCAAGTGTTGATTCTGCTATGGCCTGCAGCTAGCCAAAGCACTGCAGTGGGAAACAAGTTAGCACTAGTGACTTCTCACAAGGACTGTCAAACTCCCAGGGGTTCCTGAATGATTATATAATGTGTTACATTGCAATCAGTAACAACGACCCAAAATATTCAAAATATCATCAAAAGACAACCTCTCAACAGGAGAAAATTTTTTAGTCTGTTTTAGCGCCACTGAAGCCGTCCACATTCTATTAGTGTGACGGCTTTAGGAAAAAACATACCTCGATGATAAAAGGCTGCGTCTCGTCTTAGTAAATATATCTGATCCACAATAATAAACAATTAGTTAAGAAAAAGGCAAATGAAAAAAGAAAAAAAAAGCACACTAAGGCCACAAGATTTTGTATACCCCCACTAGAATCTGTACAAACAACATAATGGGACTTGCTGAAGCGGCCAACCTGCACTATTTTAAACCAAGATCTATGAACAAACAGAGTTGGGAGAGACAACTATCTGCTGTAGTACTGCAGACCTCCAACAGCATAGCTCCCAGTAAGAGTGAAGGGGGAGGACTTGCTAAGGCTGTCATCCTGTGCCATTTCCTGAGTCTTTAGCACATCACACAAGACACAGAACATGATACACGGGCAACTTTCCTATCACCTAACATTAACCCATGACATCTTACAAAGGACTAGAGTCAAATGCAGGCTGCCCTCATGTCACCCACTGCTGGAAGTATAGTTTTACAGTTATGTAGCACTGTTTGATATTACCATTTTTTTTCCTTTTAACAAATATTTTTTTCTCTAGGTTTCCTCTGTTCTGTGTTACAGTGGCAAGGAACAGTAATTGAACTTTCTTATTTTCATTTTCTTTTCAGCCCATTTTGTACCAAAAAAATATTTAATCAGCACATAAGTCCCATAGTCAAATAATGATATTAAAAGTTTTACAATTATTTACATACCATAGAAATCATATATTATAACTGCAGTCCCTTTGTTGATAAAGTCAGGAAACCCTGGTTGTTCGAGTCATTTTCAGGCCAGATTAAGCTCTCAAAATTACTAGTAGAAGATGAAAAAAACCCATCATCCTGGTTAAGAGTGGAATGACTCTGTGACCGGAGCAAGACCCAGCAACAACAAGCAAGCTCTGGTCTGTATGAAATTTTTAACAAACTGGTTTACTCGCTTTATCTGCAGGGACACTAGTTTCATCGATTTCAACTCAGGTATTTTTTAAAAAATATATATATACATATATATTAAATGGGCTAAATAAGCAAAACCATTATGAGTTTCAAATACTCTTCCTCACCACTATAACAGTCACACATGAATCCCATTTTGTCGCTAAGGTGTCAGGATGAACAAAACCCACTGTCCTACCCCCAAGTACCACCAAAAGCAGATATATCTGAATAACAATACAAACTTTTCTCCTCAAAAAAAAGAAAAAGAAAAAAAAATGTACAAAACAGGACCACTGTTTATCACAGAAAAGTCTCGGTCTCAAAAAAAAAAAAAAGAAAGAAAAAAAAAAAGGAAATCAAAAAAGGAAATACAGTAAAAAGACAACAAAACAAAAAAACTCAAATGTCCCTCTGTCATTAGTAATCCCAAGACTGGAGCTGCGAGATCAGTCTGTGCTTGAGTGTGGCGCCACTCAGCACAGAGCTGAGAAGAAACCCTGTGGCTTGTCCCGTCTCTGGCGATGTTATGGATGTACGTAAGGTGGAATGTCAGACAGCCAGCCGACCCGGAGGGGGATGCAGGGGACTCCAGGTTGGGGGTGCAGGCGGGGGTTCCTGGGGGTATGGGCGTGGTTCGCAGCACGGCTGGTTCTCCACTTTGGCTACACCACGACCCTGGCACAACCGCCGATGCCGCAACAGCCGGTCTGTCCGTGAAAAGTTCTTTGGAGCACAAAAATTAGACATGGTTTACAATTAAAGCAAATCATTTACGTTAAGGTAACAAATGACAGGTCCTCCTTTATTCATTGTTTGCGGTAAATAGCAGTGCAAACTACTATACTACTGGAGTATCCCAACATTTGATGGTTAAAACTGAGTAGATCCCTTTCAATTCCAACACATTGATTATTTCAAGTGTTTTTGCTATTTGAAGTTTCTTCTCAGCATTTTTTAATTTTATTTTACCAGTTAAGCATCAACAGCAAGTATTTTGTAGTCTCATCCTTTGCTAAAATGTTATATATATTAAGCTTGCATACCACTTGACCCAGGTCAGTTGGTGCTGTGAATGTGAAGAACTGATAAAACAGAAGCAGTAGTCATCCTTATTTCTCCTCACCTTCCTTTCTGAGTGGTTATCTTAAAGTTGGTTACCATTTGCTCAAGGAGATGATGTTTTAATTATGAATATCTAGCAATATTTTGTTTTCAGAAATGACAGAAAAAAGTTGTGACAGAAACTGAGTAAAAACAGACCATTTTGACTGAATGACAATTTTGTGTGATGCCGTACCATCAATGTCATTTGAACAGGGGTTGGGGAAAAAAATATCCTCATTTGTCATTTTATGATTTATGATATCACTGAGCAAATGTCCAAATGTATTTAGTTAGTAAACATTTATTTGCTTTACTAGAGCAGTTAGGGTTAACATGCAGTGCTCAACCGAACATTAGTGGTATCTGTTGAGGATATCTCTCATTCAAGTACTTAACCTAGTTCTCTCCTAGACTGTCCAAAGATAAACCAGCAAACCTTTGGTCCCAAGCCCGCTTATGTTCCGCTTATGCTCTGGACTTCTGCTGCCACAATATTGTTACGGGCATGATTATGGGTATGAGGATGTACATGTGACCAGGGTGAGTCCTGTCCACTTTGTTTGGCTCAGTTGTTACATACCTGCTGACACCGTTCACACTGGTAAGGCTTCTCCCCACTATGGACACGCTTGTGTCTCTCAAGGTGGTAGCGCTGGATAAACCTCATATCACACATGTCACAAGCAAATGGCTTCTCTCCTAAAAGAGCACACAAATACAGAGTCAATGAATCAATTTCGGGGTCGCACCTCAATAAACTGCGTGCAATTTTCACTTACTAAGTTTCGTTTGGCGATTACATTTCCAACACCTACAAAAAGAGATGGAAAAACTTGCCCTACCGGTAAGTTTTTATAATATTTTCCAACTGCAGTTTCAGCATCTGATAATTGATATTTTAAAATGCCTCGTCATCAACTCATTATGTGTAGATCAGAGTGGAATTTCAAATTTTCATGTCCCAGATCTACGCAAGATGGTGCCCCCAAAAACTGGGCCAAGTATTTTGAGGCTGGTTCAACATCCCATCAAATGACTTCACAATCCAAACTCGAGTTTGTTGTCGTCCTTTAATGTTGCAAGCGCCAGAGCCTTCCTCAGTGGTAAGGGTACGGTAAGTGAACGCATACCCGTATGAGTGAGGCTGTGTCTCTCCAGGTGGTTACGCTGAATAAACCTCATGTCACACATGGAACAAGCATACGGCTTCACCCCTACACACACAGAGCAATATATTAGCCCTATCTCCCAAAAGTACAAAATATACAGCTTAGAATCTCAGGCTAGCACTAAGACTAATGTAGAGACAGAGAAACATTCTATCCTAATTGTAAGTATGCAGTTTGCACCTCGTTGGAAAAATGTTGAAAGTCGTCAGACATGCAGGTGACTCCATCAACTAAAGAACTAATACACTCAAATCAGATTTTCTTAATGAGGCAATTCTCTCACTACATCAAATATGAAAATAGGAACTCAATATGCCCGATTTTAAAGCAAAAACATCTAGAGTTGCCAAATGGGCTGTGTGACAAACCTTTTATCATTTTATGTTGTGCCTGAATACATATCATGGACATCCTCACTTGTCACTTCAACAATAGGCTTCACTATTTCAGTGCCCTCTCCCTCTTCAATGTCTGTTTTGTTTGTTTTGTTTCACAAAAAACAGTAACATTTTTGATGGTCATTTTTCATATGTAATACACACATCTAAGCGGCCAAGAGTTTGAAATTTGACCGATCACTGATTATCTGTAGAGGCATTTACACCACTGTTTTTCCATCGCTGATTTCAAACATTTTAGAGACTCAACTTGGCTGTGTTATAACATGCTTTTGGGCCAATTACAGTCACAATAACAATGTTTTTTTGTTTTTTGTTTTTTTTAAAGTAAAACAAAAACACTGTGATTTTGAATGCAATGATGCAATCAAATGGTATAACAAATTCAAAAGGCCAGGGCAGTCATGGCAGAATTGGGTGCTCTTTGGGAGTTGTGTGTTGATTTATCAAGACATTTTAGAAATCTTTTTAGATTAACTAGCACATAAATAGCAGCTGGAATGACAAGCTCAAAGGGACTCAAAATATAGTACTTCATTATCATTATGACTGCTTTCTCCATTAATTAAACTGTGAACATTTCACAATGTAATCTGTGTGAATAAAACAGTACTCATACATTGCCCTCCAGTATTACTGGCACAGAGTAAAAAATAGCTAAAAGGCTGAAAAGGGTAATAAGCAAGTATATAAGGGCTGCAGGCCTAGCTCAACACTGAACTGCTGCCAACCTGTTAGATTCATTTCAAATCAAATGCTCACAAGTGCTGTAGCAGTTGTACTTTCCAGCAGCAAAGTACTAGAACAAACAAAAATGTACGGCAGATTGATCTCCAGGACGCCCACCAGCACAGCGCAGCTGTCTGGTGCTCAAGATGCAGCTTAACCAGCCAAAATTAACTGAATAGTGGATTATACACTCTGGTTTTCATCCAACAATAGCACGAACATTCATAAAGCTGTTTATCTGTTCATCAGGTTTTACCGTTATTCTATCCTAAGCCTGTACTGCGAACCTTGTATCGTGTATCACACAACACTAAGTTAAGTATGGACTCTTAAGAATGGAGAGCTCTACCCAGCCAGGTAGCTGAGATACGGTAAACAAATGCACAATTAAATGGCAGGTACGGCCAGTTTAATCTGAGCCCTGGAGAGGCAAAACTGTCCTGTGAAAAGCACGTTTCATGACCCCACTTTCAAAAGTACCTGCCGATGGCTTTGGAAAAAAAAGAAATCTGCCACAAAATTATATTGTGGGAGTTATGGGCCCTGTAACTGATCACATAGAAGATGATTTTAACAACAGAGGGCTTCCTTTTCTAGTTGGTTTAGGTGTAGCTTGTGTGCTGCTTTTGCAATGCTGGGTGCCTTGACTTTGTTGCTCCAGGTACCGTGTGTTTTTGGAAGAGTGCCTTCATCAGCCCAGAGTGAGAAGAGGCCAGCTGATTCTTAGTCAAATCTGTGACTGCCTGGCTAAAGGTCAACTTTGCAGTGGCAAGAGCAAAGTAAAGTAAGAACTCTCAGCCAAGAGATACTAGTAGAACATAGATGTCTATGAGAAAGGACAGTGGACAGTCAGGAAAAATTACCCATTTCTTCAGACCTCTTAGGGAAGCAAGCGAGGATACCAACATGATAAGGCAAGCGTAACATCAGTGTTTTTGGGTGAGGCATTTACTATGGTCAATAGGCAAAAAGCAGGCTATTATTAAAGATCACTGACTGGATACCTAGTGAGGGATCTCATATCAAATGAAGATTTGACATTTTGAATATTGTATAAGCACAATCAAATGAATTGTGTTTTACAACAGCAGACAGCTACAGTCATTACTCGCACATTCAACAGCAGGTTATTTGCTGCTAGATTTACCCCATCATTTGAGCGCCCCTCACCTGTATAAACAGCCACAGTAATGTGTACAACAGATGCATAACATGCACAAGAGACTGAGAAAAGATATAGCATAGAAAGGAGTGTCAGTGAAGAAAGACAGAACAGTCAGGAGGAAAACAAAGGTCCAGCTGAGGGACAACAATGAGAAGGAAGACTCTGGATTCAGATACTCTAGATATATATACTCTAGATATATAATAATATATTATCAGGCAACTCATGATTTTATGTGTTCTGCATTCTCCCTCTGAGTTCAGGAAGCATTGGTCAAGCAGTCTGAACCCTATGTAGAAAACATTTGGCTGCTGAGCATGTTGTGCACTTTGTGTTGTAAACACAGTGTGGGTGGCACATCACTTGTTATAAAACAAAGCAGTTATTGTGAGCTAGATGCCCCCGAAGCCATGCTGGTTCTGTGGCTCACAGGCATGCTAGTGAGAAAAAGAGGAGCTCAGAACAGGTACATTAATATGAATGCAACTGATATATCATTTATTAAAAGCTAATGTTGAAAAAGACAAGAAAAGAAGAAAGCAAAATCTGATAATTAGAAGGGCATTGGTGTTAAGTTGGCCACAGCGGCACTTAACATTCAAGCTGTGCCATCTAAACAGAGTACACCATATCCTAGATATTGTACATAATAGGTAGTTAAAAACTAAGTATACAAGCAAAAACTCCCATCATATAGCAAATGTCCATCAATAATGGACACCTGCTATTGTGAAGTGGCCTCATTATAACTTCACAATCTATACTATCATAACCTAATCCACAGTACAACTCATAAGGCAAGTTTAATGCATACCCAGCACAAAATATATAGCCTGGAACCTGAAGCTGCTCACATCATGCTAGTAATGTCACACACTACTGAACAGAACTGACTGTCAGGTCTACTCCAAGTTATTTCCACTGTTGCACAATCTTTTAATTACCCTGTTGGGCCTTTTCCAGTGTTGTCAATCATTCCATATTTTGGATATCATCACACTGAGGTCACCCCAGGTGGCAATGAAGAGGAAAAAATTAATTTTTGGAACTTTAAGACCCACCTCATGTTTTTCAGGGTTGTTTGTTTTTACAGCCCTTTAGCTCATTTTCATCAAAGGTGCCAACAATTCTGGAGGGCAACATTCATTCAAAACTGAGAGTAAAATTAAAAATAAAATACTTTGACACAGTTCAACCGAAGGTTACACAAATAGAACACAAACAGCATATATTCTAATTAAAATGGCTTGTAGATGGCAATTACCTATGAAAAGACCTACGAAAAACATCTGTTTTCACACTACTGTGCAGTATGTTTGTGCAACCAGAGACAAACGTCCCTCCTGTTAGCACAATAAAGATTAAGTGGTGATGCCCTACAAAATGTGAAATGGGCAGGTGCATGGACGCATACCCGTATGAGTGAGGCTGTGTCTTGCCAGGTGGTAACGCTGAACAAACCTCATGTCACACATGGTACAAGCAAAAGGTTTCACACCTAAATGCAGAGCATCAATACATTATTTTCAGGCTGCTTATTTTTTTGTTTCACAATCCATCAATGAGCAATGTAAGTCAAACAAGTGTATTCAAAATTGATGGGTTGTTTAACCAATTTGGTTAGGAATTCATGCTCAGTGCTCAAACTCTTGATGTTCCACCAGTCCAATTAAGAGAAGCATCCAACTGTGTTAACCAATTCTTAAATCCACAACTAAAACACATCACATGAGCTGATGATGTCACTATCCTGTATTCTTTTATACTTCAGATTCGTTTTTTATGTTGCATTTGCACAAATACGTAGGATAGGCTTTATTACGAGAAATGTTCTGCATGTTAATTTTTTAGAGGAAATTGTAACTGTCTTAAAATGACTGACCCTGTGTCTAAAATAATTTGTTTACTCTGATCTCAATGACATGGGTAAGGTGGGCGGGCGCATACCCATATGAGTGAGGCTGTGTCTCGCCAGGTGGTAGCGCTGAAAAAACCTCTTGTCGCACATGGTGCAAGCGTAAGGTTTCACACCTAAACGCAAAGTAGCAATATTATATTACTTTGCCTCACTTCCCATTATTTGGTTTAGGAGTGAATATCTAAGCTATTGGTTATTAACCACACATATGCCAATTCATGCAAAAATAAAAAATTCTTTCAGATATTCCTCACATAAAATTTATTCATCTATTTCACAGTGCTCTTGTTGCCAACAAACACCAAAACAACAAAAGATAATTTCTTTAAATTACCCTGGTGAATTGATAATGGCTACCATCAACAGACTAGGAAATCACTTTCTAACCGCACATCTGTATGGACTTTTCCCTTCAATACAATAGACTTATTTCTACATTTAACTAAAATTCACACATCCATTCCTGACACTAAATGTCATGGGCACGGTGCACGGACCCATACCCGTATGAGTGAGGCTGTGTCTCGCCAGGTGGTAACGCTGAAAAAACCTCATGTCACACATGGTGCAAGCGTAAGGTTTCACACCTAAATGACCAGAGCATCAATATTATTGTGTGTCTCTGCCACAGAAAGGGAAAAAAAATCAGCAATCCTATTACTCAAGAAAGTTAAAGAGTACAAAACTTGACTAAATTGATTATTGGTGGTTAATAACCAATGTCAGACCCTAGAATTACTTACAGGTGAACAACAGTGAATAAGATATTTGTCTCAAATTACAAAAATCTCAAAAGGGGTTCTTAAATCCACTTACACATCACGAGGTGATGTCATCTAATGGGTATTACACTTAAAATAAATCTCATCCATCATCATTTGTACATGAATACAAATATTTAAGACTAGATCAAGCATACAGGTGTTGAAGCATCTTAATCTTGTGGCTGGGTAAGATTGGCAGACGCATACCCATATGAGTGAGGCTGTGTCTCGCCAGGTGGTAGCGCTGAAAAAACCTCTTGTCACACATGGTGCAAGCGTACGGCTTCACCCCTATACACACAAAGTACCAACTTTAGCATAAACAAACTCAACTGCCAAAAATGATCGATTTTAAACTTTACTAATACCAATATGTTTAGTAAAGTTTGGTTGCACTCATCAGCGCTTTTTCTAACACGGGCCCTTCCTGCAGGTTTCCAAATATATCTGCTACTCCAATTGGAACATTGCATTTTCACATCTGATTTTAGTAAAACTAATTAGGATAGGTCTAAGGCCAATGTTCAAATTTGCAAGATTGTGAGATAATGGAGATATCTCCTATCAATAACAAGTCATTTACATCACCAACCCTGTAAAAAATAACCAGACAAATAATCGAGCCAAATCAAATGAGCGCATAGTAACTGATTCTAAGTACAATCAAATTTCAGATAATCACAATATGCTACCAGGAGTTTGTGTTCACATATGCCCAAACGCACAAATATTACATATAGCTGCGCAGAACAGATTTGTCAAGGGGAAACTAGAATTTTTCACGCTGATCGCAAGAGGTAAGACAATTTTAGGCAGTTGGTAAACATCTATACACAAAACATAAGATGACAATGCTTAGAGGAACGCTCATGTATAACATATTTAACAAACAGCTGATTTAGTTTAACCGACTGTCCTGAAATCCGTTACAGAAAAACCTGCCTTCCATTCTAAGGGTATGGAAGTAAAAAATGCATCATAAACTAATCTTTAAATATCTATGATTAAAAAACTATTAAACTATGAAATCAAAGTGACAAAGTAGAATAATATACAAATACAAACTGTTCTCAAATAAGAAGAAAGCTAAGCCTCACAAGCAATTGTAAAGTTATACTGATATTTGATCTCATTACTTTCAATGTGAAATGACAGTGATTAAGATGTAGGTTTGTACTGTCAACTTTAAAGTTGCACTGGACAAGATTTTTTAATACTCAAATATCACTTTAAATCACCAATTGGGATTGCAAGAGAGCAGAGCATCCCATCCCCCTTAGTCCTGAATGAATCAGACTGGAAATCCATGCCCATCCCATCGCCACACCGTGCAATACTGTACCTGCCCCACAACCAGTTATGTCCTGCAAAGTACCTCGACTGGTTCATTCTAAACCTAATATGCACTCCAAATCCAAAAGCATGCACATGCAGTCCTGAAATGTTGTGAATTACAGTAGCCGTCCATGGTAGTAGGGAACTTTTATGATGACCCAATTTTGGAAATATGCATGCTATTAGCCAATGCACTGCGCAAGATGCCTATCTGTTCCATAGTGAGAAGGTGGCTAGAGAGAATAAAAACCCTATACATGCATGCACACAACTGATAAATGCATTTTTAAATGAGGCTACTGCATGTTATTACCTGCATGTTTGCTGCACCCAAATCAAGAGATAAAACCAAAACAAAATTTAACTACTGGCTGCATGTTTGCAGGCCACCCATCTGGTACCTGCAGGCACTTTAAACAATGCAGGACTCTGAGACCTGCCTGCAGTAAGAGAGGACACAGATAATCCATAATCCAAACTATCTCCTAAACAGCCACACTGGTGAGTCTATAGAAAGCTGGACTGATTTTCAGAGTCTTGCCTCCCGTGTCCATTTTGTACCCTTTTGTATAAAACGATCACAGGTTGGTTAACTTATGCACAATGAGCACAGTTAACTGGTGAGCTCTACAAATTTCAAAATGTTACTCCTTGCAACAATTTGCAACATCCAATGTGAAAAGTTGTCTAGTGCAGCTTTAATGTGAAGATCTTTTCAGACAGGGGAACGGATTGTTCACTGGTTCTAATCCTTATGAATTTGTGCAATGTGGAAACATGTCAAGAGTACAATTAGTTATTTTTCATATGCAGCAAAAATAAATAAATCTTATTGTTCAAGATAACAATTAGTTATTTTTCCTATGCAGCAAAAAAATAAATAAATCTTATTGTTCAAAGGCTTCTGTGAGTCTGCAGTGCACAGACACAACCAGTCTTGGAATCTTACTTTTACAGGCCCTTTGAAGCCATGATGTATTTCATGTATTTATGGGAGTATTTATGGGACCTGTGGACGGCTATTGACTCTACATTACTCAAAGGGAGGATGGAGTATGTGGCTGGCTCAAAGATGACAGGTAAACAACAACCTGATTAATCCTGCCAGCCTCAAATCGTTTTAGTCCTGCCAGCTATCAGTGTTTCCAAAAACAGGCTCATCTGTGGCAGACTGCCCCAATATCAGCACAGCTGCCACAAAGAAAACCTGGTCCATATGTGGAAGCTGATTTAAGTGGAGCTCACACAGGGCTGGGCAACATAGCAACATTATATTGACATCATGATATGAGACTGGATATTGTCTGGCATTTTGGATATCTTAATATCATGATGTGACCCAAGTGTTGTCTTTTCCTGGTTTCATGGGCTTCATTAGAGTAAAGGCATGAAATTTTCAGGACTTAATCAGTGTTTCCCCAACCATTGCCTTGGGGGGATCCCCTCTGAAAGAAACAAAATATTTTATGTTATTTACCCAATTTATGTGCACTCATTTCATTTCAGTGCGAGTCTCTACTGTGTTTTGTCATTTACAGTTGCACTAGTTTCTCTCTTCTTCCCTGCTCCCTGATTTTCACCAAGGGTGGGGCTTAGCTCCTCCACACACACACACACACACACACACACACACACACACACACACACGATCCATCTAAAAGTGAAGACGAACAGACGTTGACTCTAAATATTTGAAATTCTGGCCAAAATGTATGTCCATCCATCCACCCCCTCAGAGTAGTCAACCTAGGGGAAACACTGTTATTAGACTGTCCTAGATGTTCTATTATTTACTTCAAATTATATAGTTTGCTCCAAATTACAACACATTTTCTTTTACCTTTTCTTTTGAAGATATGTAAAACTGAAATAGAGTATATGTGTTTTTGCTCAATTGACATGTCATTTCACATAGAAAGTATGGAGAAAAATATATCGCTGCTCAAGTACTAACGGAGCTCCTTTTAGGTGTTGCTCTATATTTAAAACATTAGCACTGGTCAATGTATTAACTGAAGGAAATGCAAACTCAAGTTTGATGCGGCCACGCAACAGTGAAGGAGACAGACAAAGTTGAAATAATGAAGACATACCCGTATGAGTAAGACTGTGTCTTTCCAGTTGGTAACGCTGTATGAACCTCATGTCACACATGGTACAAGCATACGGCTTCACCCCTAGACAGAGGACAAAAGTATTAGATATATTTCAACTTATTGCATATGTTTTCAAAAGGCTGCTAATTACATGTCTTACTGAACCTATAATTCAGAGGGACATTACACAAAAAAGTGAGACATTGTAAGATGTCTGACATCAATAGGTCTGATTGTTACACTTACTTACTCCAAAGGAGTAAGTACACTCTCTGTTTTAGGGAAAGAAGGGCTCATAAGATGAGGTTTTGACCATGTTTAGTTCTTTTTGGTCACCCCACAAATAGAACTGTGTGACAGACAACCAACCCTTTTTCCTCATCACAATTAAGACTGCTGATGCTTCAATTTCTAATACTTTTTAGTGTAATGTGCCTTTGATTGATTCATCAGTTATACAGTATTACTAAGCAACAAAATTTTACTACACATGCAATAAATAATACATTTACAGTGTTGATCACAATACAAGCTTAAAAGACAGAAAGATATCAGTCATTTTCCAGTGGACAGTTTCCAACAAAGCCTAATATTCTATCAACTTTTTTTTAGTAGGGGAAGTTTATCAATAATAGCAAAATATGATACTGTATGAGATATATTGGGGCTTATCAATAAACATCATTCATGTTTAAATTGTTCTTTCATGAGAAAGCTTTCACAGTGAGAGGATAACAATTAATACAAGCATACCAGTATGAGTGAGGCTGTGTCTTGCCAAATGGTAACGCTGGAAGAACCTCATGTCACACATGGAGCAAGCGTATGGCTTCACCCCTAAACGCATACAGTACCAAACTTTAGAATCTGTTCTCATTAACTATGCACACAAAATCATTTAACAAACAATGATCAGTTTTACTTAATTACAAGACCCTTTGTATATCCACAGCCAACTATTCTCCATATAGATAAATTTCACAGCCTAAAAGCAGTTAGTATATACCATGAAATACATAACAAAACAAAAGAGATGCAAGTGTTCAAGTTTTAGTTTGTATTTCAGCAAAGCTTCCATCATCCATAATAAACATGGATTGAGTATTACAAAATAGACATGCTCCTATGTCAAAGTACTCTCACAGGTAGGCGCTGCCTACGCACCAGGGCAAATCTCTAGAACCCCTGGTACTGTCAGGTGAGAGGGTTGAGGTAAGACTCATACCCGTATGGGTGAGACTGTGTCTTGCCAGGTGGTATCTCTGGAAAAATCTCATGTCACACATGGAGCAAGCATATGGCTTCACCCCTGCACACACAAGAGTAAAAACTTTCATGAAAAGTGAACAGGTTACACCCATTCATATCATGTATCTATACATGCCAACACGAGTGGCAGCAATGTAATAGTTTAAAAATGAGTAATTCAATGAATTCACAATCTGTCAAAATGTTTAAACAACTGGCCTCAATGCAATGAATTAAAATATCTTTTCTGCAGGACTCAATGCTGCTTTTGAAAGCAGTCATGCTGCTTGTAAACGTGGAAAAAATATCTTCAAAGTCAAATACAGAATTAAAAACGAAGCACTTAAGTGTCAATCCTGGTCACCCAGGGAAATGCTAGCAAAAAAGGTAAGATATCCAGTAAAGGGGATTTATGTTTTAATAGTTTTACAAGCCATACTCAAGTTTGTTGTGTAACTAGTCTAAAAGCGAGGAACTGCTGTACTCCAGTACCCCACATATTTGGGCTCTAATGTAATAAAGAAGGGCGAACCCGTACCCGTGTGAGTGAGGCTGTGTCTTGCCAAGTGGTAGCGTTGGAAAAACCTCATGTCACACATGGAGCAAGCGTATGGCTTCACCCCTATACACAGAGTATGAAAGTATTAGCTAGAATCATGAAAAATAAGTTTCAACACATAACCATCAACTCTTCTTCCCTTCAGATAGCTCTTCTGATGCATCTTTAACAATTCATATAGGCCTGAAAAACAGATGCTTCTTGTGAAGCTCATGGTTGTGTGTGCTGTGACTGGGAATTGGGTCAATTCAGTCAAAAAAGACTGCTGGATTTAAAAATTTAGGTGCAATGGAAGAATTATTGCACAGAAAAAAAAGCAGAGCATTCAACAGGGGAAAAGTCGATTCAGGTATCCCTCTCACACACACATTAAGGCTGCATTAAAATTAAGCCCTGGTTTCTAGTCTTTTTGTACTATTAACTGCGGCTGTGCATGTGCAGCACACCAAAGTACCTCTGTTTTAAAACGGTTCACACATATCTGCCTTCCTTCAGTGCGTGCATTTACATGTACATCTGTAATATTTATCTTCATTCCACGTTTGATCTAATAAAATCATTGGAAACATGCTTTACCACATGGCATGAAATGATTAACATGGATTAGGGTTAACAGGATCATAAATGTTCAAAATTTAGGCCTGCATCAACAGTCCTACATATGTCCTGCATACATCTATAAGAAGTTTGTGAATATATCAAGTCTAAATACTGTAAGTCAGATTAGAAAACCCCAATGCTAATTTGTGTGCTTTCATTGCACAAGATAAGGCATCCTTAAAACACCACAGTCTAATGAGCTAGGGTAAGCAGACGCATACCAGTATGAGTGAGGCTGTGTCTTGCCAGATGGTAACGTTGGAAGAACCTCATGTCACACATGGAGCAAGCGTACGGCTTCACCCCTACATACACAAAGCATCAACATATTAGCTGGGAGGTTCCTTCTGCATCAAGGTGAAGCATCATTCACAAGGCATTACTAGAATCTGGCAGACATTTCACTTTCTAGTGAATATTTCATGTCAGGGACTGATTTGTTTTACTTCTACTTATTCAAAGAGTTTGTTGGGGGGAGCATTCCTCTTGAAAGATTCTGTCCTACATCATGAAACACATATGGCAACAGGAAATATGCCAGGCATGTTTAAAACAAGACATTCAGGTAAGAGGCAAGGTAGCAAAGAAGCGCTTAGACGGCGATCACACTGGCAAGCTGTAGCAGAAACGCCAGCATAGTAATGTAGCTGTCTCTATGGCAGTGTAAACAAGCATTTGAATTGTCATAGTGAGTGTGGCATCTTGAATTAAACTTTGTTCAATTTCAATGTATCACAATTTCACTGAATTTTCTATGGTGGCACAGCAATAATTACTTATGAGTGTGACAATAAGCCTCAGATTTTCAAAAACTCCAATCTGATCGCCGCCTTAGGTAGTAGAAGCATCTGTAGAGCTGTGAGCAGCTACATATTGACCGAAAAACAAAACAAAACCAAAGATCAAAACATACAAACAAAAATGTTTAAAAGACCAGGCAATTACATCTTAAGACACGTCAAGATTAGCAGCAGTAAATCTGCTGGTCAAATACATGTGGACATCAAAGGACTATTCCCATATTATACCATGGCCTAAGTGAATTGGCTACTCAAATGCAACTGAATCTGGCCGGAGGTCATTTCTTTGAACAGACATTTACTCCCTGCGCAACTTAAATGCAAGATATTCAACATTAATGCACTTGCAAAGTTTCAGCATTACAGCAAGGCCACATACTTCTAAAAAACAGATTTTCATGTTACCCAGGTTAGAAGTCAAGTTTTCTGAATAACGTGCAATCCCTACAATTAGTTTGTCCTAATGTGCCACCCCATAAAATGTACCACCCACTCCTCAACAAATATCTATAATTACAATATGATAATGTTAGCAAAATTGTTTTGTATTAGCGTGCAGAATTAACTCAGGTTTTGATATGCCCACAATGTTTTGTGGATGACAAGCTTTAGCTCACAAGCTCTACTTGCATGCTGAAGCAGGAATCAGGCTGCCAGGAAATAAAAGATGTCAATGAAGTAATTGTGTTTGAAAAAAAAAAAGTACACTTCAAGTACTTTTGAATCAATACTTGTGACTTCTTGGTGAGCTTTGGCAATGGCAATGGTATAAGAGGGATAAAGCACTTTGAGGGGTCCATTAAAATTTCTGCTTCCTATCAAATGTTTATTTGCCTCTAAAGGTCCATTACAATATTTTGAGACACACTGCCATGTGTCATGTGTGCCATTTTGAAAACACCATTTCTTTGTGAAAAATGGTTAAGATTCGGTGCTTCTGCAGTCATTGATTAAAAGATCAATTTCAAAAGCACAGTTGTCTAGTAACAAATCAGTAATGCTTCTTAGTCTAGCACCATTTGAAAGATCAATATTTGCATTTTGGGCTGTGGGTTCTTTGTAATTCATACCTTGATGGAAGTTAATACCTCAGATGATTCTTCAGCGTCTATTTCTATTAAAATATTAAACGGGGGGTTGAAAACCTATGCCAGGCACAACATTGCTTGCTAAGTTTCACTTTTTTTTTTCTTTTCCAGCTGCTCATTTGAGCAATGCTGCTAATGGGTTTTTTTGTCATTACTCCTTCTGCCCTAATATGTGCCACAAGCTGTAAATATTACCACCCCATCATAAAAAACAATCAATGTTAGAGGCAGAACTCCTCCTCTATAATAAAAGTACCATGAAACTCCGCATCACAATCCATTATATACCATGGGTGTGTAGCGATACATCAGAGATTCAGCTGAAGTAGAGTCTGCAGTACGCAAAGAAAGCCTTAACTAGTGTAAGCATATGAAAAAAGTGACACCTTGGAAGGTTTTCAGGAGTGTAAAGTGCATTACAAATACAATGGACATATACCACAAGAATTAGCACCAAGCAGGTATAAAGTACCTATATAACATTAAGGAAAAGCAATTGCCTGAGGTATCAACTCCGAAGGCAAGAGTAGCACAAGACCCACATCAAATACTGATGCTGTCTGTTGACTTTTTGTGCAACCCAAAAGGTTCAAATAGGACTACTAATAAGTAATAAACTACATCTAAAAATCTAAAAATCCTGTCGGAAACTAAAAGGTACAATTAGTCCACAATATGAGAGGTCTTGGGTGGATTTTGAAAAGGATTTTCCTACTGAACTTCTAAAGACTTTTTTTATTGGGGCTGAATGTTGGTTTGACTTGAAATGGGTACGGTAAATGGACGCATACCCGTATGAGTGAGGCTGTGTCTCTCCAGGTGGTAACGCTGGAAAAACCTCATGTCACACATGGAACAAGCGTACGGCTTCACCCCTATGCACACAGAGCATAAAATTATTAGCTATTCAGTCTGCACAATATGCTAAACTCAGCAAAAAGATAATTTTACTAATTAAATTTTCCTAAGTTGAGGACATAAAGAAAAGATGCATTGTTGCTATAGAAACGCAACTGCTTACTCAGGCTACTGGGATATCGGAATATATAAACTACCATATAAGCGTTGCAAACTGAATAGGATTAATTTGATCAGCAAAAGCTGACTATTAATGCATTTCATGTGGTCAATACAAGAGGCAAAAGGTCACTTTTGTAAACAAACTATTAGGTTGGAAGTTGACTTACCCACAGTGCATACTCTTAAAACAATGAAAAACAAAGAATGCAGTGTCAAAAGGTACAACGCAAATACGGTGCAAAGGTTTTAAGTACAAACCTCATTCTCCATTTTAAGTAAGTAATTAGGAATATAGTCCTTTGATGTCCATGCATTGGCTTTCAGTTACACAGAAATACAAAAAGATTTACAAACAAATGTCAAATACTGAACAATCACGTGCTTTGTGCAGCCTGTGCAGTGAGGCTTTCACAAATAGACAATTACTGTGTATATATTTTCTTCTGGTGTTGGGGGACCAATATATACAAGAGAACACCTGTGCTTTGTAATTTGGGGTGAACGGATTTATTTATTTTGCTTTGTTGGAAATTACTGTCCACAGACAAAATGAACCCTGAGTATCTTTTGTCCATTGATTCAAGTGGAAGACTACAGAAGTAGTCTGATTTAATGTAATATGGGTACGGTTAGAGGACGCATACCCGTGTGAATGAGGCTGTGTCTCTCCAGGTGGTAACGCTGAATAAACCTCATGTCACATATGGCACAAGCATACGGCTTCTCCCCTAAACCGAAGAGCACCAGTTTTAGTGAAAGGTCCCCACAGATACCACCAATTTAGCTGTGAGGCAAAAGCTAATACCAAACAAGCGCTTTAAGCAGGCCATTGCAAAACCTTACAGTTGCTGCACACTCCTAGATTCAGTCCAACTTACTCAAGCTCTGAGGACCTCTATGTACAAATGTGATTTAAGCAATCAGGTATTAAAAACTGCTTATGGATATGCTATGAACGCAGGCTGTTGCAGACATGACACATACCTGTATGAATGAGAATATGTCTCTTCAGGTGGTAACCACTCCTAAATGCTCCGTAACAGTGATCGCAGATAAAATTTTTCTGCACTTTGGATGCTGGACCATTTTCATCTGTACCTGTCCCCTATTGAGAGCCAAAAAAAAGAGCAGCTGAACATTTGAATCAAAAGTCACTGATGTAATGTTATAACCTTTGATGCAGTACATTTTACCACAAAATTCAACTACACAATCTTTCTCTCATACTGTTGAGGGAAACAATTATGTCTCCAGTAAACACCCACACACCATTTTACTGGATCTGGTGAAAATCTGCAGTGCCTCTGACAACTCGGGGATGGCAGGGTAATGTTTCCTGTATAGCTTTTTAGTCGCAGTGCTGGCAATAGGGGATTTAGGGGGAATAGGACGACTGTCCCATGTCAGTTGCTATTAGTCCTAGTTTTGGTTCTAGTGCAGGTTGTAGCACTACAGCTTTATGTTTATAGGACTACTTCTACGCACTGGGCATATGCTTGCTTGTGCTTGCTGAGTCAAAGTGAGGTAAAATGTTTTATTCATTTCCTATTTAACCTAGCCCTGGTGGTAATGTCCTTAGTATGGTGGTGTATTGGAGTACAGTGAACGTAGAGGAAACACTGGGGGGATTTTTGATTCACTAGGGAATAGGGGATGATTTAAACCCTGAAAGGGATCATGCGGATATGTAACATTAACCTAACACAGCTAAAGCCAATTTAAAAAAAATATAATAAAAAAAAAAAAAAAAAAAGGAAGATAATATCACCCTAAACTGTTTTGGAAAAGCAAGGCCATTTTAGTATATGCTCATTTTAAAAGACAAAAGCCACAACGCTTTCCAACGGCCTAATGCCCTCTTGTTACTGCTCCCCGTTATGCACACAACTGCAGTTATTGTGCTCCTCTTCTCTCCATTCCCCTCCCCCTCTTTCCTCTCTAGAGATCCTCCACCCCCTCCACATCTTCCCTGAACTCCTCCCCCCACCCCCACACAAACAAAATGTGCACACATGAAAGCTCCCAATCGGAGACACTAAAAAGTTAAATTTCTCTACGAAAACACATACAGAAGCCTAAAGCTATATTTTCTATGATGAGAAAAAACAAATGTACACAGTAGATATTACAGAGGCTGATGCTCTTTAACATTCACAGCCACTGACCTTCCCTCCCCTTCCTTCTTGTTCTCTCACTTTACAGGGCGTTCCTGACTTCCTGTTCTTTTTTTTCAGCTGCATGTCCTCGTTGGCCCTCATCTCCTTCTCATCCAGCAGGCGGGGAGCTTGGAATTCACCTTCCTTCCGGATGAGCTGGTGATTACAAAAAATAGAGGCTTTAGATCCTCAAAGACCACATATTACCCTGTCATGGCAAAATGTATATTATTTCAAATAAGTTCCCCTTAATTTAAGACCAGATAAAAGTATCTCAACAGGACATAAGTTAAATGAGGGGACATGTGAGCCTTGGTTATATACCTCAGTTTTCTCCCACAACTAGATTAAGTGGCTAGTGTTTCATACTTGATATGTAATTTATGCATCTTGGTGTCAGTAAACGGGGAAAGTGATTATGACTGAGGAAAAATAAGCTCAGTACAACACTGCCAAGATGACCGCCTTTTCACTTTTGGATACCCTACAGAATTGGGTTAAAAGGTTGCACTCATTACCAATAACTGGATTACGACTTAGTGTTAACTGGAAAATTCAATTTTAACAGTCATTTCAAATTGTGACTGTGAAAGAAAGCCGCACAACTGCGTTTTCAGTTTTATGATGGTAGTGAGTTTACAAGTTCTATGATATTAAATCACAAAACAAAAAAGCCCCGTTCCACTACACATTTCCTGAGTGTGTCCTAACCAGAGGTGGACAGCTCATTCCAGATGGGAGGATCATGTGGCTCTGGGGTGCACGGTCAGGGCCTTCTCTCTGCGGTGGTGCATGGCCAAGTGGAGCCATCATTTTTTTGGGCGGAGCGGCCATTGAGCTGGCCTGCATCAGGGCCATGCTGGAAAGGACAGCTTCACAGCCAAGCAGCCCCGCCTGGAAACGGAAGACAGCAGGTTTAAGAAAAGAAAAAAAGTATAAACAACCTATGCATTCAGCAAAAAAAACAAGCTGTAATTTTACATTATCTGCATGTAAGCCATTATTACCACTCACACGGCATCTGACTACTTATGTCAACAACGACAACATCCTGAGTGACACATGACTGTAAGTAATAATGTTATTTGTAACCATTTTGGTGCTCTCAAAACAAACCCATTTCATATGGTCGCGGACTGAGCTGCTGGGCAGATGTGACATTGCAGTGGGAACGGTGTATGTGAGCGCAGGGACAGGGGTGGGGACAAGGTCATCCAGAGATCCGTCAGTCAGGATGGTCGGTCTGGTGGGAAGCCACACCCACCTCACTCATCTAGCATTAAAACTGAGGAAGGGGAGGATGATGAATGAAACAGACAAACATTAAATTACAACGGCATCATTGGTTGTATACAGTCTGTCACACCTTTGTTTAACTCCACTCACAGTTGTTTCTTCACATTTACATTTCAAGTTTTTCCGCAAAATATTGTACACTGTCAATGTTCAGTTGCTGCAAATAACAAACATCAATAATAATAAATTTAGCTTGGACTTTGGTCACACATACTCCTTCATGCACTTGCTATCAATGAAACAAATGAACAGCGAGACAGCTTATTTCCTCTGGCTATTATTTGATTAATTATCTTTTCACCTTGTGACTGAGCTATCTTAGGTGACCAAGGCAAGAAATTTATGGACTGTTACTACCACTTGGTTTGGGGAAAAAAATCCTTTGATGTTACACAATTTGCCTGTACAGAAAGACCAATATGAGCATAGCTTATATTAATGGTTCTAAGACGGTTTGGCCCCTTGACCTCTTATTGCCAAGTATATGACAAGAGGGTAACAGTCTAACCAAAGAATGATTTTTTATTACCAATTCAAACAGTACCATTTGATTCATTATCACATAAGAAAATGGAGTGGAAAATATTTAGTACTTTACAAAAGGGCAAAAAGTATGAAAATTAAAGAAAGACACAAGATAGTAATCTTGGACAGTAGTAATATGTTTGTTGGTCTTTTATTTTTCCCCTTTACCATAAATAGTTTTTTGAGTTGGTGCTACTAAAATTATCATGTGACCCCTTGAGGGTCCCAAACCGGAAACCACTGCCCTCTACTACTGATAATGTGATCTACCAAGATAGCTACCAATAGCCAAACTAAGCTCACTGATTAACACAGCAGTAAATTACATGAATATTAACAGTAACACTCCAATCTAACTACACAGCCCACCAAGATGTACTGGGGAACACAAAAAAGAAGCCAAACATTTCTGAAAGTAAATCTGTGTTTGAATATGCAGTGGGATGTGTCAGTATTCTATATGAACTGCTGCAAGTTTAGTGAGAAGTGGCATTGTGTACTAGTATTTGGTAAAATCTGAGTTAAAACCTGAGAATTTGAGATGCTACTGCATAGAAACAAGGCAAAAAAAAAAAAAAAAAAAACTTCTGTGCAATGGGGGTGAGTTATGCCCTTGATAGCTCAGCACGTTAAATAAAAAAAAAAAAATTCTGTGTAAGGCTGATGATATACCTAATCATTTTGAGACAGTAGCACAATTTCCCAACAAGAAGTTCAAAAATATTCAGTTGAGGCATTTTCAGTAAAACTACCATTACATGAAAATGTGAGTAGCCTATGTTAGCGCGATTATTGACATAATATTTAAAATGATGCACATAAAAAATAATCACTGTCTACAAGGACAATACTCGAAACAATAAATGGTTAAATATAGTTAAAAATACAATGGGAGGCTAAGGGCACTAACAACCATGTATTTCACCGGTCCTGTACAAGAAAACTGTGACTTGATCTGTCCTCTTTACTCTAGCTCACCTTAACACATCACCATTCACACCTATGAACAAAAATGTTAGTGATAAATCTGATTAAAAAAAAAAAAAAGTTAGTGATCTAAAAAATAACCTATATACCTAAAAGATGGAATGGGGTTTGCAGCTCAAAATGTGACGAGATGCACACATAGATTGAGGCTAAGATTTAATAGGTAAGGGTAGAAAAAGAAAAAAACATTACGCAAAACTAAAGTGTGCAGCTTTGCGAGTATAACAACAGGTAACGATAAACAAAGCGTGGAAATGAGCCATGTAGCTAGTGAGAACGGGTGACTTTGGGTTTGCTTTCAGTCTACATCTGTTGTTTTCACGTGAAATTGAGGGAGGGCGAGGCCCCCTTCCTAACACAGATGCGGTAGCACACATTTTAAGGAGGGATATTGAACTGAACAAGAAACACGAGGGAAAAAAAACATAGCCCAGGGTCTGGAACTACTGTATATTTCCCTGGGTTTGGATATGTTGCGAGGAGGCCATTAATTTGGTGAACAAATAACGTTACCCAGTCTTGGGAAGCACTGTCGATGTAAGCCGAGATACAGCTATCTGCTGAAGGTGTGCGAGTGAATAAAGTCTTTATTTATTGTTGTAAACAGTACAAGTAAGTTATTAGAGTTAACATTAAGTTAAGACTAGCGTTGGCTCACAGAAGGCAGAGATTTTGCACGTTACGTTAACGGTTCCTCACGTTACACTGCTCTCGCCATTTGTGTTAAAGGCAGTGAGCTAACGTTTCTGAGCGAGATAGATAACTAACGCCAGCTAGCAGGCATTCAAAACTGTACGTGTAGTTTCTAACAAAAAAACACAATAATGATGGTGTTTGCGCCGTGTATGAAATCAGTATGTACACTTTCTATCCGCATCACTAGCTGGGCTGGCCTTAGCACAGCTTCCAAACCTAGCTCTGCCGACGTTGAACGAGCTTGCTAGCATTAGCTAACGATAGCTGCCCACTCGCTGGCGCCCTCGCCCAGTGTAGTTATCGCACACAATGATGTGCACCCACCTGGATTTCGCTTCGATATCTCAGCTCTGTGAAATCTTCCGTCCAAGTAATTTTGCGATTAAAGCATCATCACACCGCGGTACATTTTAACGCAAGCTCCGCTCATTCAAGACTAGAATCAGCGATAAAGACATTCGTGATGGCCGTCGTTGCGAGCGCCTCCCCCTCCCGCTGATTTAGCTAACGTTTGCTAGCTAGCTAGTTAGCACTGGCTATCATTGACGCTGAAACATTAAATAAATCCCTGAGCTGACTAGACCCAGTGCATTTTTTGCATACGATTCAGAAGGAAGCAGTCTGCACAGATAAAAAATCATCGAGCATCGATGAAAAAAACGAACAGCTAATATTACTTAAATACCTTTTCTGCTTCTCTCGTCCGACGTTTTCAATCCCCGTCTAGTTTACAAACACAGGAAACGCCACAGGATGTAACCCACTCCCCCACACAGGAAAGCCTTCTCAAGCGAGGAGAAAAGGGTCAGCATAATAACGATTTCTTCAATCAGCTCTCCGTCTGAAGAGAGCGCTCCTTGCAAGAGTGGACAAAATTTATCTTACTAATCCATTTTCAGTATTATCCCGGAGCTGCAGCGCATTGTTCGCTTGCTATAGTGTGGTCGATCTGGCCTGTCTCAGTTTGCAGCCGATTCAGACGACCACGGAGCAATGAGACGTAGAAAGAGAAGGAAGGGCTGCACAAAATGACAAATAACAGACTTCATCATCCACGCCTTTTCAAAGACCTCCTGTGCCATGTTACAGAGCCGAGTGTAGGAGCTCCTTTACGCGCATCCTAAATCGTATTTTTTTATCCCCTACCTTGAAATTATTTGTGTAATATGAGAAATAAACAATTTGTCATTCGAGACCAGCTTCTGGGTCTTCAAAGAGAAATCAGCAGAAAGAGAGAAAGATCACGACCTAATGTGAAAACAGAAAGAACCCACTTTGAGTTAACTTTGTTGTATTTCTTTTGACTTTCATTGTAAATTTAGACGATAATGCCCCCATTTTCCTCAAAGTGAGAGGAGAGGGAGAATTGACATATGCTTATTTCGTAACATAATTGTGTTTTTAATAGGAAATCCTACAAAATCTAATTGAACTTAAATGCCACTGTTTCAAGATATGATAGGATTTCTAGTGGTTTATTATTTTATCTCATTCATGTGTGGTGTGCATATTTTGATTTGTGTCTTAAGTCCTAAATGCAATATCTCAATCTCAAGGACTAGCACAGAATTAGTGTTTTATGTGTGTTTTGGGGTCATGAATTTTATTACATCAGTGTGACACTATATGTGCCATATTGCTGGATCTTCTTGTCTACTTTATGAAGCTTTATGAGACACTGAATGTAATTGTCAGTTCCTGCACATATTGAGGGCATTATAGAGATTTGAGAACTCATTTGTGTATTTTTGTCCCCTTTACATCACATTTCATGCTTTGGTGTAGCTTTTTGAACCATTGATTGATGAATCTCTGCAGCACAGTTTGTATTCAGGCATAATAATCTATAATGGACAGTGTTTTCAAACTAGCATAATCCCTTTAATGTTTTGAGGTACAATGGCTGAAACTATTTACAGTACAAATGCAAACATAAATACAAACAAATGCAAACATAAATACAAACAAGCAAAAATGCAAACTTTGTTAATTGCATTTGGGCAATTCCCAATGCATTTGCAGCTCAGAGTGAAGTGTTAGCTACTATAGCACTACATGAAGTTGGAAGGGTTAAAGTGTCTTGCTTCAGGACAGTCCAGCAGTGTGGATGCTTGTTCATGCCAGCACAGGAGTTTGAACCTTGATCCTCCAGCTGAAAGGGTGGTCACAACCATGCCATCCTTTTGCCCTCATGCAAGAAAAGTGTAACAATCATCCAGTTTCTGTACAATGTGCAACAATGGCTGCTTTCATACCCATTGCAACAAATTATAGAAGATCATTAATTCATTCATTCATTCATCTTCTAAACCACTTATCTTCACTAGGGTCGCGGGGATAGAAGATCACACACATTTAATTTTTCATTTGAATCTATCTGTCACTGTGGGCAGTTGCCTAGATTTTTGCAGCAGCAATAACACCTGCCAAGACACTGTTCACATTCACAGGAGAGATGCATCACCCAACCGTTCAGTTCCGAAGACCTCAATACAATGCAAATAGGTAATGATCTTACTTAAAGTGTGCAAAAATGCCTGAATCACTTCTTTATGTTTTATAATGTAGAGTGAATGAGTTTTTCACCAAAAGTGGGCAAACAGGGTAACACAGTATGTCTGTTATTCCATTCCTTTACTGTCATTTCTGTTCCATTCCTCTGTTTTTTCTTCACTTGTTCTCCTATTTATCATCCCTGCCTCCTCCTTTTATCATCTTCATGATGTTCATGAAGGAATTAGTTTGTTTAAAACGACACATAGCCGTAATGGTTCAGTTTTACTTTTTTCTGTCTTCACACTTTGATTAAGGTTATTGCCTAAGGTTTTGTTGCCTATTGTTTTCAGGAACTTTGCTGGGGGCATGTAAAACTCTCTCTCTCTCTCTCTCTCTCTCTCTCTCTCTCTCTCTCTCTCTCTCTCTCTCTCTCTCTCTCTCTCTCTCTCTCTCTCTCTCTCATTCACTCACTCATTCTCACTCTCTCTCTCAGACAAAAATGTACCAGGTAGGGGAAATGCAATACCTAAGGTCATTGGTGCAGAAAATCACATGACCTGTCTCTTCCACTCCCATGGCACCTTTCTGCTCACTCCACCTCCTACACTCCAGTGGACTGTGACACACTCACTGGAAGTGTCAGGTGTCTCAAGGTTTCACAAAAAGAGTGACTCGTCGGAAGTTCACACAGGTAAGGGAGCGCTAAAATCTAGGAAGTGAAAACAGGTAAAATATATATAAAGAGGAAGAGCAGGGTGTGTTTTTCAAAATGCAAAATAGAGACTTTTTAATAGCTGGGTGAGCCTGTAAGGTTTAGGCATTGAATTTATACTTCACGCATGTGTGCATATTCTTTTCTGCTTCTCAAAGAATTTCCCATCTTTGTCGAGATCCCTGTGCCTTTTCTTGTGTAACACACCTGCCCAGTTTGTTATTACTTGAGGGAATTTCTCCATTTCTCCAAGAATTTTCATTACTAATAGACCAGAAATTACAATAGTTCAGACTAAACAAGTTTCACACATTGTTGGTATAACTATGTGAAAGATTAATTGTTATCAAAAAATACATTTTAAGTAAAGTCGAGTAGTGTAGGTCAAATCCACAAAAGTCAGCTGATCATCACTAATACAAACTTTATCTGGTTCTGCAAGATGGTTTTCCTTCCACCACTAAGACTTGGCAGTTGTGACAGTCCTGTATTACCTGTCCTGTCCGTTTACCGCTCTTCAAATAACATGTAGGTCAATCAGCATTGGGGAGAACTCAATGTCACCGTCTTCAATATGTGTCCTGTATCACTTTCTGTTTTCTGGCATTGGCACAGTGCAGATATTTGAGTTGTTCATATACGGTCATTTTCCAATAAACACACAATTTTGTGATTCATGGATCTAAGTTAGACATGCTGTACTTGAACGTCAATCATGTTTTGCACAATATGGACCTCTCCTTTGTTATGAGTCGCATCTGGGTTTGTTGTGGTTACATGTTGCTAAGGAGAACTTGGCTAAAAGTGAGGGTTAAAGGTCAGTCTAATTTATGTTAAATCAATCTTATACTTTCACTGATAATAGGAGGTGAGGACAAAAGCTGCTGATTGTTTTAGGTTATCTAAGTTACAGTCACAGGCAACTGGTGGCCTGTTCAGAAAATCAACAATTTGCCTCCTCCACTGAAACACTGTCACCCTACTAGTGACTTAGTGTACATATCATCATCAGTTTTGGACTGAAAATAATTCGCCACTTTTAGATATTTTTGCCTGATCTGTTGATACCTTGACTTAAAGCAGCCTATGTGATAAATAATTATGATTTTTTTGTTGTTGTTGTTTTTGTTTTGTTTTTTACATGTGTTTCAGGCAGTAATGCATTTGTTGGAAATGTTTGTACATATCAGAGAAAAATTGGTCTGTATTTTGAGTCACAATTGATTATGAAAATAGGAAAAAAAAAAAAAAAAAAAACATATTTCCATACATACATATACAGATATTGTGTCCATGACCGCTTACTTAAGATTACATTCACAAATTTTCTGAGAAGAAATGGTTTACTGCTTCCTTTTGAGCAGAAATCCTCTGCAGCTCTCTTTAATGCCAAATAATCGTACCTTCAGCTTCAAAGTCTCTTTCATGTGTGGCCTTTGAGGAAGGACTACAACAAAGCTCAATTAAAATAATTACATAAACAAATAAAGCACCACATTGCCTGTTAGAATTGAGCAGGTTTTTGCATGTGGAATACATGACCACTTAAATCTAATATACAAAGGCCAGCTTCATAATTTTGACCATTAATAAATACATAAGTGAGGGCGCGTCACTGAGTGCAAGAGTTATTGTCATGTCCTCCGTCACACATAGGAAAAAGAATAATTTGGCCGCACCCTAAATATCACCAATATTTCATCCTGCTGGCAGATAAGTCATACATTTATTTTTAGATGACAGTTCAACCTCCACCTATCCTCTTCTATGACGTATAAGGCACTTATAGCAAGAAGGACCAGGGTTTGAGTCCTTCCTGTGTCGACCAGGATGTTCTCCTGGTGTTTATGTAAGCTTTTCTCTGGGAACTTCAGTTTTTCTCCCACTGTCCAAGGACATGCAAGTCAGGGCAATTGGAAGCTCCAAATTCCCCATAGGTATGAATCTGTCTGTCTATCTACATTAGCCCTGTGACAGAGTGTGATCTGTCCAAGGTGTATATCGGTGGAATAAGGAATGAATCAGTGGGGATAATACACCCCTGTGCATTTGCTCCTTCTCAACGAGGCCTTTAAATTAGAGAGTCTTTAAACACTTAAACCTTGTTGTTCATTTCCTCATAACTTTACACAGCACACAGTAACCCTCTGACTGACAGACAAGGTAAACTAACTTGTTAATCAGGCCACAGGCCCTAAAACAACAGTAAACAGCCCACCGGCTCTTCACTGTTAAGTAACCTAACCGAAATGCTCAAGCACTAGACAGTCCTTCAGACCTTCATAGTGGTTATTTGTGAGTGTTTGTCTTTTATTTTCACCTCAGCCTTGTTTTTGTCCGCATGCTAGGAAGGCAATAAATGTAAATCAATATTAGTTGTTGATTGATCTAATTGGGTTAATAGAAGTAAGTAAAACAAATACATATGAAATCAGTGCAAATACCTGGAACGCCACTGACTATAAGTACTGACGTCAAGAGAAATCAATTTGATACCTTAGAATGAGAGCCTGGCAGTACCTGATAGACGGTGGATCTCTACAAATTAAATGATTAAGGTTGAAAGTTGAATACAAGTTTTATCTTAATAGGTAATCCATTAAACAGTTTTATGATGATTAAATGTTTAAAACAGGTCAAAATGTCTAGATATCTGGGATTAAATTGAGCTATGTACATATGAACGGTGCATCTGTTTGATATTAACAGCTGCTTATGCTTTAATTAAATACGAAAATATATTTGTTTAATGCTTGATCTAAAACAAACAGAACCTGGACTAATTGAGAGCTAAAGCATGGAGGCAAAGTTTAAATGACATTTTGGGTTTAGTGAAATTGTTGGCAGCACAGCTGAATGTGGATCTGTATTTGTGAATGATTTAAAACTTTATTTTCCCCAGTATAACAGAGCCAGTGATTTGTCGACAGCCAGTTCAGTCCAAAGTCCTTATTTGCTGCCAGTGTCTCTTTGTGTCTCGATGATGATGTAATAGCTGCACCTCAGTGAAAAGACCCAGATAATCAGAGAAACCATTGTTGATAAAAAACCTACCCGCTGAGCACAGCGGTGGTGATTTATCTTGAAATACACAGTAATGACATGCTCACTATGTACTGAAAGAGGGATTTGTAGCCTGAAGACAATACATTATTGGATTTTTAGAATATTCTGTCCGTCCAGACAAAAAAAAGGACAGTATTAAAGGCTTATCATCCGTCTGTGGCACTCGTTTAAGTATGGGTCTGTCAAAGCGCAATTAAAGAGAAACTGTGTATTAAGCAGTATAGTTGTTGCACCCTGCCATTCTCTGGTCCTCTGTAAATGCTCCCATTTTGCAAGTTATCCACTCAAGAGTCAGGTTGATGATATGTTAAGATTCAGAAAATAACAGCTTCACTGCTAACATCTTGTATTTCCATCTTGCAATCAAGTGGCGCAATCTGGAGTGCAAGTTTGAACATGCAGACCTGAACTACAGACTTGAGTTTGCAAACCATGCTTGTATGTTTGTGTGCCTGCATATGTGTATACAAAAAAAGGCGCATGTGTATGTGCATGCACTCATATGTCAACATGTATGGGATGTAGTGGGTGATGACACCCAGTATACAGTCCTTGTATACTTACAAACTGCACTCAGTGGCCACTTTATTAGGTGCACCTGTAAATCTAATACAATCCAATATGGCCGTTCTGTCATAAAGTTTACTTTTCTGATGCCTTTAATGCTTGGGTTTTCTTTTTGTCATAGTAATAGAGGCGTTCAATTCTGTGTTTGGCATTGAGGTCATAGTTAGTGCTGCTGTTGTACTGGACTGCATTCTATTTAGAGGTGTTTCTAATATTCTGTCCCCCCTCATGTATATAAATAGGGTGGACAAAAAAATAGAAATACCTCTCAATATAATGTTGTCCAGTACAAAACCTCTGCAAACTACAACCTCAATAATAAACGTAGAATTAAACTTAAACATTCTCCACAATATCAACAAAAGCTGAACATGATTAACTTTCTTAAAAGGTAGAATTTATGGCAGAGCTGCTGCACTGAACTGCATTAGATAGTGGTGGTGGACCTAATAAAGTGGCCACTTAGAGTATATTGGCACTGAACTGAACTCTGATAGTGGCTTTTGAAGAGTCTAGCTGTACCTGATTTGCCATGCAGTAATGTCAGGATGACTAAAACACCTAGCATTTAGATGCCAAGTTGCTCAAAGTTACATGTGAGGGGAGTTAATTTACAGCAAATATGAAGAAGAGATGATTGCCAATTTCTTAAAAACTCTGGGGTAAAAATATTTGAAGGCTATTTAAATGTGTGGGAATGAATATGGATCCATTTTCTGTGCAAGTCTACCTACCCCTGAATTATTGTGCTCATGAGAACAATTTTATTTTCTGGGTATAAGTAGTAGGATTATTTGAGGATTGGGGGCCTTGGCTGGTCCTCACTTTGAGGAGGGATCATATAAGGGCTGAAGGGCTTGATTCAGAGTAAGAATTAAAATAGGCTGATGGTTAAAGTATTAACAGGGTGGGTCCCAGGTTAGGTAAAAGGTCAAGAAGTAAGTGTAGGCAGTGGAAAGTCATCATGTGGTTAGTAATACACACTGATTGTGTGTGTGTGTGTGTGTGTGTGTGTGTGTGTGTGTGTGTGTGTGTGTGTGTGTGTGTGTGTGTGTGTGTGTGTGTGTTTCAGCAATTCAAGTTGCCAGAGATGGAGAGTGTTCCATTCAATCGACGGTCTTGGGCTACACAGTCCTTACGAGTCACAGCAAAGGAGCTGTCACTGGTCAGCGGCCGAGGGAAAAGTAATGCCATTGCAGAGCGCTTCTCCAAGTGAGTAACACCAGCTGATCACATGGCCTTCAATAATTATTCATTTTAGGCCCATTTCCACCGCAGGAACTTCGGTGTAATTTTACAGGGTCGGGGCTGATGTTGGGGTGTCTCCACTCCCGGAACTACCCCGAAGGAGAGAGTTCCGGAACTTTAATAGCCGGCATTTTTAGAGACGCTAGCTTTAGCTAACGTTAGCTAACGTTGGCGTCCCTAGCAACACGGCCAACACTACCAAGCTAACGGTAACGTGCTAGCGAACGTTAGCTAACGTGTTAGCAAATGTTAGCTAATTATAACCAAGGTTATAATCACAAAAAAACAACAAAAAGCTGAAAACTAAATTTAGAAAAATAAAAATGAAGCTTTTTGGAAAAAAAGCGGAACTAAAACTACATGTTTGTAAAACTCAAATATACATGAAATGCTTTAGGTTCATGGCTTCTGTTTATATGTAAGTGTAAAAGATAATATAGCCTATTTTTGGCTATTTTTGCTCATTGCCGTTTACTTCACTGGATGGTGCTATTCTGTTGTTCTGCTCCCATAAGCACCTCCTGCTCTCAGAGGTGTCACGGCCATTGCCTCAACTCAGGATGAAGGTACACTATAGGCTACGGACAAAAGTATTGGGCCACCTACACTCTACACCTTCTCTGACATCCCATTCTAAATCCATAGGCATTAATATGGAGTTGGACCCCGTTTGCAGCTATAACAACGTACATTCCTCTGGGAAGGCTTTCTACAAGAGTTTGGAGTGTGTCTGTGGGAAGTTTTGCCCATTCATCCAGAAGAGCATTAGTGAGGTCAGACACGGACAAGACAGCCTGGCTCACAATCTCCATTCTAATTCATGTCAAAGGTGTTGGATGGGGTTGAGGTCAGGGCTCTGTACGGGTCGGTCAAGTTCTTCCACACCAAACTCACCCAGCCATGCCTTTATGGAGCTTGATTTGTGCACTGGGGCTCAGTCATGCTGAAACAGAAAAGGGCCCTCTCCAAACTGTTTCTACAAAGTTAGAAGCATAGAATTGTCCAAAATGTCTTGGTGAGCTGAAGCATTAAGATTTCCCTTCACTGGAACTAAGGGGCCACTTTTACGCACTATGGGCCCTATCTTGTGCCACCCGCTATCCGCTGCCACTACCCGCTACCCGTAAATTGCGGATTTAGGAGCTTCCGCTATCCCTAAACGGTATCTTGCGCCACCCGCTACCCGCTATCCTTATGCCGACTCCGTCATTTGCGCCTGGAGGTGTGTCTGTGGGTGTGTTTCATGCGCTATCCCTAAAGTTGCTATCTTGCGCACACACTTTAGGGATAGCGGATAGCGGGTGGTCCGGACCACCCGCTATCCGCTATCCCTAAAGTTTGGGCTGTTACGAGAGCGCGCCCAGGCGGCTTCAATGCGCGCCCCGACGGAGCCTCGCCACGCACACGGTCGGACTGATACCGGGACGCCGCCGGAATGGACTGAGTATATTACTCATATAGACTGTCTAGAGGAAAGACGGTTTTAATTGGACACTTACCCCAGCACGTTTTATTGTTTTATCATAAGCCAGCAGCTGTGCTATATTTTTATTATTATTTTAATATTTTATTTGCCCAATCTACCTTGTCAATAAATTAGTTTACACATAGTTCCACCTCTGCCTCTTGTGTGTGGTGTGTGACCCGGGGATTTTACTCAATCAGTACAACCTTGTGACATGTCCACTTGGACACATGTGGCTCCATCTCCCAAATTAACTCGCCTATAATATAATATATAATATGTATATAAAGCCAACTTGCTTTAGCCTCAGTCGAAGCCTTGAGGAAATCTACCTCCCTCTCTCCATCGCGGGTTTAGGATTTAGGATTTAGGATAGCGCAGCCTGCCCTTAAAGGCAATGGCACCTGGCACACTGATTGGTTTAACTGGCGTAACGCCCAAAACACGCCTATACATAATATAGCAGGTAGCGGAGGTGTTTTGCGGATAGCGGGAGGTGCACAAGATAGCAACCTTTACGGGGGAACGCCTCTTCCTAAATCCTAAATCCGCAAATAGCGGGTTTAGGGAGTCTGGCGCAAGATAGGGCCCTATGTGCCTCAGCACTCGGCGACCCCGCTCCGTAACTTTACGTGGTCTGCCACTTGGTGGCTGAGTTGCTGTTGTTCCTAAACGCTTCCACTTTGCAGTAAAACCACTTACAATTGACTGTGGAATATCTAGGAGGGAAGAAATGTCTTAAACCGACGTGTTGCTTTGGTGACATTCCATTCCATTACTATTACAGCACCACACTGGAATTCAGGGAGCTCTTTAGAACGACTCATTCCATCACAAATGTTTGTAAAGGCAGACTGCATGGCTATGTGCTTGATTTTATTTGCCTGTGGTGATAGGACTGAATGAAACACCTGAGTTCAGTGATCAAGAGTGGTGGCCCAATACTTTTGTCCATATAGTGTATCTGAGAGAAAACCCAAGAGTCCTATTAGAGATTAATTTGAGCTAAATGGTGTGAATTGTGGTTGCTGTTGCATTTGTACGTGCATTTCATTTGTACAACATCAGACTGCCCCTAAAATAAAGATAACTTAAAACTTCATATTTGTATGAACAAACAGACAAACAAACAAACAAATGAATAAATAAATGAACAAATTAATAAGCTCCCAACTGCAAACTAAAACTATAGTCAAACTGAAATTAAAATTGAAATCTACATAAAAATAGCAACTAATAACAAATTCAAAACTATGTAGCCATGTGATTAATTGATACCCATTCTCATCTCATCCTTATAAAATGTTTCTTAAAGTGCATGTCAGCAAAAGCTAATCTTTATTGACTTGATTTTGACCATATCAATGTGATCACCATCAAACCTAGACTGAAATCAAATATGATCAGTTGGACAAGTGCAGCTAGAAGTTCTCTGAGGATGGTAAAATAGATGGTACAGCCTGTAAAAATGAATGTTTAATGGTATCCAATGCTTGAACACCACACAAGCTTCCTGAAAGGAGAAATGTGACGACCCCTCAAGGAAAGCCTGTATTCTTGGTAGCCCTTTCCTGGATCACCAGAGGTCAGTGTTGTTCACTGTCTCTCTCTGTCCCTCTCAGGTACCAGAGGGCTGCTGAGGAGTCAAGTGCTGAGAGAAAAAAAGGAGTAAGTATTTTATGATATGATTTTGAAAGAGGCCACTGATGACTTTTTAATTTACACTTTCCCCCAAAGACACTGATTTTTACTGAGCCTAAGTCCTCAATGTAGTGGTAATGAAAAAAATAATCCACAGTTCCCAAATGAATCTAGAAGCAACTTTACAGGCACTGCTGTGGTGGGCTGGGCTGCCACATCACAAAAAGCACACTATAGATATAACATTATGTCAGCTATATCAAGGGGGAATGGAGGTGCTTGGGAGGTTGCTAGCTTAAATATATTTTGTTTGGCCTCTCTGACTGAACCAAATCATGTTGACTGAAGTAATATGAGTATGTCTGAGTGGATTAGGTCAGCAGTGGTCCTTTACTGCTGCTGATGCTATTTTTTATGTAACCATTGCATACTGAGAAGGAGCACACACACACACAAATGCATACACACACATGTTAACACAGTGTCTAGGACAAATGTCCCGTCCGGGTTGACCTCTAATTGGCCACTTGTTGAGGTGGGCAGGACATCAAACCCATAATCCTACTTCAGTGTAATCCCCTGACAATGCTCTCTACAGCCTCAGCTCTGCGTTAGCTCTCTTTGTGAGTGACAAAGACTAATAGACAAACCTGGATCAGGAATAAATGAGCAGGTGATCAGCTAATATGAGAAGGACCATGCAGACATTTAAGGTAATACTGCTGTGTGTTTGCTGAGTGTTTGGCAAATGTGTGTGACCTTGCTGCTTGAAAACATGTTTTCTTTTTTTGTCCCCCCCCCCCACAGTTTTTGTTTCATGATGGCTTGTGTGATGACAATGACAAGGTGGTCTGGGGTTATTCACTCTGGTAGCTGGTTCACTCAGATGTAGTGTTTAAAACGCAATAGTTAAAGAAGAGAATTAACATGATTCATCATAAATTTATTATGATGTAGACAGATAGATAGAAGTTCATTATTATACTTGTATCACAATATATTATTTGTCACAGTGCCAATATGGATATGAGCCAATGCCTATATTAAGGGAGTGCAGAATTCTTGTGAAATATTGGCAGCTAACACTCCTGATCTATCTGTCTGAGTGTAGTTTGTATGAGCAGTGCAACAGACCATCTGTCTGTGTGTGTGTGTGTGTGTGTGTGTGTGTGTGTGTTTAGTGTGTGTGTAGGTGGGGGAGGGGATTAAATAACCTGAGTTAATGGTGATTAAGTAAGATAACTTTTCAAGCATGCAGATAATTAACTGAATATTTCTTTTTTCCCTATAATGGTCTGGCATAAAGAAGAAATTGTCAGGATGCAATTTTTATACCTTGTGCAGGATTAAATATTTATTGCAGTAAGGTTGTTTTAAATTATCTGATGAAGTAACTTTCTTTCAAATTCACATCAATGAGTTACAATCAACTTTTTGATCTTCTAATTCATTCTACTTTTTGTGGACTGCATCACATCCTGGTTTTGGTCATTTTGTCACAACACTTGCCACCTCTTGGCCTTGTAATCCATAAACCTAACACAAGACTTGGCTATGCTGGGGATGGCTAGCTTTGTGTCCTGTTTGAACCCACTTACGTAAACAGCCTTGACAGTCTCAGCTTTTGCCACCATAATATGAAGTACTGTTCTCAGAAACACTAAGAACGCAACAGTTCACAGATTTTTTTTTGTCCTTTTAGCCTCAGAAATGTGATTCAAAACAAACTAGGCCATCTATCTTCTCAAATTAAATCAGCTGTCTTAAAACAAGGGATTGTTTTAGCGAGTGATCTGACTTTTGAGGATCAGGTCAAGAGGGTAGTAAAGTCTTGTGCCATGCAATTGAGGACTACATAAAAAAAAAGTGTATTTTTATCCTTGGCCAACTCAGAGACGGACATTCATGCTCTTATATCACCTCTTTTAGACAAATTCAACTCCCTTTACACCTGCCTCAATCAAAAAGCCAATCTGTTGTCTTCAGCTTTACAGAGCACAGCTGCCAGGATTTTAACTGGTGCTTAACAAACAGACTGTATCATCCCAATTTTAGCATCTTTATGCTGATTGCCAGTCAGTTTTAGAAATAATTTTAAGATTTCATTGACTGTGTTTTAAAGCTCAGAGGCATTTTGTCCCTAGTTATGCTGGTTAAATCACTGCTATCTCAAAAATCTCATTTGTGCTTGTTTATTTATTTTAATCTGTTTTTATATATATATATATATATATTGTTCAGTATATTCACTCCTTTCCTCTGGTCTCTTGTATAACTTTATTGCACATTTAAGTTCACTCCACACTTGTTTTATTTTTGGTGCTCAGTACCGACACAGTGAACAAAGAGTTAACTTTTCCCCTGAATGTATCATTTCCTGCTCTGGTTTCCTGGGTATTCTCCCTCTCTGTCTTGCTTGCTTTCTCTCTGGCTGCCCTGGTGGTAAAGGGGTTGGGCTAGTTCTTACAGGCAGAGTTTGTCAAGCTGCTAACATCTGGGAGAGCTCTGTCTCTCACTGTCTCTGACCTGTACAGAAGGACCAGCCAGAGGACTTTCACTTTCCCTGCTGTCTAGTTCTGGTTATACCTTGGTTCGCCACTCCTTTGCATTCACAGAGGTTTCTCCTTTTTGCTTTTAAAACAGGGAATAATCTTTTCATTGTCCCCTTCTTTCTCTCTGCCTCACAAAGACAGCGATTGTCTGCCTGGTTTCTGTCCACTTTGGGTTTTCTCTCCCTCTTCTTCTTTTTTCTCTCTTTTACTCTTCTGGCATCTTTTTCTTTCTTTCTTTCTTTCTTTCTTTCTTTCTTTCTTTCTTTCCTTCTTCCTGTCTTTCTTTTTCTTTGTTTCTACATAGTAAATCTGTAATTGTATACATTCTCTGCTAAAATGGTTATGGATTTGAGCTGCTAATTATGTGTTTTCAAAGGACTGATTGCTGTATGAAGTGAAGAAGAGTAATTTCTATGTGGTTATGCTGTGCTATTTTGAATGCTAGATGTAGAAAAGTTTTTTTTTTTTTTTTTTTTACCTTTGCTTGGCAATTTTGAATGCTGACAGAAACAAAGGGTCATATTAGTGGTTAAATGTGTCATGAGGACCTGTGTTTTTTACAGTGTTGGCCAGGAAGCTTCCCTGAAAAAGCCCTTGATTGACCAAGGTTCATTATTTCATTAGAGTGTGAATCTCAGGGTAATTTCCTAAGACATGAATCCTTCAACTTCTCATTCCTTTTTGTCATGTAGGACCTCTCTGTCAGCCACACTGCAGTGATGTTTTTTCCTATTGTTCTGTTGTACTATTTGCTGCTCAACATGTAGTCATGGCTGGTTGAGTAGCAAGCAGGGCCCTCCCGGTTGTTTTTGGGAAAGGTAAAGTTGTTGTGTGGAATGGAATGCAGCTGAAAAGCCCTGCTGTCTCCATCTTGAACCAACCACTGCCTGCAGCAGCCACAGCAAAGCTTTTATTTCCTGGACCAGCTTTCCTTAAACAGCTGTTCACCTAATCTGTCAATTTGTCAGTGTAGCCAAGTCTTTTTTCCAGTATCTCCTATATTCCACTGTACTGCAGCTGGAGTGGGTTTTTAGTTCAGTATGTGATTGGTTGCCATGTGGACAAACATTTCCCAATATTTAGAATGTACTCTCAACTTACTTTACCATGCATAATACCGTTCATACTGTATGATTTGTTTTGGCATGATCCCTGTTAAATTGCTTTTAATCTCCTCTCTTCCTCAGTCATTCGACAGTGTGACCCCCGCCCTGCGCACTGGCAACCTGAGTGCTCTGAAGCAGCGCTGGGAGCAGGCGGGGCACCTTCAACAGGACAAGGCCTCCTCAGCCCTACCTCTTAGCCAACCCAGCTCCCGCTTCACACCCTCTGCCCAGCCGAGGCCTGCTCCTCTCAGTGAGCGCTGCCCCCCATCCAAGTCCCCCAGACAGCTGACTCCTCAGGGAGGTCAAGGTACAGCCAGCTGCTTCCAGTACCCATCAACAGCTTCAAAAGTATCCGAGGGAGAAGAGAAGACAGAGATGGAGCGTGATGAGCTGAAGTTTGGAGATGGTCCTGAAAAGCTCGAAGAGCAAGTTGTACTCAGTCCCAGTGCCTTTATTGAAAAGCCCAGTGTGCCACTCAGTAACCTGAAGATGAGGTTTGAGAAGGGAGAGGACGCCACGCACAAGGTAAGCATAGCAATTTTGTGCACTATTTGTTGTCATCATGCTTCAGTGTATGTGCGTGTGTGTGTGTCGGGTCTTCATACGGATGTTGCCTTCTTTTCACATTGACGTGTGACTGTTGTCCTGAAATAACACCATTGTGTTATTTCTGTTCATTCCTATTTGTGACACAATCTCAGTCATGTCACCAAGGGAGCAGCAGATGTCTGTCTGCTTGTTATGCCAGTGGAATTTAATTGTTTCATAAGGAAATTAAATCCAAGGCTTGTATTCAAGCACTCATGGAAAAGTATCATTTGACATTTTTGCTCTTCTTAATGTTAATTTCTCTGCTCATATAAACTGAAATTACTAAAAAGCTATTTGAGGGACTTTTGTGTTGAGATAATGTGTGCATTATCCAGACAGGCACAGTCTGACTGTTAAAAAAGCAACATTTATTACTTTGGTAACCTTTTCTCCCACTGCTCCTTACACCAAATGTAATGAGCCCTTCAATACACAGCAGGACATGATTGACATCTCATAAGTAGTGAGTCCTGCACAGATCAGTTACTATTCAACAACTAGAAAACCTACCAGAACCCACATAATGTGTGCATTGTCTCTACTAATGGTATTTTCAATTAAGCATGGAAGACAAATGTGATCTTTATTTTCAAATTTCACAGCTTCATACAGATTCCCTTCAGAGTCTGAAATGGTTTAGCTGTCTGGCAGCATACTACACTGTGCCAACATTTTTTAAAGGACATGCATTGCCTCTTCTTTTTTGACAGCTGTGCATCTATTGGCCATGCCTCTCAGGCATTAACTGTGACTACTCAGTGGATGGTGGGATTTGCTGTGCTGATGCTTGTCAGATGTCTCTGGATGTGACCGTTGTACAACTTTCAAGGAAATCTTGACCATATACAATGTGGCACGAAGTAGCTTTGGTCGAAAATTGTTTCGGATACAAGGGCATTTTCCTTTAGCAGATTAAAAGACAGATTTATGAGGAGAAATACACACTCAAAAGCTGGACTGTGTTGTAAACAGACAAGTCTAGGTGATAGTTAACTTTGTCATAGTGTGAAAGTGATGTTCAGTACGCTCCTGTAGCTCCTGCTAGCACTACCTATAGCACAAGCAAGCCAAATTTCAAAAGGTAGGTCAAACATGTAAATCATAAATAAAAGGCCACAGTGTTGTTCCATACAAGACTATTATTAGGACTTGTTTGGTTCGTCTGGTCTGTTGGCTTTGTTGACTTGGAGTTCATCCTATGTTTTACATCGGTTGCATTTGGACTCAAGCTGCAAACAAATACCCACTAGAAGGCAGAGTGCAAGTCTTCGCCAACACTGAACAGTTCTCCAACCTCTAAAGCTGCAGCCTCCGTGACGGTTTATGTTGTTAAATATTGGTCTTCAGGATTTGATTTTCTGACAAAATAACACATGAAAGTAGTGCTTAGTAGCAGCCAACTTGGATGTCAAGGATGTTGGACATTCTCACCAGCACATAATAGTTATGGCTAAAGATTGATAATCATCTACTGGCTACAATCCCAGATCTGGAGCACCACCAAAATCAAATCAACTGATCCTTGGACCACAGGCCATCTGTCCACCAAATTTCAACCAAATCCATTTATAACTTTTGAAATGTCTTTTAAACAAACAGACCAACAGGGGTGAAAACATCCAACTTCACAGGGAGAGATAATTAACTGCAGCGACATCTTGAGGCTCAGGCTGTCTGTTATAAACAAAATGAAAACAGTGCACATCTTTTGGGGTGCAGTTATACTGAAGTTGTACATAGAGGCTGAATTAATTTAGTGTTATCTGAACTCCTACACTGAGTCCTGTTGATTTCTTTTACAAAGTGCACTATTCTACCTGAGAATTAGCTCAGAGCTTCACAGTAACCACTTGGCTTTTATTGCAAATAAGTAACAACTGACAGGAGTAGGAAGCACTGCCTGGGATTAAATCATTAGATTACATGAAACATAATTTTCTAAAGTAGTAATGTGAAGATAAGAGAAGAGGAATAACCTGCCATTGTGTAACAAACTGCCCTTCCAGCTTTACTAACTATAAGCTAAAACTGACTTTCTTTCTCTGCCCCCTTTCTGTACTTATAATCAGTGCTAATGTGTTCTTCTGGTATTACCATTTCCCCTAACACTCTTGTAAAACTTATTCTTTTTTCATGTGCTCTGGCCCATATATTTACTGAAGTATAGTCCTGTTTCTTCCAGGCTTCTGCATTTTTGCCCACTACCCTCTCTCTCACTCCCCCAGCCCAAAACAACTTCCACCCAATTCCACTCACCTTCCCTAACAGCCCTCACTCAGGAATGTTCCTGCATTCCTCTGTTTCATTCTTCAAAGACACACCTCTGAGGCGCAATTCCTCTGTCTTTCAGTCACTTTTCATTAGCTCTTGAGTTTTTTCAGGGCGAGTTAAGGAGTTTCCAACAATCTCCCTGGAGAATATAAATTTTGTAGTCCTTAATTGGGTCTGTGCAGCTGTTCTCACACTTTAATACAATGTATACCACATCACTCTATCCTTATAGTAGATAATAATAATGTAGATAATAAATTTAATTTTTCTGTTCACTACACATGATTTGAAGCCTTACCCAGTAATTTTCCTTAGCTGCAAACATTCCTGTCACTTCTGCCATGGTGTCAACGAAGTTGTGAGATGTCACAATCTTTTGAGAATACGTCAGTGACTAACATCATTACAACACAACTGGGATGCAACATCCAATTACAGAGAGGAAAAGAGAAGTGAAAAAGCTATGTTGACAAGTTTGAGACTCCTTGTAAATGCTTACTCGGTTAGTACTGAGTAGCATACTGGTAAGGTGACTAACTAATAGCTTGTCCCTAAAAAAGACCTGGTTAGTGTTTTATTATAATGGATTTACAAGCACAGAGGCTGAGGTGGATAACAGCACTCTACAGTTGTTGTGAAGCAGCCTGAAGGATCAGGCTGTTTTAATTGGCTAAGTCTTTTCTCCACTCATGTGTGTCCAGGATTACTGCTAAGCCACACGGTCTGATTTACTCATTAGTCTTGGTGATGCACATGCATGCAAGATACACACACATACACGTACATATGCACATGTACATGCATGCACACGCTCATACATAGATACATACATATACAAAGCTCATTCTTTGCAATCAAAAAAGCAGTGGAGTGGTTTCAGTCCTTTTGACTGGTCAAAGGTATGCAGATGGCTAAACAGGCTGATCCATGACAAGATTGTTTTTGCCATCTTGTACAGTGGAGCTCTTGTATTACCAGGCTTGGAGAGGAACATGTGCCCTTTATGTTTTGGCTATAAGCCCTTTAATTAAGAGAATCAATGAGAACAGTGTGCTAAAGGTGATAGTGTGGGAGGCTCGCACAACATGGTTTCTTTTGCTTATGCTGATGAGTTCACAATTATTAATACGAAATTTAACAAAAGGGGATGCTTAAAAAGAAAAAAAAGAAAAGAAATGGATGCTCTGACAAGCAATCTAATGTGGTGTGAGGAAGGTTTCAGGAGCTAAACTCAAGAGGCTGCATGTATGACCATGTTGCAGGTTGAAACCAGATTGCACGCAAGGCTTTCCAAACAGACTATATTTAAATTATTGGTGTCAGTCTGTCAAGAAGAACTCTGGACAAGTTTTTACCTGAAATGTTATTAAAAGATATTTGAAAGCAGTTTGGCAGTCTGACATCTTATCCCTGTTCTTGTGCGGGCAAATAACCACCGCATACCATAGATAGTGGGGCACCCTTCCCCAAAGAAAGGGTGGATGAAAAGGATTGTGAGCCTGTCTTAGAAGGTACTGCCCTCTAGTTTTGCATTTCACTTTGGAACAACTTAATTTTTCAGAATTTTCACATGATGTCACTTTCTCAGGGGTCAAGCTGTTTTAATAGCAATTGCAAAAAAAATCATTTTTACTCTGAAAGAATGCAAGGGCATTCTGCCAGTTCACACATATTGTAAAAGTCAATATTATCCACTGATGTTGTAATAGCCAATAAAATGCACATATCATTAAATTACATTTGAAATCACTGGGCATCTTGTTGGTAGGGACCAAGGGTTTATCATTTTGTGGGTTAAAATGTGGCTCATGACTTTTAGTGCATGTGTTCCTCGTTCTTTGTCCAACCTGTCATGTTCCACACTTGTAAAGTAATGTAAAATAAATCACAGTGAGGTTGTCATGATGAGACATGGCAGCAGCAGGTAGGATTGTGATGCTTATTCCTGAGTGCATTACAGAATCGTTGACTCTAAATCAATGGCATTCTCTACTGGGGTACCTAAGATAAGGTTAAACTAATATTGTTTTTTGAAAGTCAATATTGATATAGATATTGCAGGCAAATTATGTATTTAATGTATGATATCTATGTAAAGAAAATAAAACTGCATGGCAGGTTTTGCTGACTGCTGCCCTCACCACACTGGAATGTTTAGTGTGCCCTGCCATCTAAAAGGAAAATGAAAAAATACAGTCATGCATACTGCAATAAAAATGTCACATCAGAAATCAGTCCAGGCTAAGGGCTTCCCCTAGATGATTCATGTGGCACAGATAAATTATCCATTAAACATGTCACAAAAAATGATCACATGAAACACAAACAAACAAACTGCCTTGAGGGTAGTGCTCTGTTTGTCTGTAAACACATTCTTGTGAACACAATAACTCAACAATAATACCCGATAGAAACTTCATACTTGCACCTTGCAACATGAAAGGACTAGATTTTGGAGTGCCTTGTTCTCACTACACAAAAAATCCAGGAATCCAGAGATATTTTTGCCCAAATATCCTCAGATATTAGTCAAATATGATTATATCCATAGTGGATGCTTTTCGATCGTGAAACTCACAGATTACAGGTTCAGAGCATATACCAAACTCTAATATGAAACCACTTTGATAGTAATGTATGTAGTTCAAGATATTTCAGGATTTTGCTTAAGTGAGTTTTGCCATATATGATCATTCGGGTTAACAATATACTAGACATATCAGTAGTCAGGATGTTTAAAGATAGGTTCTCAAAGTCACTTGTCTGTTGGGTGAAGACGTGTCAAGTGTAACAAGAGCAGGACCCACTGGTTTGTGCGGCTTGTCTCCCTGTAGGGGAGCTAAACCCGTGTCTCCTCTGTATCAGGCGTGATACTGAGCCAAGCAGAAACACACGCTGTCAGAGAACACGCCACCTATCACAACACGATAGTTAGAAAAAACAGGGAGAAGATGCAGCACAGATTTGACAGAATGTTTTGACCAAATCCAGGGCCGGAAAAACAGCCCCACTTCCAGAAAACTAATTTCCATATTCATTAATAAACCCTATTCTCTGCTGAAATGCTGAACTCAACTACTCTAACTCCTTGCCGATTGAAGATTTGAACTTTGCTTTGATGCTGCTCATGTGTTATGTGAAAATTGGTATGGTGATAGAAAGATTTACAGATTCATCTTAATCAATTACCTGTTATGTTAAATAGGTTAATTGTCATGGGCTACTTTTTCATCAAGTAAATCAAATTTAGCATAAACAAAGAGAAAGTGTGTACACCTCAAGCAAATTGTCTTATTTTTTGATAGTAATGATATACAAGGTAAAAAAAAAAAAAAAAAAAAATCTCAACTTTGGTTAGCATTTTTAGGCTGTTGAAGTTGAAATGTGTGTTTTGGGATGGGGAGAGGGGTGTGTGGAAGTGGTCAGCAGTGACAAAGAAATTTGATTATTTGATTTATGTCTTAGACAAAAGTTGGACGAAATAGAGGAAAAGTGGTACAGTGCAAACTGCTCATCCTATAAATATTCTGTGCTCTCATGTTATTTAGAGTGGCAGGACAGGACTACGCAGAACTTCATCAGAGGGAACAGACCAGCAGGGGGGTAAGGATAAGTTAACACACACACACACACACACACACACACACACACACACACACACACACACATAAACACACACGTACAAGTTTCCAAGGCAACTATTTGGATGTGAGAGAAATACATTAAGGCCTTGAATGTTTTTTGAAAAATTTGGATCAACATTTCACAACCTGAGAAAAACCTTGTGATAGATTTGAGTGCTGATATAGCAGATGTTTTAAGATCAGTGATTTCACCATGATTTTTTTTTCTTTGGTGTAACAAAACTGTGAGTAAAAAATGAGGCCTCTATGATAATTGCATTTGCTCAATGCCAAGCCTCACCCTAAAACATACAAAATCTGAGTCTTCTGAGTCATGCAAGACTTTGAATGTTATTTTAATTGACTGAGTGTGGGAACCTTGAACCATGGTCACCAAGTCATGCAAGTCAGAGAGAGGTTATCATCCAACGATATCTCACATCTCACATCAACTCTCAGAAGATGAAATTATTCAGAGTCTACACCTTAAAAAGGCAACAACAAAAATGTCTTCCCACACGAATGATGCAACCCCCCTCTGGGCTTGTTTTGCATTGTAATTGCCCCCTGTGGTCCAGCCTGTGTATATTTTTCGAAATGTAACAGTGAGCTCCATCATGCATTCTGCAGTGTCTGGGGTATCATGTGTGGCAGACAGATAAATGAAGAAACAGATGAGCTGTGGGAGACAATAATTATTCATGGCATTTTTTGATCTTACAGTCTGCTAACACAAGCAAATCTTGAGGATGCAGAGTGCAGAATGCGCTTGCAACTGGTGACTGAATGAGGCTAAGTGGGTGCACAGTGCTATTTCAGGGGACATGTTTGTGCCAAAACCTGATTGTAAATAAGACGTTAAACTCTGCACTATTAGCTGAAGCAGCTGATGAGCAAAGATCTGTTCAATCTGCCCACACACTGCAATCTCAGTGAACCAGAGCCACATTTTTTTATATGACTGTACTTCAGCAGAGGCCTAGTTAAAGCTTTTTGTGTGTCTCCTCTCTGCGCCTATAGGCCTGTCCTTGTCTGACAGGGTGCTGGAGACCACATCTCTGAGGGATAAGATGGCAAAGTACCAGGCTGCTATTTCCAAACAAGGACCCAAACACCCTGTGAGTTCCTTCACTCTCATGATCTTTTCACTCTGCAGATCATATTTTTATGCACACTAAAAATGTAACATTGTTGTAGAAAGGTTGACTATGATTGTTTAGTTGTGAGTTAACATTAGATGCAAGCTCACATTACTGTTATCACTCTGTCTGTCATTCACAGGGTCTGGCCCCAGAAATGCCCACTCAAAAAATAGCTGCACCTGTAACTGAGAAACACACACCTGTGCCTGAGCACAATGGTGAGTGGATTAGTAGACTGGGAATATCCCAAACATATTTCCATGACTCATATTACTATTTTAAATGAGATGGGACATAACAGAGTCACAGTTGTATTGGAATGCTTGAAACAAAAACTTGTGATTTTTTTTTTTTCCTCTGAAGTGATAACTTGTGCTTCAACTGCACTGAATCTCTTATTACTTACTTTAAATGTAAAATAGCCCAGTGACTATTAATCTGTTGCATATATGGTGACATGTATAGTATATTGAAGGCTGACTTCCGTTTTAGTTTGATTTCCCTTCTTCCTAGTACCTCTGACTGCATTGTGAGCCATAATGGAGACTGATGTTTTGTGTATTTGTTCTGTTACAGGAGAAACCAAGGACCAACCCAAGGCATCCAGGGTGAGTCATTCCTCACAGTAAGTGAGTGACATGCATAAACTAATCAATATTCAGTCCTTGTTGAAGTATGCATGTATGTTCCTTTTTATATTTAGAAGTTCTGCCTGCCGGTGAGGGAGACGTGCATTGCTTGTCAAAAAACAGTGTACCCACTGGAGAGACTAGTGGCTGATCAGCATATCTACCACAAAATCTGTTTTCGCTGTGTTCACTGCAACACAAAGCTCAGGTTAGTTACTCATTGCAACACATGACTGAGCAGTATGTGGCCATTTTGCATTGCGTATTTTCCTATGTAAAGCACTACCTATAGATAGATAGATAGATAGATAGATAGATAGATACAAAAATATAGATATATATAATGCTGTACTGACATGAAATATCTCTCTGCTACCTTCTGCTTTTTAGTCTTGGGAACTATGCCTCTCTGCACAACAATGTCTACTGCAAGCCTCATTTCAGCCAGCTGTTTAAGGCTAAAGGTAACTATGATGAGGGTTTTGGCCACCGGCCTCACAAGGAGCTGTGGGCACCACGAGTCGATGAAGAGGAAGATAATGAAGTGGTGAAGCCCAAGGAACAAGAGGCACCAGCAGCAGTGACGCGACCAGCTGAGAGAGTTTCAGCCGAACAACCTGCCCCAGCTGTGGAGTCATCCCCACTTGCCAAAGTTACAGACCTGACTGCCATGCTGGAGACACAGACCAAGACACACACTGGGTCCAGTGGGAAACTTCCCTCGACAGAGAGGCCTGCTGAGACCTGCAGGCTGAGGATCGCCTGGCCCCCTCCTACTGGTGATGGCCAGTCTGGGGCAGCAACTCAACAGCCGAGTCCAGCGACGGAAGGAATTGCTTCAGGTCGAGCCTGGAGGGCCAAGTGGCCCCCAGTGGAAGAGCTGCCATCATCCTTCCAAAGCCAAGAACGGGCTGAACTGAAAAGCCTGCGGAGGTCATCTTCTCTAAAGGAGCGCAGCCGGCCCTTCACAGTCGCAGTAAACCCCAACCCCACTACCAACCTGGAACCACGGGGACCTCGTCGTCCTCTCAAAGCCCTGCTGGAAAGGAGGGGATCACTGGAGAAAACACGCTCATTTGAGGAGGATAAACCAGAACTCCAGCAGGTGAAGCAAGAGGAGCAGAAAGAGGAGAAGACCCCTCCACTTCCAAGTGAAGACGCAGCAAGAGGAAGTGAGACCACGTCAGAGGACGTGGAGACCCTTCCTGAGCAGCAGGAGGAAAAAGATGAACAGAGAGGAAATGCATCAGCAGAGAAGTTTGCAGTGGAAGAGGGCTCTCTGAGAAGCATCTCCCCAGATATCTCAGCCTCGCCCTCACCACCTTTGCAGCCAAAAAATAATCGCACGTCTGAGGATGTGGGCTTCTGGGAGGAGAAGGAAGGAAGTGATGTGGAGGAGGAGCTGACTGCGGAGGAGATCATCAAGAGGAACCGCTATTATGAGGATGATGTCTGAACTAGAAAATGTCATTGTCTTACTGTAAGCCCTTCCACCATACAACACTCTATTTTATGCATCATATTTTACTTATAGGTACATTAATTACAAATTTAGATTTGCTGAATTTTATAGTATTACTGGGGAATTGAAAGAAACATCATAATTTTATATGTATGTATATACAGCATATTGCTATTTTTGCCTTTAATTTTTAGTTTTTTTATTGAAATTACATACTGCAAAAACATCTGATACAGCTTTTATATGACACATAATTACAATGTGCAAGGGGCTTCTATTAAGCTTGAATCGGTGAATATCTGGGCCTTATTTTCTGATATTTATGTGCATCATCAGTGGCTCATTATTGAAAGGTGGTTTTTCCAAATAGCATCATTTTCAAGTGGCACTTAAAATGCTATTGTATAATAGGCAGTCCTGGACTTGCATAGAGTGAAACAATCAGTTGTTCAGTGGATTTTTGCCTTACCACCTGGAGTGTAGCCCATTCGTCCATCATAGTGGGACGGTGAAAACCCAAATAATACTAAGATGCTGTTATTGGAAAATAAAGAGCACAGCTAGTTGTAAAATGAAATTGCTGTGCATTTTATTGTTAATTTTGTTAAAAAACTGCCTCAGTTTAACATAGTAATATAGTTTAAAATAAGTTAAAAAGTGAGATAAACAACCAAATGTTCTTGATGAGGTTTCAGCGAATGTCTAAGTTAACACTGTAGAGGCCTTGTCTTCGCTCAGGGATGAAGTCATCTCTACCACCAGTGTTGTCATTGTTCCCCAGCGTCCAGCCGCCTTCATATCTCTTCTTGTGGGACTCAGTCCTTCTCTACCATGCCTCCATCAGAGATATTACAATTACTTGAAGTCACCTTCCTCAGGCAAAGTACCCGGCCACTGCTTATGAAGGTACTGTGGAGCATGGCAGTATGGAGTTTAAGCAGGATGCCTTTATTAAGCCCTTGCCCCTCACCAGCACCTGAATATGCACATAATTAAAGTGGAGATCTTTTTACTGAAGACGCATATGTAGACCAATCAGTAGACCATAACAATATTAACCAGTAAAAAGCTCGATGCTTTTATAAAAATACATTGCACCATGCAGCTGCAGCAGTAAATTGCACTGGGATGTTCCTAGTAATTTGGGCTATCTCATGCGAAAGTCAGAGCTCCTTCACTACAGCTCTAATGGAGAGGCATTACACTTGTTCTTTTCAATTTTTCCAGCTGCGTGTATTTAGCTCAAACCAATTTAATGAAGCTGAGCACTTTTCAAAATTTGACCTTAAATTAGCCCGAACAGACCATGAAATGTCCCATATTTTAGATTGCCATTGCCACAGTAAGGGAGAAGAGAGTTCCTACTGATACCTCTAATTTCAGTGTAAGATCTCAATATAAACTGCCTCTTTTGGCTTTCTGGATTTGTTTTTAACTCCTTCAATAGTGGTATGTTTTATATTGTATATAAACATTTTATAATATTTTCTTTTAATATGTGCACCAGAATATTTGCATGGACCGCAGCAGAACCTCATTCATTTGAACACTTTTTTTTAGGGGATATTGTTTTAATTATTGAAATCTTCAGAGACTGAAATATATTGAAACACAGTTGTGAACTATCTCCACAATATACTAAATGTAAGTACTCAAATGCTGTTCAGAAGCTGGGGCTGAAATTTACTTCTAACAAAAAGAAATTTCAAAATTTGCACAAAGTAAACAATGTGTTTTACGCATTACATATTCATTAATTACGTGGCTCAGATAAATGAGGCTCTACTGTATTAGGCTTCTTGTACCCCCATATTTTTTTATACATATTTGGTGAGGGAAAAAATGTTGTTATAGAGGGAAACCAAACAGGGAAAATGACTGCATTAAATAAAATACCCATTACAATGCGTCTGCACTCTTGAATTCACTGACTGATGAATCAGATGTAGCCTAAAGTTACAGCTTTTTGATTTAAAACATATACAGTATATTCATAGAGTATGTCCCGATGAACCCAAAGCATGCCATGAAATCCAATATTTGAGCGTCTGTGTGCAGATAATCTCCCTTTTCCAAATACTCATCAAGGGTTCTTTGACTTTTTCATCCCAAAGCAAAAGAGAACAAAAGTTCAAGTCTGTCTGAGGCTTCACAAATTGGCCCCTAGCCAACCACAAATAACCAAAAAAGGTTTGAGAGTAACACGAATATTAAGCATTTTCAAAGAGTAATGAACTATGACGACATGTTCTGATGAGCTGACACCAACTTTGTTACTAACAGGCAATTCAAGTGGGGGCCAAAGCCTCAGTCTGGGCCAGGCTATTTAAGAAATACCAGTATTTTTGTTTTGTGGCGCCATTTAAAAGGCTCAGCCCTGGTTCACACCCTGTTTTTTTTTTTTTTTTTGCTTGTTAGGTGACAGTGAAGGGAGACAGGAAAGACAGAGGATGGGTTTGAGGGAGGATTACCTTCAACAAAGGTCTCGGATCAGTTTGAAACCCAGTAAATCATAATTGCACAACTGGTCTACGGCCTTTTGGCAACTGAGCAACCAGAGGCTGGTGTTAATGTGTTAGCAAGCTGACTTGGGCTTATCCCCAGCTCGAAGGTCTCACATTGGTGGCTCACTTTCAAGCAGGGGTGCACAAGCTGCACACCTAACTTGGCCTAGAGCAGATTATGTTCAAGCTCTCTGATCCAAATGTATAAAAAACAATCCTCCTCAGCAATCAATTCTGAAAAAAAAATTGGCATCACCACTTCCAGAGGATTCCATGGCCTTTATTGTAAAAAGTCCCCTTACAAATTGAATTTACAAATTGAAGAAAAACATTGCATTCAGATGAATGACAAAAGAACTGTACAGGGAGATACTATTTAAATAGATAGGTGTTTAGAGACCAGCTGAACACTTTTTACGTTTTCTATGATGATCTATTAGAGATACAATAAACTGTATGTCTGCAGCATTTTCAGGCCATTTGCTTTATAGGTATCAATGATGAATGACATTTGTGGTTGTATATGAAGTGCAGCTGAAATTCTTTCATAGGATTTCGGAGTGATTAGTGCAGCAGATTGCACTTTGGTACCATTACATGTGGCAGATTTTATGAACAGACAATCTCATAGCCTCATAGATACATTATATTGTTTCAATAGTAAGTATAGTGTCCTTTAAAGGATAATTACAAATATTTTTAACCTGGGGCTTACTCTCGAGTTTTTGGCATCACAACTTGACTGTGTTTATTTAGTCACATACTTCACTGTAAAGCTTTGCACACACGAGGTTCACAGTGGGTGCTGCTCACCAATACAAACACAGTTTCCAACAGCTGAACCCCAAAAAAGTAATGGAACACATCCTTTCCACATAATAACACTCGTGGTGCAATTACATGGGTTTACACAGTTGTGACTGAACAACCGTCATATGACATTTCAGGTATAACAACAGCCCATTTGATACTTTTAGCATTGCACACACACTCCCTTGTTTAGCTCCCGGTCCTCTGCTGCACTCACATGATGGCAGGAGAACAAGCTTTCTTTGCTCAAGTCTGATATTGCTCACATTTTACTCGCTGGAACACCTGCATCTGGAAAAAACCTACAACCTGTACAGCAGCTGGGCTACAGCAGCAGAAAACCCCCCAGGGCTCCAATTCTGTCAATTAAGAACGTGAGGACGAAGCTGCAGTGGACACGTAATCACCAAAACTGGATGACTCGGGAGTGGAAAAAAAAAAAAAAGACGATGCCTGGTCCAATGAATCCTGGTTTCTGTTGAGACATGGTGATGGCACGGTCCGAGTTTGGCAGAGACAACATGCCACCCTGCCTGATGTCTACAGGACAGGCTGGTGGTGGTGTGGCGGTGTGTTTTCTTGGCTCTCTGTCAGTTGTTTTAGGCGAAGTCTGGTTGTTTAAGAAGACTTACATTCACATAATTAAGTTTCCACCATATACTGGAACTATAAAGTGCTTAAAACAAAAGCATATGGCGGAATTTATAGAAAACCTTTAAAATAGACTCAAAATTCAATGTAATTAATTGTAATTCATTTCAATTTTGGTATATACCTGAGAGATGCAACTTTTGGCTATGGCTTCATTTTCAATATTTGAATCTTAAAAAAAAAATTCTAAAATTTCTAATGCTGAACTAGTAACAATACCTGCTTAATGTACTATGGTACTTTATGACATAGTTCAACATTATTTTGGTCTTGATAGAATTTAATACTAATACTAGATGATTGTTCTTCATCGTTTCCCACTACTGAGGCATTTGCATTTTGAGCTGATAATCCACAAATTTAGAATGACAAGCCTCAAAAACATTACATTTGACACGCTGCTGAGGTAAAAGGTGTCTTCTTGTATAAAAGGCTCCCTTGTGTACAGCACGGTGTCATAAAAAAATTCGGCATGTCATTGTCATCAGTTTAAATACTATGTGTTTTTTTTTTGGAGTTGTGTATGGCACATTGTCAGATACAGTGAAAGCCTGGGGCAACATTTCGTCACACATGGATACCAAATATCTCAGTAATGGAAAAACATGCCAAGCATTTCTCAGAGGAATGACATGACAAAGCAAAAATGATATTGTCAAAATAAAGAAAACGCCAGCATAAAGACGTCCTTCAATAATGACAGCTCTGCATTGGTTTGGTGCTCTTGGCCGGACTTCGAGTATTTTTTGGAGTCTAATGCCAAGCAAAGTGAGCTCTCCATCTTTACAGTATAATGGCAGTAAACTGTCACTTTGATTACACAGTTAAGAATTGTTGTAATAACGTGAAATTTGCCTTTGAAACTGTTGAGATTTACTTCTATAAAGAACAAACAGTTGTGACTATATTTGTGCGTTTTAAAGGTCATGACCAGGGTTTGGACTTGATTTTAACAAACTGTTATTAAATTTAATTCCATAACTGTCGATAACTGCTAATAGATGTGGACTAGAGGGATGAAGTTTCTATTTATTGCACAACTGTCATAAAATACTGCATCATTATAGGAATGACACCACGTTAGAGTGAAACAGCAGAACTGTAGAGGTACAGCTAATTTTCATGATGCATACTAATGTTAACATTTAGAATGCTACATCCAAGTCAAAACCGAGGAATTAATCTCTGATGATCATCAGTGATGTGCTTAGGTGGACAGAGCAAACCACTTTTCAGGAAGAATGTCTGAGCAGAATTTTTTGAACTAATTACAGTCGCCTCTAAGCGTCAGTAATGCACCAACAAAAGCTCAATAAGTTGCATTAAACCTCTTATTTCGAAGCAGCACAGATTTCTGGGCGAGACAAGGAAGACGATTTCACACAGATGATGCTCCTCTTCTGAGGACAAATGGGGTCCAATCTGTAGTTGGGGGTTGCTCTGTCTAGCATTTTATCCTCTTCAATATCTTGAGATCATATGTTGACATTTCCATTTATTTTTTTTTATCACATTCTGTCTGATCCATATGTCAAAAATAGTGTTATCGCCCTTTTAGAGCGCTGATCTCCTCAAAAACTATTTCAATACTAAGGATTTTCTCAAGGCACTCATGCAATTTTAATATACATTATTTTGATCCTGCCCATTCCTCCTAAAATACATAACATCACTTGTGTCATTTTCAGTCCATGAGGGAACCGTTGTAAATTCTGCTGAGGTGACTTCTCAAGTAGCATGTTGAAACCAGCAGATGTAGAGAGGTATTAGTGTTACATCTCCAAAATACACTAGATCACCCGTTTTTTTTTTTTGTTTTTTGTTTCTTTGTTTGTTTGTTTGTTTTTTCAACTAAAAGCTTTAAGTAGAGTTCTTCCTTTCCGCCAGTCTTCCTCTGATTACAGCACTTTTGTTTTCCTAGTTCCTTGCATGTCCTCCAGTCTGATCAGCCACTGAGGGGGTGTAGGTCCACTCTGACTTTCTCCCCAGTGCTCATCATGCCAATTGTCGGGTAGAAACCCCCCGCTGGTATTGCAACCTCTCTCCGGCCCACTACCTTCCCATTGCGGGTGAAGAACACCTGTTCAAACACAAGGGGGCAGCGAAGCAATTATTTTCACTGTTCACGTTTTAGATTTGAAGAGTCACTAAACCCCAAAATCTTTGTGAAGCCTGACTAATGCTGAAATGTAGGATGGCTGGTGTTTGGTGGCAGGTGATGTCACCACCTGTTGTGATCTATGGGTGGTGACATCACCTGCCACCAAACACCAGCCATCCTTCTTTTCACCACTAGAGGTCAGGCTTGACAGAGATTTTGGTTTGGGGTTTAGTTATTGAGCCCAGAATGCTATGTTTTATTGCTCGGTTATTTCCTGGTCTCCACAGATTTCACAGGGCATCTCACCGTGACCTTCCTCCCGTCCACATCTTCTCCATCCTCCTCTTCATCGTCATTATTTGCATAGAGGTCATTCTGAACCTGACTCTGCTTGGGCCACGCATCGAGGTCCCAGTCATCCATGTCGTCTGAATGATGACACAGAACATAAAAGCAGGGGGAGACAGATTAGAAAGATGATCATAGACAAACTGTGTGATGAGACTCATGTGTGTCCATTCTGGCATTTCTGTGTGTTTACACTCAATAGAGGACGCTCACCTCCACCGTCACTGATGTAGTCACGTGGAAACATGATCCCACAGCCCATAATGTCCCCCTCAAAGCAGCGTGGGCCAAAGGGGTCCCCCACACCGCTGCCATGAAACATCTTTCCATCATCTGCAAAGAGGGAGAAGTCAGCTGACTGGTGCTATGTTAAAGTAAGTCATCATGCATGACTGTTGTTACTGTTTTTATTCTTATGAAGATACATGTGATATTTTCTGTAAATACATTTATCTGTAAATACAAAAGAAAAAAAAATGTATATTTTTTCTGCAAATAAATGTGTTTTTTTATGTCAGCATACACAAGTCTTTATATTGCTAAAAAGAAAAAGGAGAGAATTGTTTTTCTTAAATTATTGTTTATTTATTAGTGTAATACTTTAGTTATGGACACTGTCCTTATGTTAATAAAACCAAAATATTGGAAGACATCTATAAGAAGAAGAGAACCACGTGAATGAATACAGAGATGGTTGTGGCTGAAAGAAAACTGACATTAAAATATTTTTAAGCATTGCCTTGCAAAGATAAGAAATAGCCTCAACAAATAATTGTTCACCAACAATGTTTTACTGTATTGGGGTTCCTCTACATTATTAACTGCATCAAAAACACCTTCAAGAGACACACCGCTTGCTTGAGCAGGGTAATAAATCAGTGCAGTGAGAGAATATGACTCAGCGTGTCAGTGTTACGTCTATAATGAGAAGAATAATAAGGTTATAATGAGGGTATGGTAAGAGGAGAGTCTATGTTCATCTGATTGATGCCGGCTCATGCAATTCAACTCAGAATCTATAAACATGGCTCAAATGGACAAAAATATACCACACACCATTTAGGCTAAGACCTTGTAGCAGCGCCATGGGTTTGATTCTGGCCTGGGCCGGTGGCTGCATGGCATCCCCCCTCTCTGTTATGTTTCATTCTGTCTCTTTGTACTGTATCTACATTCGTAGTGGCAAAGTGGCTGTCAATGCCGCAGTAACATGACACTATGCAAGTTAGAATTGTTAAATAAAAAGTGCTGTAGTACAAACTAACAAGATGTGTGAGAGACCCACTACTGAAACTTTAACAGAGGCTCTGAAAACAGCAGGGGGTGGAGCTACAGGAAGACGAACAGCCTGTCGATGAAAATGATTGCTACATCCCTGTGGCCTAGCTCCAGGTGTCTGAGTGGGACTCAAGACGGTGCACAGAGCCTTGCTCATACTGTGCAGCTGGTAACAAACAATGACTTTAAAGTGAATATCATAAACCACGTTGCGATGGCTGCCAACAGATTTGTGACCCACTTCCACAACAACATCACAAGTGAGCCAGATGGCAGCGATAGCAGAGTTCCTCAGTTCAGACTACAGCAGGAGACTTTATCACACAGAATATTTTCATGTGATTTTAAAACTACCACAATATGTCTTGCCTCTATTTGCATTTAAATCCAGTACCAAGTCACAGAACTAATTAGTATTTGATACTCTGTGAATAAATACTTTATCTGACAAGTTCTATATACTGTGCCGATGAAATTCATTACAAAAAGTTTCTGTCACAACATCTGCTGACCACCAGGGGGCAGCAGCAGACTAAGATCTGCTCTGGTGTTATTCTGAACTGAATATTGTTTGTGTCTACAAACTCAGTCTTGGTTCTTACATTTGTAGCATTGGAAGAGGCTTTATTTTGATCGCAGAGAGCAATTAGACTGTTACTGTTAATCGATCAGAGTAACAGAGGGAAAAGAAATCACAATGTCAGATGATGTGTGTCTTTCACCAGCACTCACCTGCATGGTAGGCAATGGACCCTCTGCTCCAACCAGGATGTCTGTTTTTGGGATAGTCCTGTGAATCAAATGAACATGAAATATCAACAGGACATCAACTAATGTGTACAGCGTCTTCACTTCATTTCATATAATTTGGTGTGTGTGTGTGTGTGTGTGTGCGCGCGCAGGTGTGTGTGCAAATAAATATAAATTAGGTAGCTTTAGGTAAAATAAAACCAGCCCTGAACTAAAATGTTTGTTGGAACATCTGAGAATTAATCAAACAGCATTCAAATAGTATAAATGGCACATGGAGAGACACACCATGGGGCTGTGCATATCACTTTTATTTTATTTTTAAAGTATGTATTTACGGGGTGGGGGTTGTCAGACTTGACTATAAAAAGGAACTCCAAAGCACATGCTCCTACCCTCTCTGGGGTCTTTCTTTCCTTTTCAAACAACACGTTACCCTGTTAGTTTGCACAGGGAAAACTGACAATCAAATTTTGTTTCACGCAGTGTTCAGTGTTCCAGATGCAGACACAGGTGTTTCACCAATGCTGCCTGACAGTGGGCTGGACTGACAGGTTGGGAACTTCAAGGCCTGCATCACAAACTAACCCGGGCTAGTAGATGACCTCAGACAGGGGCGGAAAGGACATTAAGATCTGTTTACATATTAATTGTGAATTGACAGTGATATTGTCGTTTATCTAAAAAAAAAAAAGAAAAAGAAAAAAATGCATGGTTAGTTATAAAAAAAAAAATGGAGGAAAACAGTAATTTCACTAAGAAATAAAAGGGGGTTGTGTGTCATGAAGACATCAAACAAACAAAAAATATATAATAAAAACATAAAATAAAATAAAACAGACACTGTCAGGAAAAAAACATCAATGGGGGATTTCACTTCACTAAAATGACAGTGACTTTTTATTGAGGAAGTTAATTCATTGTTTGGCATGAACAACAATAAGTGTGAAATGAGAGTTATAGGAAACCTGAACATACAATAGCTACTGAGCAATTATACCTGGCCTGTTAGTAGAGAAGTGTCACGGAATTAGATGATGAGGCCGATAATCTTTTATGAAATCTATTTTGATTTTAAATCTGTACAATAATTACAAAGGAATAGCTGATTCTGTGCCCTTTTGAGCTCTGAAATAACTTCTGCCTCCACAGAAGTCTCTTACTTTGCAGGAGTCTACTTGTTCTCAGTTTGCCCAGTTGATCACCATAATTTTCCCCTGCATTCAGTCTTATCAGGTACTGCAAAGTATTTGGCCTCTCTGAATACAACTGACAAGCCAAACTATTCAAAGGACCTTTTTTCTGGCAGCCTGAAGAGTCATTTCTGTGAATATGACTGATTATGCTAACAGCGAGCTAATGCCTTCGGGGAACCTGTGATGCTAATCAGCTACATCACATCACATCGGGACGGCATCACCAGGTTCAACAACAGCACTACTTTCTACTCAGAGATTGTTCTGTGTGATGCATTACAACAAAATCAATCTTTTGTTGACCTGCCAGTTTATGGATTATTCCAATATCACAGTTAAGACAGAGAGAAGTGTTAGCCCCTATAAGCAGAGCATTTAACTGGTAGCTGAAACCTGCAGTATGATGGAGAGATAGCAGCAGGCATAGGAATACTAGGCATCAGAAAGAGAAAGGATGAGGAGGGCAAGATGACGGGAATATAATGGACTTTTTAGAAAATTCGTCCTAAAGAGAAAACATGGAATATGGATACAGTGAAGAGACTGGGAGTTTGTAATGAATGGTGTGTAGATGTTGAGCTAGAGACAATAAGAGACAAATACCGAAGGCTAGAAATACAGGGGGGCAAAGGAATGCACCATAAACAATTGCTCCTTTATCTAATATAAAATGAGCAAGAGTTGAGCAACTTGAAACTGCTTTCAACACAAGTGGGCTTCAGCATTTGTCATCCTGGGAAACAGACACCTTTGTTTTGATTTCTGCAGTGAAAAGGTAATGGGTCCCATCAGCAGACTGATGAAAGGATGTCTCATGCTAGCTGGTAGGAGGTGGTGGAGTTGGAATGAAACCTCAGGAATGACCGATTGATGGATTTACAAGGCCCCACCAAAACCGCAGACACCTCCAAAAAAACAATTCCTGGAAAACAATCAGTGAAATGACAGAGCTCTATTCTCCAGAGCGTCCAGCCTGGGGGCTCAACATGCACTCACACTAACAGGTAGAAACGTAGGGGGGAGCTTAACGTCAAGGACAGGAAAAGGAGAGCAGCACAGTGATGAACAATGATGGGTCATCTCCGTGTGTGAGCAGGATCACAGCTGGCAAAACACCACTGCTATTGTGAAGGCTGACGCTCGACTGATGAGTATGGAGCAGACCGACTAGAATGGGCACTGTACATCCTAGGAGAGCAGCAATATTTACGCCACGCTTCATTCCTCTCAATCCACCATTTAACTGACACAATGACTGAATCTTAACCATTATGCTACTTTAATTATATCAAACAGGATGTGCAGAGTTCATGTTGATTCCATGCGAGGCTAAAACCCGGTGACTGCATCTCTGTTGTGTAAACATCCAACAAGTCTTTTCACAGAACCGAGTGATTACTACATATTTCCAAAATATGCATAATTAGTCGCTGTCATCAATTATGATTAGATACTCGAACGAACCATTCATTCAGTTAATTTGGATATCAACCAATAATTGCCTAGCCTGAGGAACTACTGCATGTGTTACCTTTTTCATATTTTCTTTTGACAGGCCGCTGTCAAAAGAAAATATGAAAACAACAGTCATATTCCAGAAAAAACATTTTTAATAGACAATAAATAGATCCCCCTGCTGACTATATTGTCTATGAAAATATGTTTATCTTTAACCACAGATTATTATTAGTCTATGCTCTATGTCTATGCTCTCTGGACGCTATACTTTCCCAATGAAACTGACGCCTGAATTTGACGTTTTTGTCCAATTAAGACTTTTCCACTTTCATCACCATACGAACGAGCTGATTCCTTGAGTTACAACAGTCAAATGAGTTACAAGACACAAGAGGCCAGCCCTAACCCTGTGACAGGAATACTGGCACCAATCCTGGAGGAGATTTTAGTGGCTACAGCATGGGCCAAGCATGGGCCACGGCCTTCTCCACACTCCCAGCTAGACGGCTAAGTGGAGAGCTGCTCTGCCATCATTGCACAAACAGTGGGCAGAGGAGCTCGTGGCTCACCTTAACCTTGAGAAGCTTAAATTCTCCTCTGCATGAAGAGAGGAAAATTTTCGATCTGGCAACCTTTCCTTAAGTATTCCGCAAATGTGAACTCAGTTATCTCAACATGCTGCCTATTATCCCAGTCACCCATCTCATGGTACTTTAAAGGATCTTCAATAAACAGCATTACTGTGAGATTAACCACATCCAACTTTCTCCCATTAAGCTTAGGCTATAGGTGTTCATTTTAGTACTATCTTTGTAGTTAATTATATTATTTGTCCAATTTTCTGTATCGTATGATGTATGATGAGTGCTGTTTTAAAAAAATAAAATATCAGTATAAAAATTTTAACATTTTCTTCATGTGTTTGGCAACTGACCATTAGAATATAAAGAAAATTGGGAAAGTAAGACAGGCAGAAACTGACAGAAAGAAACAGAATGGTTTGAGGTTGTCACCCTGCATGGAGAAACCTTGTCCCATATTACTGATCCCCCATACTCCACTGCAGTATGTTATCAAGTTAACATAGCGAGCTAGCGCGTAAACAACCTGTGGTTTCTATGGAAAACCAAGTGAGAGGCTAAAATGAGACAATATTTATTCTGTTGTTAGCTTTTCCTCTCTCAGTCATTCATCACTCGGACTGGAAACAGTGAGGACAGCGTTGGGTTAGTGTAAGAGGGGCGACAGAAGACTTTCCTGCACTGACAAATAACCACAAATTTAAACATATAATAATACAATGTGTCAAAGAGAACGATAATGATGATATGTTTACTAGAGGATGGTTGTGATGACAAAAACAAGGAGACTCTTACCCTGCGTGCCAGCCCCAGGGCGATGTAACACTTCTCTCCAGCGTTTGCGATCTCCAGCTCATAGTAGTGGCAGCGCGTGCTAAGAGGCCGACGAGCCTGGGCCAAGCCCACATCCACAATGCTCTTCCCTTTGCCCACATACTCCAGCAACTAGAACACCAAGAAATACATGTCATGTTGTTATTAAAGACACACAAGCAATGGCAACGTTGATATTCCACTGCTCCACTGCAGAAACATGCAGTGGAGTCTTCATATTTAACAACAACCGTGTTAACACAATCCACGCTACCCATCGCCTCAGCTTTGATACACAGCTCAGCAAACTTAAGAACTATACAAAGTGCATACACTGCAGGGCAAATTATTTAATGATAACACCATTTTTAAATGATGTCAAGTGATTTTTACCACAATGTATGCTGTCATATTTTTCATAAGGTTCATAAGATATACCTATGTATCTGTGATCAGCCAATATCTGCTGACACTGGCATATAGCTGTAATTGGCAGGCTCTAGAAATGACATTTTCTTTTTGAAGCTGAAGTGCACGTGTCCTGTGAATGGCTGACCTAATGTTCAATAAGATGATTTTGAAACCAAACCATTGACATAAATGCAACAAAGTGATCATTTCTAATCTATTCATATCAGTTCAAAGGAGGTATAAATAGAAAACCTAACAAAACAGGATCTAGGCTAATAACTGGAAACCTGAAGCCTGCATTTCACACTGCAATCTACTAATTTAAATATCACACTGTAAGGTATCAAAGCATAGTGCTTTAAACTCAAAACCCTTCAGAGCCCACAGAAAAGCACTGATGTTGCCCTTTAATGACACGTCTCGTATATTCAGTCCGGATGGCTTTCATCCGGCAATGACACGTGTGAATGTGTAAATAATGAGTTCCAGGGAATTCAGACTGTAACACAGGACAGGGCTGCATTTGTAGAAATCAACGGTAATTAAATGTGTAGGAGGTATGCAGGTTAGCTGCTTCTGCCCAAGGGCTATTCAGCTGCAATCCCCTCCCATCCTCTTTCACTGCCCACCCACGTCCCCATTACAACACTGAGCTGGATAATGCCAGACAGGAGGAGGACAATGAGCGGGCATGTCTTGATTTCACCTTTGGGAAAATATCTGCTTTACCTGGTTATCACGTTTTACTGTCTACTTATACATTTACTGTTTAACTCTGGTACCATATCTGTGATTAAGTCTTATTTATTAAATTTCATCTAAGACATCTGGTCTGTCCTCATTTCTTTTTTTTCTTTTAGTTGATTATTTTATAAATACACAAACATTTATTTCATATTCATAGGAAAATTACTGACACTTTGTATAGGTGAAGTTTTTTTTTTTTTTTTTTTTTTTAAATACCCCTTGTACTTAAAATGTACTCACATTTATGTATACAGCATACTAAAGGGATAGCAGAGTAGAGATGGTGAGGTGTGTATATGGCAGGTCTTACCATAAGACATAAGACATATCAGTGTACTGCACTGCTCCTCAGTAAATCTTAATGAAAACTGAATGGACTGCATGGATGATGGAGTCGCATTATGACAAGTAAGTGGCTTCTCTCTTCTGAAAGACAGCTGGTAAATGACTCAGTCTGTCAGTATGCCAATTAGTGTGATCTTAATGCAAACTAAACCTAGGAGCCAACAAATATTTCAGATTTCTATTAAATAAGTATCCTAGACGAGGACTCACATGGAAACATATAGACAGACTGTGAATTGTGAACCTGCTGTTGCCTGTGACACAATGCCAACATTTATTGGGGAGACAGATGTACTGATGTACACACTTGACAAGCTTACTGCGTCTATAATACTACCTTTTATTTAGGGATAGGGATGCCACGATTCTTTATCTTCTTTGTTTAAACATTCTCCATTTATAGCACCACAGGACTTACCGTGCCAGTCACCTTCACGTCATGCAGACGGGCCCATTCATCCTCATGGCTATCCACTATCATCAGTCCATCCTCCTCCTCCATGCCCCACTCTGCATGCAGGTCCAGTCGTACCTCTTCCCCCAGTGAGTGCATCCCCACAGCAGGGTAGAAAGCTTCAGGAGATCCTGGGATCTCTACATTGCCTACCTGGACACAAATAAAAATACAGTGCTGCTTAGGATGAACAAGCTGGTGACTATGAACTAAGAAAAACAGGGTGCATTCACTTGTAAAATGAAATGGATGAGTCAACTGTACATCTGAGGCAGTATAGGACAGGAGGGGAGAACTTACTTCCTTGCCATTTTTGGTAAAAAACACAGTAATCTGTCCATCATCGAAAGAGTCCAGGTATATTCCACAGCCAATTCTGTCACCTTGGTTGCATTTTGGCCCAAACTGCTGTCCTACAGTGTTGCCATTGTACAGCCTGTGGAAGGACAGGGGGGTGAGGTTCAGCAGCTGAGCCTGAGAGGTTTTTTGGATATTTGGAGCGATTACCACAGCAGAGGATATATACTGTTACTCACCTTACCCAGTGTTTGTGAAATGATATAACTTAGTCTTATTCCAGCAACGCAAACCTATACACTCCTTTCATTTTATAACATTTTGCGACTTTTGTCAAAGTAACCCCTATGTAATGTTGTTGTTTTACTGAATTTATATAATTTTATATTAGAATCAACACCAGGAGAGGGTGAGGAACCCTGCACATATCAGAAAACACAACATATTGTGCAATGAATAATGTGATGTTTACTGTCTGACAGGAGCAAACAAGCTATTTAAAAGGGCTTGTCTTTAACCAAAATGTTAATGTGTATGTACTGTAAGCTGTCTCTGTAACCTGTCTCCAATTCCTACAACAACAGGCCAGTTTTATATTCTCAAACTGAATCTGTTTGTGACAAATGACCATTTATGTGCAGGTGTCCCAATAGGACCTTTACCTTTTCCTATATTAATCTAGGTACAACTCAATTAAATACTTGTTTGTAATTTATATGTACTGTAATTAGAATTGTGGCTATGGGCAAGCGTCCTCCCACGCTCCTGGCGTCCATCTGAAATACACAAACAATAGTTCTGAGTCAACCCCGTTATTATTTTGTTTGTGCTCTCTGTGCCTTAGTCTGGGCAAAGTCTCTGGTTTCAGTCTCGTGATATGAATGCATTTGGTCTTCAGGTTGGTTGTTGCCTTATAAGACACTTCAGGCTTACAAAATTTACATGTTGCCACTCTTTTGCTCAATATAGCAGTGGCAAAGCTGACACATTTGAAAAATTATCACAAATTCAGTGCCATCTAGTTCACTAAATGCCTCTGTTTCTGCCTTTCATATGCCTCTATTCATCTACCCTTTTGGTTTTGTTGGAATCATTACCGGCATGTGTCAGAAGGCATATTTAAAGAGAAATCACTCTTTCAAACATATAATTACAAGCTTGAGGAGCAGATATTTAACAAAATTAAAATGTTCTGTTATGTAGAATGTTGGTAAGAGGACCCAAACGCAGGAACAGGGGCAGGATGACTGGTGAAGATGACTTTAATAAAGAAGTGAAGACAAAAACAGGCTGCAACAGCACACGGAGAACATGCTGGCTGACAAACTACCAAGGCTAAGACCATGACTAGACAGAGGACTTAAACACACACAATTAACGCAAGTAGGCACAGGTGGCAAGGGGAGAACTGACATGGGGAGCTGACAGGCTAGGTAAACACAGAAGGTGGGCCGTTTTTCCACACACATGTGCTGGCCTGGCTCTACTCGGTTTCACTCAGCACGTGAGCCCAGTGCGGCCGGTATTTGCATTTCCATTACAACAAGGCGACTGGCTTGAAGCCCTGTCAGTCACCCGTGGACACGTTGACAAGTCTTTCTTCCTTTCTGTACCAGCACTCGACATGAATGTTTTATTTTCAATAAAATCAACAAGACTAATTTGAAATGGCTGCGTCACATGAACAAAATTATTGTAACAAAGAGATTCACTGAAAAAATGTTTTTTTAGAGGGTTAGATTATCAACTAAAGTACAACTTTCACGAGAGTTGTTGCAGGTTGCAAGCAGCTCTGTTTCAGAGTTGTTCAATTTCTTTCTCTGACCAATGAGTGACGACGAAGCTGACATCGCCACAGCCCACTTGAGGGCTCGGCACAACTCGGTGTGCTTAAACTGGTAAATGGAAATGCAAATCAGCGTGGCACGGTTCGATTCCGTGCAGCCAAAAGTGCCAATGGAAAAACAGCACAGCAGACTGGGTTAACAGGACATACGTGACTGCACTTAACAAAAGAGGACCGCAGGATGGAGCTGCAAACAAATGTGTTTTTGTGAGTTTGTTAGTGCAAAAGTTTCATTTCGTGTTACAGCTTAAAACTCATGTGAGAGAAAATAAATGTTACATGTCCAATGCAATTTACGAATATGTTCTGAGGGAAATTTCAGAGAAGCATCAGTGTTTCAGGCATGTCACATACTTGCCATCATCAGCATGATAAGCGACAGAATGTGGGAGCCAGCCCGGCTGATGGTCCAGCTTGTAGAACTGAGGCACCAGGCCAACAGCAATCATCCCCCTCACTCCTGTATCAATGATAGTCACCTGCAAATCCCACAAGACACAACAGAAGGATTACAACTTCACCTGAAGTGTTTCTGTCAAGGAACTGTTTTCTTTGAAACTCCAAAATCATTTCTCAAAACCAAAAACATGATTTTCTTGGGTTATTTGAAGGACAGTTCAGCCAAATCTGCCTCGTTTCATTATTAATTCTCCTAGTAAACCAAATATTGCAAAGACATGAGATTCAGCTTCAGAATAATTTGGGGACTCTTTTAAAAAGACTTTTAGACTTTAAATATACCTTTCAAAACAGAGAGCAACAGGTCATAAGCTACAAACTCTGCATATGTGTATGAATCTCTGCTCTATTTTTTGTGTGTGTGTGGGTGGGGGGGGGGGTGTAAGTGTGATGCATTATGAAGTGTTATTGGAGCAGAACAAGGGAGGAAGGTGTATGGGGGTGTAGCAAGAAAACTGGTTGATGAGTTCAAGGAGGGAGGGACTGGGATGGAGGAAATGTATTTTTTTTTATCCTACTTTTCATGGATATTCTTGGGTTGATTACGTCAGACCAGGGCTGTTCATCCCCTGAAAATTAAAAATAAACCGCATACATAGAAATAGAAATGGGTAGATTCAGTAAGGGCTTTTGGCTCATGTCATGCGAGTATTTCTGGGTGGTTCCACTGGCCAACGCAACAGCTGTACGCTGTCACTGATGTCACTGCGTCCAGGGCAGAGCTTGTTTATGTTGGCGAACGGCTGATGCACAGCCAACGGAAAATGTTTTCTCAGAACATTTTTTTGTTAACAATAATGCCGCTAATTAGGATTATCTGACATCATAACCATGGTAAATGCACTGGTTTTCACCTTAACATGACCTTGGGTTAGTCTGGCAGATACTTCTGTCTCTGTGCTGCAGTTTTGGTTTAGTAACAGGATCTCACAAGTGCAGCTAATTACAGCCTTCTGACATCGGCAGCCTGAGCCACAGCAACATCTTACAGCCAAAATCAAATGGTTCGTCCCTGTAAAAATATCATCCATTAAAACTTATTTTAATAATGCTTGTTTTGTCGCCATGGAACTGTCATAAAAGTTATTCAGTCAGTCTGCCAAAGATGGCTGCCAGTTGCCCCAATGCTGATTCTATTCATTTCATTTCTGAGACTGTATATAATATTCACAAATACATAGATAGTAATTAATATGTAAAGAGCAAATAAAAATAAATTAAAACAATTATGGTTGTGTGGTTAGTTAGGATAAGTGAGGATCATTCAGACTAAACTGACTAAAAAATGTGGAATAAGCATGGTTGATGGTAGAGTGTACGTGGCTCTCATCATTGCAGTATCTCACTGATACATGCTTACATGCTTAATTCACATTTTCTGTCAGCTGATAGGGTTCATACACACCTTCCATTTCAAAATTCATTCATCCATACTTTTCCAGATGCACATTTCCAGACTTTTCTGTAGACTTTTTTCGGGCTATATCTGACTGCTGATAACTAAATGTTTATCAGGCCTGTAAATTACTGAAGCCTAAAACAGATGATACGCCCAGTGCAGAGGGCATTTTGAAAAGCTCTGTGCTTTCTGCCGTCTGTGTGACTGTAAATGGCTGCCTCACCCATGTTTGATGTTTGATTTAGCACACAATATACACACAGCTTTTGTTTTGCACTTTGATCCTTCACTAACCTTTTTGAATAATTTGAATGGGTCAGCCACTCATCTGAAAATTTGCATTTTCCCGTCTTGTGGAGCATGTGGAGCACAAACAGTCAAACAGAAGTGTACACCGAAAACAATAGCCTGGAATGGAAAAGATTTTCCGTACACTTCCAGACCTGTAAATGATCAAAATTGTATTCCATACTTTTTCATACTTTTCCAGACTGTGTAGGAACCCTGTACTGAGTCTACAGGCTTCTCACATCAATCGACCCTTGACAATTTTGCATAGTGTATCTTTAAATGCCACTGTATTTTGCTGTTTAGTTGTTGAACTTTGTGGTTAAAATAGTAGAAGTTTTACCTCCTGTTAACTTAGTGGCAATTCCTCAAAGGGTATTAACTCTTTGAAAATAACAATATCACATAGACATCAGAAGTAAAAAAAAAAAAAAAAAACACCAGTGGCAAACTGGCCAACATCCTCATTACCTAAAGTGAATACTGACCATGATTATATATGACATCATCTCCAGGGAGCACTACATGGACACATTGTAATCGGAGCACTGGCAAATCCAGGGCAAGGAAAAGAGGAAACTTTAAGTCCTTTCCCATGACCTCACCACCACTCTTCTCAGACAATACGTCTCTCTGTTCTGTCGGTGTGTAACTCTCAGATGGCTTCTCAAATCTAACCTCATATCTATGATCAGCACCCGCTTTTATTAACATTTATTGGCATATATGCCCATTAACGCAAACAACTCCCTCCTCCACAAAGTGAGTCACGTAGACATAAAGCATACAGGTATAATGCATACAGATGAGGTTGAGATGAGGCTCAGCTTCACTTTTTGGCTAAGCATTGTGTGTGATTTTAACAAGTTTGAACATGATCGCTGGTGCTAAATTCTCCAGTTTCTCAGGGAATGCCACACATCTGGGATGTTTTCACACCACAGTATCTAGAGATTGCTCAAAATAGCGTAATAAACAAACAAGCACGCCATTTGTCATAAACTGTGCCCTATTTGGCTCTGTGAAACCAAACAGAAAACCAAAGTATGAGTATCCCATGCCAGGGATTAGAGCTCAGGATTCCTCAATCAAGGTTTTCTGTTTTACCAAGTGTGGCTGCCTGAGAATCTTATACATATTATATCTTTGTAACAACTGGCTATAACTGGGCATAGTTTTTTGGTTGTTCATTTTTGGGTTTAATAGAGCAGCTCCTCTAACCCCACTGACCAGCCGAGAGTGACTTATACTGGCTGTTGGTCACAGCTAAAAACACACAGACAGCTGGAATCCTGCAGGCAAAAATGCCTCATTGATAAGAAAGGTCAGAGGACAATGAAAAGACTCACTCAAGTGAACAGGCTGGCCACAAGTTAACGGCTCAGTACAACAGCAGAGGGTCACAAGGACATCTCAGAATACACAACTCATTGGGCCTTGAAGCAAACGGGCTACAGCGGCAGAGGACTGTCAGCCAAGACCTACACCATGATCGCTGGAGTCTGCATGTGATCACAAAGACTGAAGGATTCAAGACTGTAAAATACATCACCCGGTCAAACAAATACCAGTTCAAAAAACTTTACGTACGCAGCTCTGCTCAGGTGTGACATGAATGTTCCTCTGTTTCTCTTCAGTTTGGGGATCCTGTTAGTTCAGAATTTTAGAATAAATCTGAGCACTCAAGAGGGAGATGAATTTCAAAAGCCTTTATTATCACATGGCTATTCAATTAAAACATGCCAACGCCTTTCAGCCCCTGAAATGCACATCCAGGCCAACACATTTCAATGACTGAAACGGGCTGGCATGTTTTAACTGTAGCTATTTCTTCAATATTCATTTCTCTCTCGAGTGCGTCAGATTTCTTTTACAATTGTAAATACCAGTTTCTGTTGCGACATGCTGTTAGCAGGGTCAGAATCTGGGGAAAACAGTATAAATTCATGGATCAACTCCAATAGTGGGGGTGTAAGAGGGAATTTTTCTTGATACACTTTCAGACACCTTGGCAGCATCGAAGTATTGTTGCCGAAACATCATATCCCCTCACAATGCAGCAATTCATGCATCTTCAGATGGAAATTTCCAGGATGATGAGAATCCACTGTCATCTCCAGAAGGTTACACGGACATGACTTTGGTGCTAGTTAACTACACTGCCAATGGAGCTCCTGGCTGAACCCTTGCTTCCATGAAATCAAGCAGTTCGGCAGGTAAAGGGGCTTCCTACCTGCTTCTAGCTTGTGTCGCCAAACATTTTTCATGTGAAATGAAGCTTCGCCACTAATCAACACCATACTGTTGTCCCTTCTCACCAATCACATCAATAGTTTTGTATCAATTTGGTGCACAGAATCAATCTGGTGCACAGAAAATGGTGTAAAAAAAATCACGAAGAAGTGATTGGTTTACTTTTGTTCTGGGACTGGACTTCACTGCTGAGATTGCCTCTGGCTTTGGCGTCTTTATCTTTGGCATCTATGACGCTTGAAGATTTAGCAATAGCTTCAGCAATTATGTTCGGTCCCAGCACACAATGTAGTGATCATTGCCAAGTAATTCAACTAATCTGTTTCCAAGCTGAAAGATCTTCAAATTTTGCTTTCCAAATAGGGTAGTGCATTTCTAAGGTGCTATTCCCAAGAGATATGATAATTTCCTGTTGATTATGGCTCAAGAAGACGTGGGCATGCAGCCAGACACAATGGTCTGCCAAGTCCCTTCTCATCGTACAACTAGGCCTCCTTTGCAAAGCCTGCTCATTAATCTGGCATTTTGTCAGTTATTACACAGTAAGCATATCCCACTATGTACAGCCAAGCCCATATTGGTTAAGCATTACTTAAGTCCAAGGACTTTTTATGATCCCGTCTTTATTTAGTCTGGACCAACTCATGTTAGAACAAAATGATAAATACATGGAGTGATCTGTCATGCTAGATTCTTTTAAAATGAAAATATTTTTGATAAATGCCATTATTAAAATAACTGCAAGGTATGAAAACTTCAACCAACAAAATTTGACTGCAGGAACTATGTTAGTTAGTCATCAATTAGCCTATAGCCTAAATTAGTAGTTTGTTTGTTTTTCTGTTACAGGTTAGATTGTCCTAATTTCAAGCGGTACTCAAACAAGATGCATGAATGACCTTAACCTTTCCCTGGCCAGGTATTTTTAATTTTGCATCTCTATAATCAGAGTATATCATTGACGCTTACTTCAAAATAGCGGTTTCCTTTCGATAATGGCCTTGGAGCCACATAACAGCCAACTTCATCTGAGTTCCCTTGATACCTACAAATAGATATAAAAATGACAATTAGAAACAAAAATATGGCTATGATTTCAAACATAATGAAAGCTTTAACCTGGTGTCAAACACATATCTGACTAATAGTTGATGCCAGTTAAAACTCTTGGACTGATTTTGCTCATCACTGATACCTCAGTATGTCTCCGTCCCTCAGCATCCTTTTGAATCGCTCCCGGTATCGCACTGCGCGCACCTCACGGATTTCTCGGATTCGCCGCCTCCAGTTCAGAAAGCGATAGTGGAGGTTAATGTCGTCCATCTCCTAATATTGTAACAGTCTAGGAAAAAAGGGAAATAAATCAAATGTTGTTTTACAGATATGGCCAATGTGATCACACATAGCTGTCTTGTTACGAGCACAGGATATGATTTAACCAGGGCTCACAATCATCCCAATATCCCCAAAACACAAAAAACATATTCAAGACAGTCAGAATTCTTTCTGAGATTTTGTTGTGATGTGCGACAGAAACGCACTTCATCAGCCCGTCCTCTACAGTCACGTAAAGTGCTTCCTCAATATTAACATTACCATTTTAGGACTTTGACATTCATTGACACTTCTATAGCACAGCTTAAAAAAAAACTTAAAAAAAAATAAATAAATAAAAATAAAAAACTTGATTCAACTTGATTGCAAGATACTTTTGCAACTGCATGCAACATCATTTAAAGTGAATGGAAATGGATAGATCCTGTCAGCACTTGGCACCCAGCCTCAAAAGTTGATCACAGAACAGGATACCTGCCACACTGTCTAGTAGGAGGCTCAAAATAACCAGATCAGATAACCCTTTCATTTCTACCAAATTTTGAAGCTGCCTTCAAAAACTGATTGAACTCCTGGAGCTTCAGTTGGTGATGAAGAACAACTGTGGGACAAAATAGCTGCAGTATTGTGGACCATCAGAGTGTGACGTGTATCAGCACAGCCATTGCATCATTTAAGGAAGTTATGGAACAAATGCAGCGAGAAAGGGACAGCAATGGATGTATTCAAATGACAAAATGACAGCACTGATCCCTCTTAAAAAGACTGAGAAAATATTTGACCATGAAGGGATTAACATTGTCATATCATAACAAGAAGCACCCAGATTCAACAGCCAGGACAAAAACCGTGCTTTCTGGTTTTTGTGGGGTTTTCTGCTCCCATTTCCTCCCATGTTATGAAGAAGACATGCCAGCAAGGGTATCCTGGAATATTTTTACCCCAGTGATGGACTGGTCTCTCCCTGTCTGCCATCCAATGTATGCTGATATAGACAGACATGTGTATGTTAAACGTTTCACTCTAAAGTAAAGATGTCTTCTTCCTCGGTTATAATACAGTTACACAGGACAGCCACGGCATTTTGCTTAGTCACCTTGTTTTGTAGTTTCTTTCTTTCTTTCTTTCTTAGAAAAAACGTGGAGCAGTGAAATGCCTCTACCTCACTGAGGGGTTGAGGTGGGTGTGTGGGGGGTGCTGGTGTGATTTTGGCAGGTCAGGACTCAGGTCAGACCAACCCAGGTGAGCTTACAATCCTACACAGCCAGCTTTGTCTGTACGCATTCAGATTCATACTTTCACATCAAAACATCTCAAAATGTTCACATTATTAACCACTGGACGAGTGGGGGGCATCTATTATTAAGGCAGAGCAAACGTGATTTCGTCAGAAAAAGCTTAGCGAGGTGTGTTTCTTGGTTATGCTTCAAACATGAAGAGTAGAGGGAAACGAACATATTCACCGACGATGACAAAAAGGTACGAGCTCAAGTACGACTGAATCAAATAGTTGTATTTATCACTTCAGATCGAACTGATAACTTATTTTTGTAAATATAAACAAACACCCAACTCGATCACCTCGCAAGTACGACTAGTGGTATGATAAATCTTTGGTTTCACCATTTTACGAGCCACACCTGAAGGTAGCATCACATTTCTCAAACTACAACAGACTACAACTAGCACTTCGGCGGCGGTGCTAGCTGGCTTAACGTAAATGTCGGACTGTGTGATTAATAACACAATGTGAACATGAATATACCTTAAGTTATCCACACATTATCCAAAGCCCCTCGGAATCACATTAATTCCTCACTGTTTAGTAACTTGTAGCGCGTCGTCCTTTTGTTTTCGTTTCCAATTTTGACGAGCTGAGATCTGTCACTTTACGTCGAACATGCGCTGTCGGAAGTCCCGCCCACTCGACCAATCAGATCAAAGGGCAAGTGCGGGTGAGTGTCTTTAACCCATGGCGTGCTGACACGCATGCGATACAGACCTGTGTGTGTGTGTGTGTGTGTGTGTGTGTGTGTGTGTGTGTGTGTGTGTGTGTGTGTGTGTGTGTGTGTGTGTGTGTGTGTGTGTGTGTGTGTGTGTGGCATTGTACGGCATTGTTTTGACTAATAGCATTCCACTGTAGAGGAAGACTGTCTCGCCTTTGTAGAAAATCCTAACGCTGTACAGAAGAAACAAGTTCAGAGGTATAATTGAATGAAGAGTCGCCTCACAACTATGTCCAAGACTATCATTTATGTCGCCTTGTAAATTTCCTCTGCTTGAATAATCATGGAAAGTTTGACTCACTTTTTCTCGGAGAGCTCCAGTGTAATCAAAAGTGAAACTATTACTGTGCTTTTTTATGTTCTTTTAATAATGCTTTTATTGTTTAATGGATTCTGTCTTTTATTTTGATGTTGTTAAGCACTTTGTAACTATGTTGTGAAAGGTGCAATACAAATAAAGTTTATAATAATAAGAGGAAGAAGACAAATAATTATTATTATTACTTGTGCAGTGCCTGTTCAAAACATGCCTCTTCGCGACAGGCCCATTGCTTGTCTTTTGCTGCTTGCAGCTACCTGGAAACAGCTTTTCTGGACATCCAAACAACTTCACAGTCAACACTGCACTTCCGTGGGTCCTCAGCAATATACCCACCAAGTGTGAAATTGCTTGGATGAATAACTGTCAAGATAAATGAAGGACGAAAGAAAGAACTGAAGGAGATTCCTTACATTTTAGTTAGACTAGTGCAGTGCACGTTTGAAAAAATGATGCATGCAGATAAAGGTGAGTGAATTCTCCTTTGATGCCATCGACCATGCCATGTCGGTGCAGATGTTCCTGTACACTCTGCCAGCCACTCAGTTATGGTGCTCCATGTATGCCGTACCTGCCAGCATCTTGCACCCTGCTGTGCTGTGCTGTGCTGTCTCAGGGACATCTTGGCACAGCCTGCAACTGGGCTCCTGCCTGGTATGGTAGACCTTAAGGCCTGCTTTTGTACTGACTTTCAGTCCAGCCTTTTTGAGCCACTTGCACGTTTTCTCAATATCAGCCACTTCTGCTACCTGTCAGTAGTACATGCTATGCAGGGGCTTGTCCTTACATGATAGTGCCTCTTCCTCTTCCTCTTCCTCCTCCTGATTGGGCTTCTGCTGCCTGAGATATTCACATAGCAGGTCATCACTGGGGGCCATCTTCCTGATGTATTCCTGGATGTTCGTTGTTTCATCCTGGATGAAACAACCAATCCTCACCAGTCCTCAGCCTCCCTACTTCGACTTAGTGTACAGCCTCAAGGTGCTGGATTGGGGTGAAATCCTCCATTTGTTGTGAGGAGCTTCCTTGTCTTGACCTCAGTGGCATCTATCTCCCCCTTTGGCCAGGATATTTCACCAGCGGGGTATCTGATCACAGGCAGGGTGTAGGTGTTGATGGCTTGGATCTTGTTCTGTCCATTCAGCTGGCGCTTCAGGACCTGCCTCACTCTATGGAGGTATTTGGTTGTAGCTGTCCTGCATGTCTGCTATGTTGCCTTCAGGTAGTTCAACCCTTTCAGTTGCGATCCTGTTCAATACCATCCTGCCACACTTATCCAGTCCAAATGACATGCCGATGTTGTTGCTGTAGAGCCTGATGATGTGGATCTGTGAGTCGATGTCTCTCTCATTCCTGGCATACAGCTTGTTGTCATCCATGTAGAGGAGGTGGTTGATGGTTGCTCCAAATCAGAACTGGTATCTGAAGCCACTCTTCATGATGATCTGGCTGAGGGGGTTTAGGCATACACAGAACAGCAGGGGGGACAAGGCGTCTCCTTGGTGCCACACTTGATGCTAACTTGTGCAGTTGGCTCTGAGTTAGCTTCTAGAGGTGTCCTCCAGGTTCCCATCGAGTTCTTGATGAAGGCTCTCAGTTTTCTGTTGAGGTTGTACAGCTTCAAGCACTCCAGTATGCGTGTGTAGCATTGAGTTGTAGATTTTCTTGTTGTCGATCCAGGCAGTGCTGTGTCAACCAGTAGCTGGTGTTTCTGTCTTCTAGTGTTACTGTCAATTCTCCTCTGAGCTCTGCTCATGCATTGAGTCTGGTGACCACACATCTTAGCCACTATGATACCCGACAGGAGATTCCATGTTGTGGAGACGCAGATTATAGGTCGGTAGTTGGATGGGTTTGTTCCCTTTTGGAGGTCCTTGATCTGCACCATCTGACCTTGGGTAAGCCACTCCATTCATTAGAAGCTGTTTCATTTGCACTGAAATACAAGGATACAAGGATACAAGGAAGTTTATAAGTATAATAATAATATATATAATAAGTATAATACATATATGCACACACACTCACACATACATATACATACACATACATATACATATAACACACACACACACACATGTAGATAGATTTTTTCTGTACATTGTTTTTTTTTTTGCATGTGCATTTTTTGCACTTTGTGTGTTTTATTTTTTTATCATTTATAATGAGATTATTTCTTTAAATTGTTGTTGTTGTTGATGTTGTTATTGTTGTTGTTGTTGTTGTTGTTGTTGTTGTTGTTGTTGTTACTTATTATCACTACCAATCAGTACTGACATTGTGTAAGAGACAAAGATCTAATGTTGCCCCAAAAGCCTATTGAGGTCTTGGTTATTAAATATTTAACAGCTGGTCTTCTACTTTGATCAGTAGTCTACATTTTGACTCACACACAGTGGAATTTGTGAGGTGTAACTTTTGCCCGTGGCTATAATGGCTTTAGTCAGTCATGCAACCTGAGTGCCACTCCTTCAGCCTCTCTTGTGCAGTTTCTGTGAAACCTAATCTATCCTTATGCCAGATGACTATGCAATCGTGTACTGTTAAACGCATTCACGGCTTGAAGTGCTATTCAAAGTAAACTGATGACAACCTCAAAAGTGAATTCTACCTTGATATCACTTCATCTTAACTTTATTTTTTAGTGAACACTTCACAATTTAACTCATTATAAGTTTAATGTGGTTCATATAGCCAGACCAACTTAATCTCTTTGTTTATCAAAATATATTGTCATATATTTTGATAAACAATGATTTTCAAGACTTAAATGTCACTAGCTTGGCCCACTGAGCCATGATTGGTGGATCACATGCAAGTGTCAGCTCTGCTTTGCATTTCATTCCCAGTGGGGAAAAAGTAGAGCAGTGGAGTAGCATACACAGTAATCACTTGTGATTTATGTTGATGTATAAAAAACATTACTATCCAAGATGACAGACAAGACATGGTATGAGCATAATGTGAGTGTGTATAGCATGTGTCAGCGATCAGGGTGGGGGGAGCTCAGCTGTGTGGAAATGAGAGGGGAGACTAACATTCTCCATCACGTACACTCCCATACCTTTCCTTTCTAGTTTTGGCTCTTTAAAAGCTGCTGTCAGTGGTGTGTGTCGGCCTCATTATCACTTTGTCTTAGCTTGAGGGATTTCCTGTCCGCTGCGTTGTGTGAGATGCCTCTTTACACCCACACCCTGGCCCTGCTCCTTCTGGCTCTGTCTAGCCCCTGGCCACTGACCTGTCTCGGGATGCCCTCCAGAGACTGTCCCACCTGTAAAGGAAATCAGGGGCAGGGGAGCCCCTTACCTCATCAGTCTACAGAATTCAGCACCACTAGTCTGGCCATTGGAGAACCGTGTGGGGTCTACACTCTGAGCTGTGCTAACGGTGCTCGCTGCACACCCCCAGAGGACGAAGCTAGGCCCCTCCAGGCCCTGCTGGAAGGCAGGGGTGTCTGCAGTAACACCAGCAGGATCAACCCAACTGAAAGGACTCACACTGCAGGTAAAATATTAATTTGTACCTGGGGACAATGTAGCTACAAGGATAGAATGGTGTCATTCAACCTTTGGGCTTCAGTTAGGTTCATGGTGTACAGAGTTGTGTTTTAAACTCTTTATAAAATGTGTGCTGACTTGTGCTTGGTTCTCTTCCTGTAATGTGAGTGAAGCTTTCTAAATAGTCTAGAGGAAATGACTAAGAACACTTGTTCTTACATGATACATAACTTAGTAATGAATTACTTTGTTCATGGCCCAACTGCTCGTTCTAGAATAGGAAGTTAAGTAAAAATAGTTGTTTTAGGATACTGAAACGTCATTTACTGTACAAAAAGTTGTGGGAAAATTTATATTTGATGGCTCAGACACCACAGTTTAGTTATGGGTTTTTGGTTCAGACACTAAGTTTATTAACAAGTGAGGATAGAGTCCAACAACACTGAGTTTATTAACAAAAAATAAATGCACCACCTAGACTACCTTGTAAAAACAAGTATGATAATTGCAGTTCACTGAACAATAACATCATAATTAATTGCACGATGTTAAAATCTTTTTTTCTTCACTGGATCTCAGACCCTACACCCACTCAGGATCCAGAGAAGGTAACAATCATCTTCCTTACTGACTGCAGTATTTAAAACTAAAACTAAATGAACAACCTGAAATTGGGTTACTTTGAAACCTCTTGAAATCTGTGTCTTTTCCTTTACTAGGCTCCGTGTCGCAAACTGCTTACCACAATTATGAAACGTCATGATGCCCAGTTATTCCAGTCACATCAGGATATTTACATGCCCAATTGTGACAAGCGTGGTTTCTTCAGAAAGAAGCAAGTGAGTTTGTGCAATTTTTGTGAAGTTTTAATCATGTCAGCTAGACTGAAACTTGGCATGTACACCATGTGCAGCTCTAAAGCAGGATTTCACCAATGCACCTTTGTGTGTTTTCTTTGTGTAGTGTTGGTCCTCTCGAGGTATGCAGCGTGGCAACTGCTGGTGTGTGGATGAGAATGGCGTGCCAGTGCCTTCAAATGTAAAACAGGAGGGCACCCTGATTTGTGAAAGTGCATGAAGACGTGGCTAAAGCAGAGCAGCCTAAAGTTTGATTACCAGTTTGAGACAGAATGGCAATAGCGATTTTATTTATATAGCTCATTTCATTAACAGTAAGCTCAATGTGTTTTACATTGTAGGGAAAATATAAGAATATAGATATAAACATGAAAATATCAGTAGCATGAGCGATATAAATATAAGAATATAAGCATGAGTAAAATGCAGAAAATGAAGCAATGAACTATTACACAGAGTGTACATTAAACACACCATACAGCAATTAGAAATCAAAAACATCAACACAATTAAATAGAAATCCCTAACCCTATCACATAGCCACACATGTAACCAACTGCCATGTGCATACATACACACACACACACACACACACACACACACACACACACATGCATTAATTAACCATAAGCCTGGGAGAATAGAAAGGAAAGTTTTGAGTTTTCATTTGAATGCACAGTTGTGCTGGACCTCAGGTCAGCGGGACGCTCGTTCCAGAGAGCAGGACCGCAGTAAGTGAAGGCACTCTCACCGGACCTGGATCTAATTCTGGGTACAGCTGGAAGACCTCTGCCTGATGACCTGAGAAGGCTGATCAGGTTACAATCAGTGAGCAAGTCAGAAATGTACGGAGGAGCCAAACCATTAAGGGCTTTATAGACTAGTGGCAGCATTTTGAAGGTCATTCTGTATTGTAGCAGGAGCCAATGAAGTGATTGAAGTAGCGGAGTAATATGTTGAAGTTTTCATGTATGTGTAAGGACTGACTGATGCATTTTGAATGAGCAAAAGTCATGGACAAAAGAACATCTTGTTGATTGAAAAGGTGCCAGACACTGCCTCACATTTTTAATATTTCAAGACCGGAAAGTAGAATTTCTCCTCCTAAAAAAACGTTTTTTTTTCCCCACAGTCAGTGGTGACTTGGTATCCTTGCGCCCTCTACTGAGCATAAAAAATAATAAAAATACACACACACACTCACACTCACTCACACATACTCAGTGGCCACTTTATTAGGTCCACCTGTACAACCAAATACAATCCAGTGCAACTGTTCTGACATAAAGTTTACTTTTCTGATGCCTGTAATGCTCAGGTTTTCTTTTTGTCACAGTAATAGAGGTCTTCATTCAATTCTATGTTTGGCTTTGAGCTCATAGTTAGTGCTGCTGTTGTACTGGACTGCATTTTATTGGAAGCTGTTTCCACTATTCTGTCCCCCCTCATGTATATAAATAGGGAGGACAAAAAAAAATAGAAACAGTTCAGTATAATGTAGTTCAGGACAAGACCTCTGCAAAGTACAACCTAAATAATAAACATATAATTAAAATTTACACATATTCCACAATGACAACACAAACTGAACATTATAAACTTTCTTAAAAGGTAGAATTCATGGCAGAGCTGTTGACCTGAACTGCATTAGATTGTGGAGGTGGACCTGATGAAGTGGCCACTGAGTGTATATATATATATATATATATATATATATATATATATATATATATATATATATATATATATATATATATATATATCTCCTGCAATGAATCAAGCGTCAGAACCCAAAATGATTTGGTTGGTTACTTTGGTTCATTACTGCAACAATAATATACATACAGTGTGTTTTCAAAGTGAAATTAGATCATTTGTACACATTTGATATACTTAAAGTGTCTATTTTCGATATTGCTATTACTATAGTCTATATTCATCATGTGCTGCAGTGTTTTTAAAGATTTTTACCTTTTAATTTACTGTAATTAACTGTAATTTTATTACTGTTTTGCTATATCTCAGTGTCACTCTATTTATGTTCCCTTAAATATGATACTCTATTTATGTTCATTTTGATGCTGCTCTGAATAAGTGGCTGTCAAATAATTTATCTGTGCTTCTGTGTTAGCAGACACCAAATATGTAACCTTTTTGTTCATAACTCAGACTTAAATGGAGGCATTATTTTAGTTTTTACTTTTATGTCTTTTTTTTTTCATTTTCATTTTCACTTTATTTAACTTTATTTAACTAGGCAGCTTAAAGCAAATTCTTACTAACAGGCTGGAGTGGAGGAATTTCACTTCTTGAACTGCAAGAGGAAGACATTTAAAAACAAAAGGTTAAGACAGATGAAAATATATTACAAATACAAAAACATTTTGTTCCATTTTGTTTGTAAATTAAAGTTATTTTACTCTGAAAATAAAGCTTTTTTGGTCTTTTAACCGGACAATCTTTTATTCATATGAGCAGGAAATGAGGACAAGATGGACCAATTTTTACGTTTTTTTTTTTTTGTGAGAATGTTCTTGCCACACATAAACAGTAAAGTGTTGCAATGCATTCATGATTGGTGACTATAAATGATGAAAACAACAAGAAAAACTAATAAGATTAAAAATACATGTGTACATACGTGCTTTTGGTTGGATGACTTGAGGTGAAGAGGCCATTTCAATAATTAAAATTAAGTGACTGAGAGAAATTTTTTCAAGCATATGTGTGCTGCTGCCTCTTCTCCAGATCACACTTGGAAAATAGATTTGAATCCCAATGTGTCTTCACCTGGTTCAATAAAGGTATGATGATTGGTCTTCACTATTGTTTCCCTATTTAGTGATCAGATAATTTAGATTACCAGTTAACTTGGAGCTGTAATTAACTCTAATTAGTGTAAAATGCTGCTCTATATCAGCTTGCACTCTAGCATTTTCACTAAACATGCTTTAGGGTCACTGTTCAAAACTCATTAAACTGCTGGACATGTCAGAACTAATTCATGCTTTGCTTTGCAAATACAGGACTTTTTGGCTAAAAATTCATAAATAAATACATAAAGCAAACTACTAGAAACAAGTTTGAACTATCACCCAGGTTATATGAGCTGGGAGATCCTTTAATGGTGAGAGGCTGTGAGGATGCAGAGTTAATTCAAACTGTCATAATGGTGGGCAGACAGACTTTACTGAGGGGAATGAATAAAGCAGAGGCTCCTTCATGTCAAGAGAGGTTCACTCAGCTTGGTAGGGGGGCTTCATATGAACAGCTTTTTTACAGACAGGCGGACACATGGGAAGACTGTATGTCAAAATGGGGAAAATATCAGATGTATATCAAGTTAACAAGTTATAAAAACATAAAAGAGCAAAGTTGTGTTTTGGATGATGAAGGACCGTGGTTATGTCATGTGATGCTGGATGCCCACGGTAGAAACTTTCTCTTATTTATGTCTTTTCATTGCCTCCCTTTTTTTCTTCCTTTCTCCCTCCCTTTACCAAATATATGTTTCATTAGTGGAATTTATTTATTTACTTATGCTTCCTCTTCCTTTGTGTTAAGGGTTTTGCTAATGGTGTTGCAATACATATATAGAAAACAATGTTGATCTTTTTTGTGTCTGTGTGGGTTTGTTACTGAAACTGAAAATATGAATAAAATTTAAGTCATAAAAAAAAAAAAACTCGTTTTTCAGACCTGGGTCATCACTATTAATTTATTTTTCAATTATTTTCTTGCCTTCTATAACGTCTTTGCTCTTATCTTGCTTTTATTCATTTAACAGCCTCCAGCATTTTTGTTAGATTTATTTTGAAAGGTGTTATATGAGGTGTATGACGATGATGATGATGATTAGTAGTAGGCTAGTAGTATTTAATAGTAGTAGTAGCCTATAAGTAGTAGTAGTGGTTGTATCAGCAGCAGCAGGTGTAATATGAGAATTACTATTACTGTAGTGTTTAGAAGTATTAATAGTAGTAATAGTTGTAATAATAGTGGTAGTGTGCTGATCCAAAATTCTGTTAATGTGCAAATTTGCATGACACGTAATCTAATGATTAACACATTATCTGGGAGGGTAAATAATAATTTTAATAACTGATTCAAAAACTAAACGGGCAAAATGAGAACTGTGATGACTCCAGCACACAGGCTGAGTGCAGCTCAGTGCAATGCGGAGTGTGAGGAGCTTGGTACCGGGTGATGCTCTGATCGTGTACACTGCATGTGTCTGGTGTTATTATTACTACGCTGGACGAGCCCACGGACGCAATCCGGCCCCTGCGTCTCGAAAGCCGAAGGTGCCAAGCTGCAGTGGCTGCGTACCAGGCGGACAGCAGGCCACCTCACACACTGAAACCAGCTCTGCTCATATCTGAATGCACTTCCACCGCGCAAAGTTTGCTGCGGTCTTGTGCTTTTTTGTTCCCGAGATTAGTTACCCTTCGTTGACGCTGCAGTCAGAGCAACAAGCTCACCTTAGACCCGAGAAAGTGCGATGGCTTCTCCCAGCGCCACATCCAACCCTCTCAACATCCTGGCTCCGAAGAGGAAGACGAAGAAGAAACATTTTGTGCAGCAGAAAGTAGAAGTTTTCCGAGCGAGTGACCCCGTGTTGAGCATCCTGATGTGGGGAGTCAATCATTCCGTAAGTATGCACATACTGTATAGTGTGTGTGTGTGTGTGTGTGTGTGTGTGTGTGTGTGTGTGTGTGTGTGTGTGTGTCTAACATCTGTGTTGGCTGTTATGTCCACCATCTGCAGATTAATGACCTGAGCCAGGTGCCTGTCCCTGTCATGCTGCTTCCAGACGACTTCAAAGCCAGCACCAAGATCAAAGTCAACAACCACCTCTTCAACAAGTACAGTAGCCACTCCACTTCAGCACTTTCCCCCCGGATTGTCTGTGCCTTCACTGGGCATCCTGCAGGGATTTTAGTGGATTTTAGGATTTTTGTTTGTCTGCCTGTGCCTATCAGAATTTGCAGTGGCCCGCTTCCAGTAGGAATAAGAAAAGAACAATGCAAACTGTCACAGTAATTTTACCACTTCCTCTATTATTATAACACCACCAACACCACCACTACTCCCACTACTGCTGCTACTACTACTGCTACTACTAAAAAATACTCAAATAAAGTCAAATAAACGGTAGGAAACACAGTCTCCTTTCTGAGAATTATTTTGGTGGTGCCAGTGGTTGTATAATACCAAAATATTAGTAACTAACAAACAAATAGGACCGTTCTGTCCTTCACTGAGAGGAATGTTAAAAATGTTAAAAATTTGTGGGGCTCACAGAGAAGTGTCTATCAGAAGAAGTGTTTGAGATAATAGAAATAGAAATGTGACACCATATTTTGTGGACACTGTGGACATACATTATTGTGAGGTCCAGTTTCTAAACAAGTGGAATCTACAAAAATCTCAATGAGTGGCTTTCAGTATAATCCTTTAATCCAGTCAGGAATCCAGGCCCTGGTGAAGGACTCACAGAGGTGGGAAAAACAATAAAATAATTTTCTCAAGTGGACGTGCTGCTGCTGCCTCTGTGAAACTTCACTGAAGTAGCTGTGAACCCGCTTGTCACGGCAACTCTTAAAGACCAGCGTTTCACTAAAAAGTAGAATAATTTGAACATGGCCTGTGACCCATTGTTCAATATATATTATGCAGAACACTTGAAGTATCTGATCTGAGGCTAATTGGCCTTAAATTAAATATGTCTGAGTAGCATTCCTATAAAAATACACTAATAGTACACCATGAGTACTGAATAAATAAATAAATAAATATACTTTGTTATTAGTTACTGCCTACCTCCTCATATATTTTAATCTTGATAATGGTGTAATAATGGCACAGACCTGCAGCTATTTTACCTAGTTAACCTTTTTATACTTGCAATAATGTGTGTCCTCTCTATGTGTAGTCACATGTATGGTTAGAGCAATGAAATATACTCTTCCCTGAAGCTGGAAGAAGAGACAGGGAGATACAGGAATGAATTACAGTAATTCAATGTACCATGCAGCTCCCATGTAGCTCTCATTCAAACAAAATGTGGTTGATTAAATGACGTGTGCACAATATCACAGCTCAACGAACCAAGCTGCATCCTCCTTATTTTGTTTAATAAAAATTTGTGTTAATTCTCCGCAGGGAAAATCTCCCAGGACAATTCAAATTTAAAGAGTACTGTCCACAGGTGTTCAGGAACCTCAGGGAGCGCTTTGGAATTGAGGACCAGGATTATCAGGTATGAATATCCTCCAGAATTTCACCGCAACGTATGCGGTAATAATATTCAGAATGGATTTTAGCACTTTTAAAATTGCCCACTCTGATATTAGAGTGGACTCTTGGAATTTGACTCCATCGCCATTCTCATTAAGTGTTGCTTTTACTCTATAATGGTTGTAATGTGAAGAGGTAAGAAGAGTTTTTAAAGACAAGATATAACTTGACTTAACACTCCAGAACATAAACATTCATTACAACTGAACTAACTTTCACCTTTCAGCTGTTAGATTTTTAAATATTTTATCATCCCTCAATAAAAACATGACAATCTAATTTGTTTAACTATATTTTTCTCCTTTGCCGTGCCCTTCTAAATTTGCCTTTCTTTGTATAGCATTTGCATGTGTCATGTGGCGCAGATGAGCTCTGCTGTCAGTACATTTGCTTAGTCCAAGTGAGGCACATGTGCTCAATTTCGTGTAGTCATAAAACATAAGAGAATATTACTGTTGATCCAGTGTTTAAAGTAAGAAAGATGCAAGACTGGTTTGAAACGGGAGTCGGCTTTGGTGCAGAGGGCAGGTTTTTGTGACCCAGTGTTGCATAAATTGAGCCATATTATCCCAACACTCTAGACCCAAGCAGCAAATGCGCCTCGGCTTTCTATTTACTTGTGCTGTTTTCATAAGTGATTTACTGGTGTTTGCAGTCTCATTTCTTGTACATTGTTTGACAAAGTAGTCAAATATCTGCCAGCGACTACAACATCATTGGCTAGTCTTTTCATGCATTTAGAGCAGGATGTAGAATTGGGTTGCTAGCTGATGCTTGTTCAACAAAACAGAAATGCATAGATGCTAAATTCCCAGTGACTATGAAAATTAGTTCCTCTTACACAATATTTAATGGTTGGTATTCATTCATATATAATGAATATGAGTATTTTTGTTAAAAACAGTTCAGCTCAGTCAGTTTCTCAATTTAAATATATTGAATATCACTCACACTGCTTCTCTGCTTGTTTAAAACATGTTTAGCTGCATAGAGGTAGATGACCAGGCAGGTTCCTTCACATGTAATCTTCTTCTCAACAGCCCTAATTACATGTTTAACCTTATTCAGACTAAATAAATGCTTACCACAGCCAAGGGTTTGAGTAATCTTAACTAAATACAGTTGCTGGATTTGTCAGGGGTCATTTTTTTCCTCCAGTAGGTCAGAGTTTTTCAATATTTCAGGTGTAAATTGATCCCAGTGAAAATGACTGGCCTTATACGCCAGCACAGGGAGGATAAACAGCATAGATGCACCACTGCTTGCAGTATATTTTGGTTATGTCAGATATGCCATATTCTTGCTCACCAACAGGTGTCTCTGGCCCGCAGTCCTCCAGTCAAAGATGGGGAGGGACACGACATGGGGCTGCTGCTCACATCATACGACCGCACTCTGGTTATAAAAGAAATCTCCAGTGAGGAAGTGGAGGAAATGCACAATATTCTCTCTGAGTACCACCAGGTAAGACTGACATCCCTGAAACCCCTCATTCTGCTGTGTCACGCTCTTAGTTTTGACAGGAGTTTTAGATCCCATTTTTTCATGTTAATCACAGTGAACAGAGCAGTCAGTGAAACCTCGGCATATTTTAATTTGTTTCTTTGTTTTTGTCACTTTTTTTCAAATTACATTTTGTCCTGTATTTTCTGCAACAAGGATTCTACGGGGAGAATTGCTCTTTCTATCATAGCCCTGGTTGCCATGGCAAAGGTTTGACAACATCAAAGGAATAAGGATGAGAGATCTAATTTTAAACAGAAAGAGTCCAGGTGATAATGTATGATCTGGGCTTGCTTTTTACATTGAAATTTGAGATTATAGTCAAAATTGATAGCAAGCAAATAAATACTCAAAGAAGACACAAAGTAGACGCTGAGATTGGTAAGATGCACTTACTGTGTGTTCTCTCTCCCAGAGAATTTATTTGTGTTAATGAGCAAAATGAGCAAAGTTAAAATGGTTGAAAAGCATATGGCCATGATTTTCACTGAAGGTTTCCTCAGACAGCCCTGTTAGTATGCTTAGTGCAACCAAAGCTGCTGAGTACCCTACAGCAAAATAATGTGGTTTGATAAAAAACCTTCACATAGGAAGTGGGCAGTCCACTCGCCTTTGGCATTTCATCATTTATTTAGACAGCGGGAAACTAGAGAAGGAAACTGAGTGAGGGAGACGCAGATGACTTGTCGAGATTTGATCATAGGCCATTTGTGGTTCCAGAGGCAGGGGATTTAACCAGTTTCTGTAGGCACAGCACTTTCATATTTACACCGCCTGAGTGTGATGTTTCCTTTGTTCCCCTCTATCCATTGTTCATTTATTGTTAACTGTCTTCCTCCAGCACATTGTCACCTGTCATGGCAGCACGCTGCTCCCTCAGTTCCTGGCCATGTACAGAGTCACTGTGGAGAGCGAGGACACCTATCTCTTAGTTATGAGGAACATGTTCAGCCACAGGCTGCATATACACAGGAAGTATGACCTCAAGGTACATATTGGAGGAGTTATTTAGTTAAGTAATTATTCAGATCATGTTTTCCTTCAGTATTATCAATAAATAAATCTATTGTTAATGGGTCACAGGCAGTTTTATGGGTCATGTGTTGAAGTGTCCTCAATTTCAGTTTTGCCTCAGTCCATTTAGCCACCTACTTTACAAAAAAAGTTCAACCTGAATGTAATTTCTCAGATATTATATAGGACACAGTTTAAATCATATATTACAGTATATAGGATATTAAATAGGACACAATCAAAATCAAAAACATTTTTCCACACATAAGTCCACAATGCATGTTGCAGAGTTTTGTTTGATGGAATTTTGCATCACAAACTTTAGATATGTCCCTACAATTTACTCACCACACTGAAGAGCCTTCTTAAAAAATAGTATAAATTGTAGTTATTCCTGGCAGTTGGATTAGGATTTTTTTTGTTTGGATTATCAAATTCATTAAAAGATAATTCTAGCCATAGTGAAAACCAAGCCCATTTTCCAGAGTGCCCTTTCTACTTTATGAAATACCCATTTTGTTGCTACTTTTTGTGGCAACCTTTAACTGGAGGAATTTATAGTGGAAGAGAGGGAACGATGGCACACTGGAAAATGGGCTTAGCATTCACTGTGACTGGAATTATCCTTTAAGTTATAATTCACTTTAATCCCTGTGACTTGAAGTAATGCCTGTGTGACCCAAAATCACCTGAACAGCAAGTAAACTGCTTGTTCCAGGGCGAAACTGCACATGAATTTTGTGAACACTTACCTACTTTCAGGAGTTCATCAGTGACAGTGACGGCTATAGGTGGATGAAGTGATATGCAAATGTGGATGCTAATTAGGTTCAAGTGAAAGAGGAGCCAATCAATGAAATACTGTGGGATCTATTCTTTCCTCAGGGGTCCCTGATATCTCGTGAAGCAAGTTTCAAAGAGAAGGTGAGATCAGACAGTGGAAGTTTTAATCTCTGCCTTCTGTATGACACACTTTCATCCTCGTAAAAGATGTATAATCTATTCAGTTTGCCAAACCAATTTTCTAATGACTTTTTGCTCCTGAAAAGAAACACTGAGAATTCTGTGGCTTCTTTGTAAATGTTTTTAATGTTTTTTGTGTGTGAGAAGTGCTTTGTCTTCTAATTTATTACAGCAAACTCTGTAAAGCCGACCACTTTCTCGAGCAAGATCTTTGTGTGTATGTAAAGACTCTGTAAGGAAGGCATACTTTGAGCGACTTGAATAGTGTTTTCAAATCTTCAAAGTCTGAGACATTTTCTTTAAAAATACCACCGGACAGAAGTATGCTTTGTCGATGTAGATTTATGCTAATGTGCTAATTTTAACTCTGAGAAAGATACAGCAGTGTGCACTTTTTGAAGTACTCGGGAGCATTCAGCTGAGGTTTCAGAAGTAAGAGCTGTCACATGCAGGCGAGATCATGTTGTCATGCAGCTTCATGCGGTGTTTTGAAATGATGACAGATTTACTGCTACATGTGGCCTCACCCATGGAACACACAACCAGGACAGTAAGCTGTATTGCAAATTCCCCAACAATGTAGAGCATTTTCACATTTTATAGTCCACACCTGCAAAACACACACAAAGGCCAGGGGGAGGTAAACAACAGCCCCCTGTATTTATTTAAAATAGTTAAAACAGGGGAAATGAGCTAAAGAACCAAACCTGGCGGTGACAGTGTGTGCAGAATTGCTCCACGGGTTGCTGTTGAGTGCTGCTCATCCAGCAGCTTCCCTTCAGTGTCCAAGTCGATGTATCTGTCAAAACAGAGGACGGTGATGCGTAAGGAAAGCAGGAGCAGCTTCAGCTCCCTGCATGTTTGCTAGCCTGCTCTGTCCTGGCTCCTTGTGCCGCTGCTGTAACAATCCCTGCACTGGCTGTGGCTGTGGCGAGGCGGTCTGGCTGAAGGTGTGGACTTTGAGGAGTCCTCGCCCTCGATCATGTACTCTGTGTTTGTGTGTTGGTTACTGCTGTCCGAGGTGCTGATGCTCTGATTTCAAGGAGAGGCGGTCATGGAGGTTCAGGGGCTGGCGGGCTCCCTGAGGCCCAACCAGCGTTAAAGCTGTTTTCATCAGTTTTAAATGTCATTGAAAAGAGGAAAAAATGCTTTTGATCTAGGACAGAGTATGAATTTACAGTCTCTGTACTGTGTCTAATTTTCGTTGTTTGTGCATTGTGGAAAGTGTGACTATCAGATTAAAGCCTTAACTATTGCTTTACGGTAGACTGTTTAACGCAACGACCTTGGAATATTTTTAAAGGAATACTCCAGCATTATTGACTGTTTTTGTAATCTTTGTACTTTCGTGCTGAATGTACATTGGTTGACCTTCACTCTGTATTTTCAGGTGAAAGAGCTGCCCACCTATAAAGATGTAGACTTCAGGAATAACATGCAAAAAGTTTATGTGAGTGATGAAGAGAAGGAGAAGCTCATGGATAAGCTCAATAGAGATGTAGAGGTAAGAAAAAGGGTTTTTTTCAAATTGTGTAGTCATTGTTTTCATGGCTTTTGCATACACGTGTGCATTTGTTGCAGTTCCTGGTGTGTATGAGGATCATGGACTACAGCCTCCTGCTGGGTATTCATGATGTCGAGCGAGCCGAGAGGGAGGAGGAGGAGGAGGAGATGGAGTCTTCTTGTGAGGAGGAAGAGGAAGATGAAAGTGGCCTGGCTGCTGTCCCTGCCCCAGGCTCCACCTCACCTGAGGGTATCGCTGGTTACATGAACTCTTTCAAGCCCATGGGCCCTGGGGAGTTTGACCCTTATGTGGATGTGTACGCCATTCAGAGTGCTGTAGGTGAGTCCTGACAAATCCCCTGAGAACTTAAAGAGATAGTTGAGATTTATTGACACAAGTTGGTATGACTCACCCACTTCTCGTGATAATAATGCCTGACTGTCAAAGTGAGCAGGTTGCTTAATGAATAGCTGTCAGGAGGGCCTGTTAATGGCCAATATTTCAAGCCTCATCACTTAAACCATCCACAACAAAATGCAATAATAGTCTTATATTCCAATGCGTGTCCCTCTGTCACGTGTGGAGGTAGGTAAAGGAAACTAGGAACATTAGAGGCATGAAGAGCACGGGGATGATACACACAACGAACCAACAAAGTCAGAACCGAAAACCAGACTTAAATACACCAGAAACTAACAAGGGAACAGGACAACAGCTGGGGAAGGGGACAGATTACAATGTTGCTCAGGAGCAATAACACAGATGTAAGAGTAAATGCAAGTAAAAGAAGAACCTATTTGGGTAAACAACAGAATTTGTGGCCAAAAAGTTGTAGTAGAAAATAACATCCCATCCAACTGCATCTGTTCTTCCTCCATTTTTCCATTGCACCTTTTCCCTCTTGTATTTTTACCCTTACACCAGTAATCTCACCAATTTCTGTCTGTGCTCTACCGTATAATGTTCACATAATCCAACCATATAAAAACTGTGCACCTCGCCTACCTGGTTGCTCTGTGGAGACACTGCATTGCTCTGTGCTGTGCCAACCATAATGCTTTAATAAACTACTTATATAAGATGTTACTATGAGAGGTGGAAGTAACAAAAGTTAATTAATAAAAATAGAGCATTTTTTTTTTTACTTCTGCCTGAAATATGTTAGTCAAAACCCACACCTACTGACTAAACAGTTTTTTCATGACATGGTGAGCAGGTGCAATCAGTCTTAACCCTTTAAAAAAACAGTTCTGCACCTCAGTTAGTGAAATGGGCTCATTTTTGTGTTTCCCAGTCAGACACTTGGAGAGGGTGGTAGGCTACAGCAGACAGGAACATATGTTAGTTTACAGTGTATGGTCCAGTATGGTGGACAAGGTTTTGTGGGTGATGAATGGCAAGACAGTAGATGACAATTTATCACTCTATTTTTCAATTCACATAATTTCATAACTACCAATTGTGTGTTGTGAATGATGAATGATGAATTGTAAGACGGGGAAAAAGGTGAAATATGGCTCTGTTTTTTATCATATCACGACTCTAATCTTTAATTTAATCAAATCAATTGATTATTTATCTTTTTTTTTTTTTATTTCACATCCATTTTACCCCTCTGTTTTTCATTTCACATGCATTCTCTTCACCTCTGTTTTTATCAATTGATTTTTATTACTTCCACCCCCCATACCTGACTGTTTCTGGGTCTGATCATTATACAAAAAAATATTCAACAAGATGTGCTTTTGTTATTTTTTCACTAAATCTGTTCATTACCCGAACAAATTCTTGTTTTCCTTGCATTTACTGGAAGCTCCAGGTCCTGTTTTATTAGCTGAAAAATGTCAATGGAGCTTTTTCACCCCACCTATCAGTTCTGCAAGCAGAGGAATTTCCAAGATAAGTGATAAGCATCAGAAAATGTTATTTTTGTTGCATTTTGTTGTGGATGGTTTAAATATTTTTTGAGGCTTTAGATGGTAGACAGTAAGTGAGCCTGTTGACTGCTACTCTTTTAATTGGCCGCTGCTGCTCAGACTGTCAGCTACTTCTCTGACCGTGGGGGATCACCTCTGGAAATAAAATCCATCCATTGACAGTACTGGCAGCAAGTAAGTCATATCAACTTGTGTAAGCAAACACATCTACATCATGCCACAGCTCGAGCAAGTGAAGAGACCGTTTGCACAGAGCAAGACAGCCACTCTCTGCTTTTCTGAATGCTGATGTGATATAGGTGCACCCCAGAGGGAGGTGTATTTCATGGGTCTTATTGATGTGCTGACGCAATATGACACCAAGAAGAAAGCTGCTCATGCTGCTAAGGCTGTCAAACATGGGGTGAGTGATCAGAGTCTTTTAAAAGTATAGGCTATCACACAGGACTGCAGTTTTACATCATTTCTATATACACTGACAAATCAGCATGACTCTCTATCTGGTGCCATGCTGTAGCTCTTCAGTCATGCTATGGCCTTTGACAAAAATGATGTTCATGCAAGTTATAAAGGGGAGCTGTGATTTTTTTTTTTTTTTTTTTTTTTGGTGACTAATCCTCTGTGTCTGTTTCCCAGGCAGGAGCAGAAATCTCAACAGTTCACCCCGAGCAGTACGCCAAACGTTTCCGAGAGTTCATCGCTAAGATCTTCGCCTAGTTCGACGATTCATAATCTGGGCTACCATTGTGGCTCAATGGAAGGGGGGGTTCACCATGCAGCTGTATGCCATATCAAATCCACATCAAGAAACATGGAAAGTTCACAGTTCATTTAATTTCTAAATGATTGATTTGCTTTTTCAGTCTGCTCCCTTCATATTAAAAATAAATGCCCACACTTCAAGGCAGAGTGGGCATTTATTTGGAGTGGAGGATTAGAATTTGCATACAGATTGAATTGCAGGAGGAAGTTAGGGGAAAAGGGGGGTGGGGGGGGCAGAACATGGATGTTAATGGCCTTCTTTTGTTTCGACTTAAAGCTGCACTTGGCAACTTCTCACTTTGTCGGCCACAAGTGGCAGCGGGAGATAACTGTTTGAATTTTCGAAAGTTTGAAAGACTTTATTATCCAGAAGTAATGTCCTGTGCGTCCCCAGACACAAATTTATTGTTCTTATTGGCAGGTGGAGATGGAGAAAAAAAATTCTCCACAGATTCAGCCACCGTTGGTGTGTCCAGCCTTTCCTCAATGGAGTGCTCACTGGCTGTTCAGGAGATAGTTTTAAATTTCACCGTATGCCAAGAAAAATTTTCCATTGTGACCATACTAGACATATGATATTAAATCAATGTGGTCTCAATCAGGGGCAATGTGAATAAGCTTCTGTGTTTTAGCTGCAATTTGTTATTTAGGCTGATGAGAATGGTGTGTTGGTACATAAAAAAAAAACACACCCTTAAGCTTAATGTGGATTTAAAATAAATGACACAAGTAAGGAGGTATTAAGGGGAGCCCCAATTGTTACTATTATTAGACTTCTTCTTCTGCACATAAAATCTACTCTGTAATTATGTTACATGAAAAGGTAATGAGTCCACTGGAAAAACTGATTGTTTATTCATGAATGTATTATTAATCATGATATGAGCCTATGAGAATGCTATTAAAACCCTTCACACAGAAAGTAAACACATCTACCAGGTAGGTTATTTCTCTAATGTGGAAAACAACTAATGAGAAGCCTCATCAGAGATTCTACATGAACACATCACCCAAGGGAGCACTTACCCGGTTGGAGAACTGATTGCCTGCACACAGAACTTTCTATTGCATAAGCGCAAAAAAATTAAATCTGTCATGAGCTAATGCCATAAATGTGCGCTTAAATGAGGCCACTGTCGATGTAAACTAACAGTTCAGTACAGGCTGTCTGTTTTGTTTGTGTGTGTGTGTGTGTGTGTGTGTGTGTGTGTGTGTGTGTTGCAAGCATGAAATCAAAAGACTTTCTTAACACAGCAGTATCACAGCTCACATCAGAGAAAAATAGCCTTCACTGCCTTTTGGCAAATCAAGTCTTCAGTGAACTTCTATGTAAAAAGAATACTGACAGCAGTCTCTCAACTGTGTTCAATATTTAGTGTGCTGTATTGGATGCAGTGCAAAGCTGTCTTATTTTTATGGTACACACTGGCTTGCGCCATCTGAAAAGTACTGCACATCAGATGTCAAACTGCAAGTTGATCAAAGAGCTCTCATGTCAAAAAAGTTGTGGCTCTGAATCCTTTTAACTTTCATTCATATTTACTATTTAACAACATGATGTACCCACTTGCCTAAAGCAGCGACTGTGACTAAAATGAAACAGGCTGAGGACTGAAACCGTAAATTCCCTATGGACTTTGCTCGTCCAGTGAATCACAATATGTAAATGGTTGTGTGGTTAAAAACAAATGTGAGTGAAAGCAAAAATGCATTATTTATGGGACTGCATCCAGGCTCTAATAGTCAGGGGTTTTCTTTAACACAGATCCTCTGAGGTAAGGGATTCATTTGTGCCCTGACCATGTCCTGTGACCTGCTAGCATCCATTCCTGAACTTTTGTTGAGATTACTTTGGATTTTGCTGAGAGGACAAAAAGAGGTAGGAGAGGAGGACTGAAACACCAACCTGAATTAACCCAAGCACTTTCATTTACAGGGTTCATGGCCCTTGATAAAGACTACCTGGGACAGAAAGTAAATTAGATGCGGTATCACTAAATAATCATGGCAACCTGACCTTGCTCATTTTCAGTCAACACCAGAGGGGTAAATGACACTTTGTACATTTGCTGAAGTTAAGGAACTGTCAGTTTTAAAAAAGTAATTTGCTCAGGGCTCCTGTACACTCACACAAATCTGTTACTTACCATGATGGTAGTGTGATTAACTACACATTTTTTTACAAATCATGATCATAAAGAGAGGCATGTTTGTGCCCTCCTTGTAACTGCTAGCTGTACATATGCAGCAGTGTTAACACTGAACACAATGCAAAGTAAATGCAGGTTTCAAATAAAACTTCTACTGCTGTTATGTCCCCAAAGTACTCTCCAAAATATGGGGTGTTGCAAATAATGCAAACCCAAAATTCATGATTTTCACTGGATGGTTCTCTTACAGCACTCCAACACAACTAAGTTGTATGGGACTAAAGTTGCAGTTCTGTTGCACCATGTAAAGCAAGTCCTTGCTGGTCATCTTTTTATATATATCTATATATCTATATCTATATCTATATCTATATATATCTATATAGATATAGATATAGATATAGATATATAGATAGATAGATATATTTATTATGCTCAGCTGTAAGTAAAATAATTGTTTTGACTTGAAAGGTCTCACAACTGAGTGGATCCAGTGCCACAAGAGAGAAATGTGTAGATAAAAACATGCAAGTTTAAAATCAGTCACATTGAAAGCATGTCCTTATTAAGATGACACTTGATGTAAGTATCAAAACCTCATATTTTATTTCCATTTAGCTCCCAAACCCTGACAGGTTTTAATCCCAGACGTTCCCACAGGCCTGTTGGTTTGAGCCATTAAACTGTCACTTGGAGCTACAGAGTTTGTCATGTCTCTTTGTTACCTTTGCCACGCAGCTGGGGGTGGGACAGTCCCTCTGTTTGTCTGTTAGCAGGATTTACCAAAACATTAGGCAATGCAATGGATTTGCACAAGCCTTTGTGAAAAGGTTAGTCAATGGGGTGAAGAGGGACTGATTGACTTTTTTTACTAATTGGTCAAAGGGGGAGCAGCCATTACTGTGACTCACAAAAGGCGTTTCACCTGAATAGGTACACATAAAACTATCAAACTCTATGTGCCTATCAGCAGACATAAGGAGCAAATGCTCCATTTTTAGCCCCAAAACAACTTGGGGGCTTGAGGAGCCTTTTTCTGGCCTCATGGCTACTTAACATATAGTGCACTTTGTCCACATTGTGTTGGCTAAAATAATTAAAATAATAAAATAATTGTGTTGAGTTTAAACAGGGCTATCTCATGTCCTAGTTCAGGCCCAGTCTTTAAAATGTGTGCATCTTCTAATGTTGAACAACTTGGAGACCATTAAAGAAATGATTAACTTTTGGTGACAATCTGACCTGTGGCACTGACATATTTTGACTGCTGCATAACGTTAGCAGAGGTATGAGCTCCACTCAGTGCCGCTCGGTTTGTGCATGTTTGTGCGTCCACCTAGATACCTTTGTGGCTGTTCAAAATAGAGCCACGAAGCAGAAAACATTGCTCAGCGGGGTCAGGGTACAAAAGTGCATCCATGACATTGACCCAGAAAGAAATAGGTCATAGCCAATGGAGGCCATTAACGAGGACAAAGGTTTGTTCCAAAAGATGTCACATTGAAAGCTGCTCCAGTGTAAGTGATGGCTGCTGGCAGGTGTTACCTCTGGGAACCTTCTGCTCACCATACTGGACCATACACTGTAAACTAACATATGTTCCTGTCTGCTGCAGCCTACCACCCTCTCCAAGTGTCTGACTGGGAAACACAAATATGAGCCCATGTTACTAACTGAGGTGCAGAACTGTTTTTAAAGGGTTAAGACTGACTGCACCTGCTCACCATGTCATGAAAAATCAACCAGGTTAGGGTATACATTATGCACATAACCAACATTAACATCTCTTGCCCTTCAAAATGCGGTCCCCTCTCCACCCCAACATAGATAACAGACACACACCTCTAAATAAAACATCACAGTTTCGGCAGTTGCCTAATTGTATTGATAATCAATGCTGTATGAATCATTGCATGGGTAAAAAAATACAAATGGAAAGAGATGCTTACATCACAGACATGTACAATCAGTGGTGTTTTCAGGTTAAAATACATACAGTACTGCAGGGGGTGGGGTTGTTTCTTATGCCAGGTTTCCAAATGTCAGCTTGTGCAACCGATTTTTATGTTGATTTGTATTGCCATTAACAAATATGTTCATTAGAAGGCCCAGTTTTACAGATCAGAAACTTTGACAACTTTGATCCACTTTTGTCAATTAATAACTCACTTGTACAGCAGGAATGATATTGGTCAAATGAAAACGGCCCGACATTGCACTAAGACAGTGGTTCATAGCTGTATTTCAGATGATACACAATAGTATTTGAAATAAAGAACTGAAACCATTGGTCTTTTGGCATACATTCAGTCAAAAATCAAGGCATTTCATTCATTCATTTAGTCATTCATTCATTCATCTACACGGCATGTCAAGTGGCATTCCACCCAAGACAAAGGGCTGCTGCTGGAATCATTCCCTTCCCATGTATTAATGCACTCATGTTTCAGAGTCTGCACACCCTGTTCAGTGCTTACGTCACGCACAGCTATACAAACATAAATTATAAATCTCATTCTTTGATGTCAAAGAGACTTGAAAGAATAATCATCATTCGGCTAGCAACAAAAAAAAACCTAATCGATAAGTTGTAAATTTCTGAACAACTAGGCGCAATCCTTTGAATTACTATACACAGAGCTAACTGTACAAATCATACAGTAACAATCTTGATAAATGAAGCGCTTTTGAGTTTTCAGAATTATAGTAATAGAGTTTCTCCGTGAATTTCTGTACAGTTACTTTTGATCATCTTTAAAATATTCTCCCCACTCCCAGCCACTGGAGAGATGCTTTTTAATTTATTATTTAATCACAAGCCATTGGCTGAATGGCTGGTTGTGTCGATCATAGCACAATCTATGCACTTTGAATTTGTAGTGGTTATTCTTTGTCAATAAAGGTGGTCAGCTGTAATATTTAGGATTTCAAGCAGATAGAGATTTGAATATAGAAGCATCCATCTCTCAAATGTTAAAATTATTGCAGGTCTTTTTGTTGCAGGTTCTATGTGCAGATCTATGATGAACTAGGAATCGTATCATGTGGTGTACAGTACAAGAAGTTCCTGCCAAATCTGGATGCTCAGACATATGGATGTCATTATCTTTGTCTTACTGTTGGTGTATTGAAGTGTACTGCAGGAGAGGGATAGTGGTTATTACAGAGTTTTGTCAGAAGCATTTCCCTCATCCATTCACACAAATCTGTCTGTGTCACTACCAGTGGGAACTGGTTGCCTATGGAGCCGCCTCTTCCCTGACACACACATACAGCCTTTACACTCATTATCTGGCTTTAAGAGTGAGAGATTTGGCAGTTTGTTCATCAGTCTTGTCGGCCTGTCACTGTGTCCGAGTGTGAGTATATGGGTACTTTACAGTAGACGCTATGAGGGCAAAGCGACTTTTTCAATACTGGTGGAAACACATACACACACTCATGCACACACACATATACACACACACACACACACACACACACACACACACACACATATTCACACGCTGTACCACCCCACGCCACACTCTGATTATGACACTGCTCGTCTAGAGCTGCTATGACTCATGCTGGTGGTGCCGCTCTTGTGCGAGATCTTGAGTGTCGTGGCCACAGATAGGCTCGGCGTCATGGCAACAGAGAAGCTGGGAGTCGCAGCTCCTGCGAAGCTGGCTGTTGTGGCGATGGAGGGGGCTGGTTCATTTGGGCATCCATACTGGAGCAAGATGTCGACGCACTCCTGACTGCCAGCATTGCGTGCCAGAGCCAGGGCAGTCTGCCCCTGTGCATCCCGGTATCTGACATCACAACCATACTGCATCCAACGAGAGCAGAATAAAGGGAGGGGAAAGAAAAGGAGATAAGAGAGATAAAATTATATATTTTTTTCATCCCATTATGTAATTATCCTCTGTCCTGAATGTTAAGGTACATTCACCATGTGGGACAAACGAGAACCTTTATCTGAACCTGTAATTATATGGGCTTTGACTCACATAGATTAGTTATGTGGGTGCTGGGTTATTTTGTTCAGCACATTCATTATACTGTTAATTTATGCTGTTTTCATCAAGTATATTAATTATGGGTATCAAATATAGGCTCTTGAAGGCAAAGGCTTACAGTTAAATGTCATTTGCCAATTTGCATAATTCAGCAGAATAGTTAACGGTGATCCAATGCTTCTAAATGGCATTATTATTATTATTTTTAATCTAGCAGCAAATGGAAAAAGCATAGCAACAAACAATGGGGAAAAGGCATAGAAGCATACCCAGACTAGAAGCTGTGTCATGACTACATCAGCCTGCTGACAGGCAGCATGTAGGGCAGAGCTGGGTAATCGGGCTGCCATGGGGGACTTGGAGGCGAGGGCCAGGCTGACCGGGGTGTTAATGTCCTCCTTGGTACAGTGGGCCAAGAGGAGGAGCAGTCTGGGGAGGTTGTGCTCCATCACTGCCAACAGAAGACGGCCAGACAATGTGATGTCCGACCCCTCGCTAGGAGTGGGAGGAGGCAACGGTGCCACAAACAGCCTTTGCTCATATTTGGCCCTGATCCATGACTCCCGCTCCTCTCTGGACAGGGAAACAAATAGGAATAGTGTGAGTGACTGTAAGGAGGAGCATGATCAGTGTGATACATTCACAGCCTCTCTCTCCTACTATGCTTGAGGCCATGCCGATCAGCGTGACATTTTCAGCAATATCTACTCTCTGTATCAAAAGGATTCTTTAAAATATCAAAAGGATTTCCAAAGAATATCAGAGGGATCAAGAGGACACTCAACATGTACTCTGCAGTCTCAGACACATAAGGTCTAGACATGACGCCCACATACGATTTCTCACTAAGGCAGTGTCACTCCTATATGTCCTGTCTTCCATTACCGTCTTTGCCCCCTTACCGAGTCGCATCAGGTGTTGGTTTATGGCGGCCCAGAGTGCGCCCCTCCCAGATGCTGTTGACCATGTGGTTGCCGATTGCACTCAGAACCAGCGTGAGCTCCCGTGGCAGGTCGTCAAGGTCCAGGGAGCGAACACGTGACAGGTGGGTCCCCAAGTTTCTGTGGATCCCAGAGCACTCGATGCATATGAGTGCGCCCAGGTTCAGACTGGCCCAGGTCGGATCTTGGAGAGGGAAGATAGACAGACCCAGGGTCAGCCAGTGAGCTCTGTTTGGAATTGACTATGTGGATATAGTTGACAGATTCTTCGTTCCAGTGTGTTTTTATAAGCAGTCCTTGGTGCAAAGCATCCAAATGCGAATATACACTTGCCAACTGAAAAAAAAAAATAAATAAAAAATTGTCAGATTGGCAGCACGGTGCCAAAAAACTGTCTGATATTGTGTGAAATTCTGTCTGGGCGTGTTATAAAGCAAAGCTGTCAACTGTGGGGTCTGCGCATCAATTTGAGCTTCCCCCAAAACGCCGGCCCTTCAAAATGTTCCACAGAGCATAAAATCTCCAGTATTTGATCTATTTTTATTTATTTTTATTCAGTTTAATAACATCTAATAACATCTTAAAATAATGAAAATTAGTTTGAGAGAAAAACATTTCATTATAGGGTATTTTAATAAGCATTTTGAATATATTGTAAAACCTATGGTCTGCAGCATAATGTGCACATTGTTGGCTTTAGAACCTCTCATGCTGAAAAATGTTCACACTTCTGATTGTTTTATTTATTAACCTTTTATTTATTGTTGAGATTTTAGACTGACAAAAGAACATTTTTGGCAGATATTTTCCCTGCTAAAGTAAAAATATCTGAGTCATGCCAATTCTGATTCAGAAGAGCCTGTCACTGGGGGGAGGGCGGGTACCCCCATGTTTGAAAAAGCATCACTAAAGTGTCGTCTACAGTGGCAAAAACTAGAGGAACTGGCCCATTGTCGGACCTTCACATGGGGAAAAAAAGAATTGAATGTCCTGTGGGGTGCTCCTTCATGCAATAAATAAATAACAATAATAAATTATAATAAATGAGGTTCTCTTCTAATGGAGAAGTGCCCCTCCAGTGGGGAAAATGTGATGCAGTGCTGTAAAGGGAGTGCCTACATGAGAATGTGGGAAGTTTCTTAATGGATGAGCCTCCAGTGGAGAAAATGTGATGTGGTGCTATAGGACAGGGGCCCTTACAATGGGATAAAAGTAAGGTTCCCTAGGTGCCTTTCTGATAAAGAAACTCTGAGATGCCCTCTTAGATGCCCTTTCAAGTAAGAAAACACCATGAGGTGCCCTTACAATGGAGAGAAAAAAAATACCAGTGGAAAAAAAAACAGAAAACAGAAAACTCTATAGTCTCCCAGTCAAGGTGTCGTGTAGGGCCGGCTCTCCCAAAGTGAGGCTGTGACCACAGGCAAGGGCTGCCACCAAATACAGTACAAAGTGTCTGCTGTGTGTTTTCATAAAGGGCCAATAACTTAGGCTGATATCTTGCTAGAATGTTGATGTAATCTCTGATAACCTGCACTGTCCCTGTTGTTTTATGTTTCAAAGTAGCCTTTAGGTTAGTGGTTAAAACTTCCATCCATTCAACCTATACATGTTTTCAGTTTTAGACACAACCCCTTTCCACTGTACAGCACACTTTCTCCAAGCTGTAAAGTTTTACCAATTACCGATTACCAAAGACAAATGTATGCTCACTGCAAGTGCTTTTATAGATGACTCTATCACATTTTAGCCTAGATGCTTAGCTAAAGAGTTACCTAAAATAAGGTAGCTGGCTTAGCTGACCTCAATTGGTCATCTAACCTCAATTTGGAAATCAAGCATAAATGTTAAAATCCATTCCCAAGGGAATTATTTTAGAGTAATTGGCACAAAAGCCTATGGGACTTTTGATGTTAGATATGAATTGCTATTCTACAAATGAAATGTTAACAGTTGCCTCTATGTTTTACTTCGGAGGTGTTTGAGAATAAAAATTTGAAAGGCTATTACTTCCCTGAGTCTGATCAGTGTTGTAAATGAAAGTGTTGGTAACTTATTTCTTTATTTCTTTTTTCTTAAAGATTTGCTCACATAAACAAATCAATCAGACAAAGGCAAGATTCCTCAAATCAACGCTACTCATTCCTGCTGGCAAAATATGTGCATGTATAGATGTGTACAGATGTGGTCATTATTTCAGAAACACAAGCATAAGTCTCCCTGCAAAGTTTGTATCTAATGGCCATGGTATATTTTCTTACAAAGCATTATTTCAACAATTCCAACAATAGAAGATCTAATCTGTGCTATCATTAACATGAGTGGCCACACAATCCATGATTCTCTCTAACCTTTATGATAAGCCTCGCAGTCTCACTAACTACATGCATGTGAACTTTACAACTAAAATAATGTTATCTCTATGTCTTTTTCAGAGACCAATACACAGTTAGCAAAGTTGTAACATATTTATGTAGCCATAATTCTAGTTTATTTATTTATTTTATTGCATTATATTCCCCAGTAATCCCCAAAAAGCCTTTTGGTTCATTTGTAGGAAATTGGTTAAGGGATTAACTTGGTAAATGTTACTGGTTTAAGATCAGCTACTCTGAACCACAAGTCTTTTTTTTTCTTTCTTTCTCTCTCTCTCTCTCTTTTTTTTTTTTTTTTTTTTTTTTTTACAGCTGCTCTGTTTAATTTAACATTTATTATGCAGGATACAGGCTAATCCAAGGTTCATGCAGAGGTCTGATCCAGACTTTACCAGAATGCTGCATGGCCTGAGACCCACAGAAAACATCTGTGTCATAAATCTGCAGGATCACAAGACGAGCAGCAACATTTGCCAGCTTTTGGCCCACAACACCTCAAGTGAGCTCAAGAGTGTTTTCCAGCATCCCAGACACGGGCCCTTCTCTGCCCAAACTCAGCAGACCCAAGTCGACATCTGTCACTTGCATCTTTGCCACCAGAAGCATGAATTTCCAATTCACAGTGCCATTCGACAATCTTTCCCTTTACAGATCACGCATTTCCACATTAAAAAGTTACAGACGACATCTGAACCCTACTCTTCGCTCAAGGAGAGGACAACCACCAGGCCAACTCAGCAGTCCACTCTGTTTCTGACCAGACTAAATTAAAAGTGTCTTGCCCTGCTGGCTTGACTGGCAGCATCGTTTTGAATGCCATGGCCCGCTCAGCAGTCCAGCCACCCTCATCATTTGTCTCACACTTAAGTCATGTGATTACAGGCACTGTTTATGTGTCTTTTAAGTGTATGAGCGGCCTGCTGCTTCTTTAATTGGTTAATTCAAATGTCAACATCACAGAGACTGAAAAAGGAAAAAATGAAAGCAAACAGTAACGGTTATATGGCTTGATGCTGCATATATGAGAGGTGAAATATGAAGAAACAGTTCATGTGGAGAGAAGAACACAGGTATGCCCATGTGTGTGAAAATAATGACTAAACAGCACATGGAGAAGGGGAATGTGTCACTAACTCGGAGCGTCGCAGTCGACACAGAAGTTGTTGCCCTTTGCGTTGCGGATGGCCAGCAGAGCCACGGCTTCACTCTGGCTGTTCTTGCGAGCCTGGTGAACACACAGAGACACTGATAAATAAAGGAAAACGGCTCTGTAATGGTGTAAGGTATGGTAGCATATTATAACACAACATAATGATTGCTTTGATTCCAGAGTCTTTAATTCCAAAGGCTGAGGCAGATCGCTAAAATCATTATCATGTGACCATTCATGGCCTAATGATAGGGATTTGATACTGTGTGACATACCATTCACATTTTCCAAAGAAACGCATCACAGCGATTGAGGTGAACATTCAGAAGCATTACGGTGGTAGCAATTACCATATTATACACACACACACAAACATTCATACAAGCATTCATCATGATTTACAAGAGAGAGTAATTAGGAATTAACATAAATAACATTTTGCCTGACTCTGTAAATTACAGTGCATATACTGTGTGTGCAGTGTGCATGTCTCCTGGTATTTCTTGCCTTGTTTTTGCTGCTCTCACACAGCTGCAGGCTGGCCAGGATCTGGCTCTCAATGGCTTGGACCCAGGAGTCCCTCTCCTCCACGCTCTGGGCTTCAAAGTGCCATGTCTGGCCCGTGCTTGACACAATTAGGAAGTCAAAAGTGTCCTCATCTGACAGGGAAAAACATGAACAGGCCTGTGTCATGTAGGCACTGGGAGACTGTAGCTTAAGAACCAGACAGAGGAATCAGGTTTTTTAAAGAGGCTGAGTACACCAGTTGGTGAATCTCAAAGCAGCACTTACACAAATACCAAAAAAAAATGTTTATCCAAAGTGCAGACATCTGAGCAATCCACTAAAACAAACCTAACTGACAAATATATGCAGCACAATCCCTTCAATATCCTCAGTTTATGCATGTTATTAAAGGTTTTTCCTCACCCTGTATGGACTCAATCAGAAAGGTTAGGCTGTATCGACGAATATTTTGCACAAGTGCTGTGATTTGAATATATTTCAGACGTCTGAGGATTCACTAATAATATTGTAGATGCTAAAAATACAAAAGGCATGGTGGAGAGGCTTCTTCTACTATATACACAACACGTTCTTCAAGCAAGAGGCAGCTAATGGCAAATGCACAGTAAATGTCAATATTTTTCATCTCAACTTTTGGAGCAGTCTGTAGATTTACGATGCAAGAAGTTAACAGCTCAAGAGAATAAACTAAGCCATATCTGCTTTAAAAGTTACATTTGAAAAATAAATCTTTAAGTTCTTTATGCCTTTGTTAAAAGTGAATGCAGTAAAGCACATTTAGAGACTTAACCAATATATTATCAAGATAAGTTACACTTCTCTTTTGTTTACAGCAGTGGAGTTGAGCATTCATGCCTCAGAAACAACTGAAGTTTATTAATGTGTTTAGTTGGTCATTAGATTAGGGGAAAAAACACCTAAAAGCAACAGCAATAATAATTATAACAATAATCATAAGAACAATATCCCTATTGTTCAAAGCCATGAAATGAAATGCTCTAACATCACTGCTGGAAACAAACATGCATATTTAAAGGTTAAACAAATTAAGAGAAAAATGTTAAATAATGGAGATGATATGGTTTAATTAAGCCATGCTGCAACATAAGCTTGATATGACAGCAGTGTCACATCCCGCTCTAATGTGGCAGGGAAACACAGTAACAGCGAGACAAGCAGACAGATTGACACTTGCAGTGGGTCAGCCACAGTTTGAAGACCACGGGCTGACAGATCAGCATTACCTGTCTTGTTTATGTTTCTTAAGCTACCAAAGCTTTTTAGTTTCCACATTTTGCGCTTGGCTACACGAGACAAGAGGAAATGTCCCAGAAAAGCCGAGGAAAGAGAGGGAGAGAGAGAGAGAGAGCAGAGGCAGATCAAGGGCAAATAAATAACAGTGCCACGAGGTAAAAATAATTTCTTCACGTTAATTTTCAATCAAAGCTCAATAAGGTCATTATATTATATCCAAATTATACCATTGTTGTTTGTTGTTTACTTTGATGGACTTTATCACTACAGATTGATGACTATGAAAATAAGGAGATTATTGATCAGCCTTTGCTTTACCGTCTGCTTGACCCATGGTTGCATCTCCTTTCTGGTTCATGCTCTTCTTCCTGCGATGCTTCTTCCTGTCGGTCACTGGCGAGCCAGCGCCCATGTCTTTAGTAGAGGAGGAGCTGGACACCCCCTCAAAAGCAGAGTCTAAGGACAAAGTCACAGTAAACATTACACAGTAAAACGATCCAGTATGTTTACACGGGTATATGTTATGTCATATCATCATGAGTATGTTCACAGAATCAGGTGTTTTCCTCACCAACACTGTGTGCGTGGTTGGATAATGTGGAGGGGCACCGCTGCACCCCTCTATTATTTCTAAGGAATAAAGCGCCACCCAGTCCTTCCATTTCTTCCACTTGCAGGAGGCTACTGGTGCTCACAGGGACTGTAGAGGTTATAGAAAGCCCATTTGTTGAGATTAAGAGGCTGAGACAAGCATAAAAATCAAACAATGGTGCTACAGAGATTTTAACATGCACTACTCGGAGGTAGAGTTAATCTCAATTCTGTATGAACACCAGAAAAGTAAAAGATACAAAGTAATAGAGCAGAACTCCCGAAAGGGACATTGACAGAGATTGCTTTTTTTCCCCCTAAACACACTATTGCAAAACTTTTGAGTGCTTCTTTGTTCTCTCTCAAAGGTTTTGCATTCCCTTGCAAAAAATTTTCATCATATCACCAAGCTGTGACCTCCCAAAGGAGTTTGGAAATGCAAGGTATTTATGGTAGACCAGACTATTGGGCTTTCTACTGCCCCACCGGCTAATACTGTAGCTAAATATGATTGCTGTTGTCAAATATATTCAATGTTCAGATGTGTCATCAAAAGTGCACACGCCACAAGCTGATCAGTATCAGTAGTATATTGCTATAGTTCCAGTCTATTTGTAAGAAGTCTGATTATAGAGTGGCTGAGAAATGATGGTTAGAGTCATAAATAGTATATTTATAGATTGGTTTGATGTTATTGCTGACATTTCCGGATATTTCAGTTAATACATACAGAATAATGTCTACTTTCGCATGACAAAAAAAAAATCTTGGAGAATAAAAATGTTTTGGATGAGAGCATAATAGTTTTGAAGGTGTTTTGCAAGGGAACATAAAATAAATATTCCCTCATGGTGTACAATATCAAAGACATGATGTGTATTCGCAAACCTGGGCTGACACCCTCATGCCCAGGGACATCTTTGACCCGCCCGTTGAGCCCAACTGGAGGGCCACAGGTGGGCACGGCACGCGGCGGCCGCTTCCCTGGCACCTTCACTGTCACCCGCAGCAGGTCCATCTCTTTCCCAGGAACATTCAGCATGTAGTCCTGCCAAGCCAAACGTCACCCATTACTACCAGCCACCAGTTAGCAGTCAGTGTGCTTGAGGCTTTGAGCAGCACGCCGCGTGCAGCAGTCTGGCAGTTGTTAACACACTGACTCACATTGACACTGGAGTGATAGGACAGCATGCCATCGCTGGACAGAGTGACATATTTCTTCTTCCACTCCTTGTTGAGTGAGTTCCCACTGCGCTTCAGCAAGATGCTCTGGTGGAGGTGACAAACGAGAAGAGTGAGACTTCCTCTCTAATTTCCTGCACGCCCATCTCACACATTTTGGCAGCGAGATTACAGGAGCCAGCAACGCAGGCTGCCAAAATCCCCACCATCTATTCATCTGGCCAATATGGGAGATCAGAGCAGTTCAACATTCCATAAAATAAAATTGCCTTTACACATTTAATTTAAAGTGAGTGCTAGTGTGACGCCCTCTACAGTGAGACATTAAATACATCATACATTGTTTCTGTATCTATTGCAGGTCGATGACCTACCTGTTTTATGGGAATGGAGCGTCCACTACCCAGATCCCCCTTACCGTCTGCACTCCTTCTGTTTGAGTCGCTGCCTCTCCGGCTCTAGAAGTCGAGCAGAGGAACAACAACTATCAAATGGATCAGAGACCAAGAAAAGCGCAGCAAGAACAGGGTGGGTGGTAATGAAGTAAGATATATACCGAAAAGCGGGAGGTGCGTCTTCGAGTGCCACTGCGGACAGACCCAGGGGTGGCGCTGTCCTGTCGCTCCCCTCTGCCAGCCCTGCAGATCTCTTTATGACTAATCACAGGAGTGGAGGGAAGGGAAGAGGAATAGTCACTGCTCTGACCACCATTACTCGCCTAGAGAAAGGGAAAGAGTGGGAGTAAGAAAGGAGCGGGTGGGTTTGGAAGATAACAGTACAGGGAGACGGTTTAGTTTGCCATAACAGCAAACATGACAGAAACATGAAACTGCGGGGGGAAAAAAGGACAGACAAAAGCGTATAATAGGGATGGTCTTTAGTAGTTTTACCTGTCCTGGAAAGACTCCCGACACTGGGGTGGAGCCGCCGGAGTGACTCGGAGAGTTAGGGAGAGACTTACAGGAAGCCAGCAGAGCAGCTTGCTTCTTGGCTGCCATGATCTTCTGAGCAGCTGTGGTACAGAAAATGAGATATTAGCCTAAACAAGACATCATCCCCCTGTATTTGCAACTGTCTTTTTTCCCATCTGTTTTGTATACCGACATCACCACTTATACAATCTGTTCTGGTCTTTCAAAGGAAGACGCACCATCAGTGAAGACTCTGTTCACGTTGAGGCCGTAAGTAGCACAGGTTTCATAGTAAGTGCAGCGCCGCACATCTGAGCAGAGCTGCCGGGCCCTGGCATCATCTATTACCCTGGGGTTGGTGCTGCTGATCTTATCTAGATAACACACAAATCACAAATACAACTAGACCTCCCCTCTGTCAACAAATATTTGATTCAGAGCCTGTTTTTATTTATGTCCATGTATGTGTATCTTACCCTGAGTGCCCACTACTATGAACGGTATCTCAGTAATGGGCCGGTGCATACCAAGCTGGTTGTATATTCTGTAAACTTCCTGGAAACTGGCTTCATTTTCCAAACTGAAGACCAAGATGACTGCATCCACCCAGTTTGCAAACTGAAGAGAAGGGAAGGACAGAGAAAAGAGGAGAGGAGTGCTTATCAGAAGATGTTGCTAAATGAGAGCAGGTTGATACTAAAGACTAAATCGGGGGATTTAGATACATTAGTGTCGTTGCTTATTCAAGTCCTGTCGCACCTGAGCGCCTTGGAGTCCTGTTTCTTCTCTGATTATCAACAGGTGGCTCTGTCCGTCGACCAGCACCTCCTTAATATACTGGCGCCCTGCCAGACACAGAAATAAATCTGAGTCACCATTACCAGCCGTGAACAAACGGTGTAACAAAAAAGAAAACACATTGCGTAGCATGTCTGTGTATGGGCACATTTTCAAACCGACCGTCAGCGTTCTCCAAGGGCAGGTAACTCCCGGTCAAGTGTCTGTGAACCAGAGCAGACTTCCCACTGCACAGACCGCCCAAAACACCCTGGAGAGTGCATGTACAAAAAAATACATTATGAAGTTATCATCAAATCCCACATGACTTTGTGTTAGTAGTGTCTTAACGCTTACCAAGTGAAGCTCTTGTACAGTTTGACTGATGGACCAGTCCTGACTGCTGGCACATGCAGCTGGACCAAAGGGAAAAGGACAGAGAAATGAGGAAGAAAGGAATTATTAATATTAATGACAAAAAACCCAAGATCAGCACTGTAATGATTTCTGGCAGATCTAGTTGGACTCCTGCCTGTGGACAGTGCAGAGCACGGAGAGTCAGTGGCGGCCAAACAAAAGAGACTGCAGCACCAGGACAGCAACCACATAGAAAATACAATCTCTCAGCTGGATAGGGAATATCTGGTGCTCATTGATTGGAGGTGTTGTATGCTGTGGTACGCTCTAATGTGGAAGCTGTCATAAGTTAGTAAACACATTGACTGCTTTCATCGCTTTATCTCAACATGACTAAACACACCGCAATGATTTACAAATTTGACAGGGAGCGTTTGAGAAATCTGGTGGAAAAGGGATTAAAAGACATCATTTGCTTTCTGGTCAAGTCAGATTCTGCGATGCTGAAGTCTTACTGATTCATAAATAAGAGATCATGCTTATATTGAGTTAAATACTTCAGTTTGCTCTAGAAAATAATGGACAAAGCTCGATCTTTGAAAAAATATGTGATTCATCTTGCCAGCTACAGTAAATTGTTTCTGAGTTAACTCAGGCATAAGCATGATCATAAACAGGCAAACTAACTCTCACAGCCTGTGATTAGCATCAGAAAATGTTGCCACAAAATTACAGCACAATTCTCTCACAAAAAAATGCAACTGCTGCAGAATATTTTGTTTATGAAAATATAGTATATTCCAGATGCATCCACTTCCACTCCACATGTAGTTTGGCATCTACAATTGACTGTCAATTGCCAATTATTGAATATTGAAAATCAAATGTGTTAAGAACTGCATTTTAATGCATCAAGGTTTTGTTTGCTAACTGAATTTCTCTTGGTCACCAACTAATTGTGATGATCATTTTTCTCCAACTGTGCCGTTTTATTCATCTGATTTGAGTATGTCAGTTCACTTATACTATGTACTGTTGCTGGTCCTGATACACCAAAATAATTATATCATAACAACTAAAAAAGCCAGTGCAAATAGTACAATTAGCTGCATATATGAAACAAAATTAACATTTTATAGAGCCACAGAGTGGTTACAGTCTTTGAAAATATTCAAAATTTATTTATTATTCAGTGGCTCACCCTCTCGTCAATTATGGCAAAAGTCGCCCCAGTTAAGGCTACTGTAGGTCATGAATGCATTTATGCTCCATGCATTCCTAATAATGCTAATCTTAACTGGTTGCTTAGTGACATAGTCTTTAATCTTTAAAGTATTTTCCTCAAATTAACATTCAACTAACAGGGTAGAATAATTTCACTTGTTTCAGGGGCTTTCTAGAAAGATGTGTCAATTTTGGGACACACAGCAGAATAAGGCAGATGGCAATATGGCATTGCTCTACTGGTATCCAGAAGACATCACTTTCAGGCAATTGTTGCAGCAAGTTCATTTGCATTGGCAACAAGTGAAATGATCTAATTACCCCAGTTGACCGAATCTTTCAGTATTTCAAGAGCATGATGGAGTGGCAGCACTGAGTGTTCAGATTTTGGTGTGATGGCTCCAGTTATAATGCATGCACACAAACAGACATGAGGGAGACAATATGTATCTGCAGATGTGAGAGGAGAAATAAAGAAAGTGTCCTCGCAGGTGGATTCCTCGGGTGGGGCTGAATGCACGGCAATATTGACACACGCACCCGAGCTCATATGCACACACACACTCTGGGTATCACCGTGACAGTGCTCAGGATGGGTGCTCTCACACACTGAAGCTATTCGGTGACATGGTGTGCTGAACTGGCCGCACCTCCACCCGGGCAGAGACGCGGCTCCGGCGGTCTCTCCGGGGAAACGGAGGGCTCTAACTTTAAACCCCTGCTGCTATCCCCTCATCCCCATCTTTGGGCAATCCCCACGCCCACATTCCCCTCTATCAACAGCGTCACACCACAGACCAAATAGCATCTCTCACGGCTTGCTGTTGCCATGGCAACTCCATTTTCCAGAAGCCTCCAGCCTGGGTCTCTATACAATAAATGATCTCATGGATACAGCAGTGTGTGTGTGTGTGTGTGTGTGTGTGTGTGTGTGCGTGTGTGTATGAGAGAGAGAGAGAGAGAGAGAGAGGCATTGATAGATGACATCCAGTGGCACACAGATGATGTTGAAAACGTACAAATGAATATTTCACACAGAAAGAGAGGGTGGGAAAATATTCTCTGCATTACATTTCCTCAAAATTGTTAATCTGTTGCTGCTGTAATACCAGTGTTGAAAGTTCAAACACTGTTTTGAACATTTCGATCGGGTATGCTGCTCTCAGACACCTAAATGAAATATATAGCCACTGAATGAATAGGCTCCATTTGTAGGCTGATTAACTCTATGCACAGAGCAGGAAGTGACACTCGCTCCTCACTCCTCCTACATTCCCCCACTCCCACTCCTCTGATGAACACAGCTCTGTGTTTCCCCGACCTTAATTATTCATGTCCCACTTACTCCCAACAAATTATTCAGAGCTTACTCCAATCCTACATCCACTGTCACACATCCACATATGATATTCTTAAGAATATATTAATAAAGATGAAGGATTAATAAAGTTGTATCATATCGTGTATTTAAAATGAAAAAGTCTATTTTTCCAGTGCCTTCTCAGTCTTTGACAAGGTTTAACTAATTTCCATTTCAGTTTAGTTCTCATGGTTACAGAAACATCTCAGTAATGTGTGAGACAGATGTGTCAACATGTACAGTGGTGAAAGGATCAAAAACCCTTTTTTCACCCCTGTAAAATAGTAGGTGACTGTTAACCTATGCAGTGATAGAATTTAAAGTACTAAACCATTTAGATACCTGCAGTAAGGTTTTAGAATCAAACGCTGGTCAAAACAGGACATGTCACCGTGCTGCACACGAGCAAAGTTTGCAGCTAAAATGGAAATTTCCAGTGAGGTTAAATGATGCCCACACCTTCCTCTTTGACAACTGGCATCATTGTGTATCAGTCTCATTGTAGAAATCTCAGTACTAATTGTTGCCAGCTTTTTTTCCATTCACCCCACCCACAAACACCTGTGGAGTTTTTCTGAGATGCTTATGCTCTCCTTGTGCTCGTTTTTGGCTTAAGATCCCATTCGCTTTTCAAACAGATGTTTTGCAGGTCTGGGAGTTTTATCACTTGTTGATTTTAAGCTGGAGGCAGCAGACCCAGCTTTTGTCTGCCAACAAAGTACTTGATGATTTGATTTTATCTTTGCTGCTCCTATTCTGACAATCCAGCAGGTTCACACTTCTTCGCACTGCTAAACATGCTATGAAAATGCATTGCACACAATGAATTTGCATAGTATTTTTAGCATGGGATTATTATCGTAGCACAGTTATGTTTGTGTGTTGCACTGAACAGAGTGAAATTACGACTTGGTGTTTTTAATGTCCTCCCAGACTGTCCCTTGCTTGTTAGTGCAGTCAGAATAAATTTACAGTATAATACCACATCACTTCCACAGGCTCCCAGTGCGTCTGAAAATATAGCAATAACCTCATTTGCCTCAAAGACAAGTAATAAGCTAAAGATTTTTAAAAGAAAAATGTTGAACTTTGTGCAAGTTCTGTGGAAAAAAAGCCTCTTATTTATCGTATTTAGGCTCTGTATTACCACTCACTGGAGCACCTTTATCAGAGATTACCATGGCGTTTTTTTCAAATGTAGTTATGTGGGTGGTTTTCTAGCTATTGAAGTTTTTTTTTTCTCAGACACAATGATTTTTTTTTATTTTTATTTATTTATTTATTTATTTTATTTTTTACCAAAGATGCCAGTACAATGAAGCACAATGGAGGGCCAAGAGTCTGCAGGGTTTCAGTGATATCAGCTGGTGTAGTATTCAAGTGGAATGAAAACCTGCAGAGTCTTGGCCCGACATCCAACATGGTTGCCTATCCCTGGTCTGAGGTATTTAGTCATTTCTTAGCAATCAACACATAAATAACTAGATTCACATCTTGCCGACACTGAGACTGTCTTTTAAAACTGTGTCAGTGAAGCTTTAAAACAGTATTGATTCTAAGTATCGGCCCATTTTGGGTATGAATCCACACAACCCCTGAGAGGGCAAGGTTACTGGCAATAAGTATGTAATTTTGAGTGATCACCTCCATCACATGTCGTCTTAGTCACTAGATTTCAACCCAGCTGAACATTTACAGAGGATTCTGGAGCAGCATCTATGACAGGGTTTTCTACCTCCATCAACTAAACACCAATTTCTCACCAGTGTTGCATCTCCTCTGTGGAGTTACAGCGACCTGGGTGGAGATACCTGCTGGCTAAAGTGGCCAAAAACCCTATCACATCATTTAATCTAGGCGTGTCCTTTATTTTGGGAGATATGTATGGCACTCTGGGTCTCTAAATTGCTAAATACTTTCTAGTCAAAATGTATGAGATTATATGACCAGAAAAGTTGGTATGAATGAGTTCACCTATAACAAATGTGATACATTTAAGTCATGAAAGCCTAACATAAATACTGTATGTTGGTGATGAAAGGGTTTTACCTTCCTCCTCGCTAGACCCTCTCTCCACAGCTGGATAGAGGGGGGATGCAGTGTTGGTGCTTGGTGGCACAGCAGTACTTTTGGTGAAAATTCCACTAATGAACTTGAGCATCTTGCGGTCACGAGCTGGAGCTCGCTGGATCGTTCCTCCCTGGCCCTCCTTACCCTTCTTCAGGTCCTCAGAAAGAGAATGTAGGTCACTGTTGTCCAGGGTGCGGCTTTTACCTTTTCGTTGAGGCTTGGACACGAGGGTGGCAGGGGGTGCAGGCAAGGAAGTGGAAACTGTCTTAAGCCTCTCGCTTTGAGGGCTGTCCCTTGTCATTATCCCTGCAAATCCTCCACTGATAGGAGCCCCAGGGCGAATGAGTGTGCCCTTACCATCGCTGTCGGCCCAGGATGCCCTGTAAGGCCCTAAAGTTGCAGCTGCCATAATCGGGGACTGGTCCCCGATTCGGTTATCCTTGCGCTCCAAAGTCTTAGCAGAAGGGAAAATACTCTGATTGGCCTCCCTCAGGTCCCACCAGCACGCAGGGTCACCCCCTGTATGTGACCTCATGAGGACTTCAGGACGCTGGCTGATTTGCGGTGGGACAGAGAAGGGGAGGCTGCAACGTGATCGACTGCTGCTCAGGTCGGCTCCATTCTCGCTCTTTAGGAACAGTACAGGTGGCTCCCTGTAAATCTCTGTTTTAGGGCGCAATCCATCTGGACGAGGTCCCTCTCTGCGCACCCCTCCCTCAGAGAAAGTTCCTCCATACACTTTAACTGGTTCTTTGACAGGTGGATGTACAAAAGCAGCCTCTTTGCTTTTACTAATAAACGTGCTATCTTTTTGGCATCCATAAGTTTCCCTCCTCTCAAGCTTTCCCCTGTTCTGAGTGGGGCCGCTAAACTTGACATGCACCTGTTCCACCTCCACCACCTGTGTGTTTTCTTCTTCCACTACTTCCACACATACAGGTCTTTCCTCCTTTTCGGTGGCCTTGCTCGCCTCCTCTTTCTCAGCACTCTCTTCTCTCTCTGGGAGAGCTGCATTCTGTCCTTGGGCTCCTGCTACATCTTCTGGCACAGCCTCAACCTTCACCAGAGTGAGGGAAATGAGGTAGGTGGTGCGTCTCTGTGGCTTGCCTGCTTTGCTCATTGGGGCAGCAGCACCTGCTCTCTGACCTAGCCAGACCTGCAAACCATTGTCATGGCAGGCAGGAAAAAGACTGGAACAGAAGAGAAAGAAAATCTAAGCTAGAGAACAAACTATGGATGAAAAAAGACATACACATCATTAAATGGTGTGCAAATTATTATGTCTGACGTAAGGCATCAGAACTTCACAGGAATCCAGCTTTCCTCAGGCTTTTAAGGCCTCAATAAAGACATGTATAGTCAGCAAAAATGTGTGAATTTTTCTAGAAACCTGTGATTCAGTGGCATACATTTAATAGGCTGACCTACTGGTGAATCAAGTCTAGACTGTTCTCTTTTTTTAATGCCTCCATTAATCCTCCTCTGTGCACGGTGCTACTACTGGTCTCTACCACTTACTCATTCACAATCCTTCCCTGTCCCTGTCTCGCTTTCTCTCCGAAACTCATTTATACCACAGAATCAGAACGTATAGACACATGGGATGAATGGAAGAAGACATTTCTCTCTTTGATGTCTTCGCCTCAGGTTTCAGCCTGCAATTATGCAACAGTCAACAAATGCAGTTGATCCATTTCGATTAGCACTGTACTCAATACGAGAGTCTGGCTGAATGATGCCACCTTACTATGTGTCTTGGCTTTGCCTCGGATCATACCTTCATTTTCTTTGAAGAATATCCATTGCACAATTCTTAATACATTTGGTTTGTGTCCAAATAAAGAATTTATCCTGCCATCAGATTCTCATTAATATCAAATTGCATATCAAACAAGGCAGACAAAGAGGAGCTGCAGCTGATCAGTCCAGGGGAAAAAAAAGGTGAAAGTGAATAGGATGAGAAAAACATCAAAATGGAAATCCTTCACTTGTCACGAAGCGTCTGGCAGCTGGAATCTCCATTCGACAATGTCATGCATGAAATCACGTATGCACGGTGTGAGGGTCATTGAGAGATGCTGTAAAACATCTGTTGTTATCTCCTCAGCAAAGAAAAAAAGAAATAAAGTAGATGCATTTATATAACACAGGCAATGCTTCCTTGTGCCTGTATCCCTCCTCTGGAAAGCAGCTCCCCTCGGTCACCGCATCCTCTCCTCCGAGTGTCTCATCCAATTAGCAAGTCAATAAAATGTGTCTGTGAGGCAGAGGACGCCCACCAGCTCACCACAGCCCCTCCTCCTTTTTTCCTCCTCTTCACGCTGCCACAGAGCCTTCCAGCCCCCTGCTAGCCCACCGTTAGCCTGACACACAACCAGCTCTACTGTGCATCCAGCTCGAGCAGAGACAGAGAGCAAGGCTGTGAATGAAGCTCACAGAGAGATGGTCGTCCCTGCATACATTCATGCACACTCAGATCTGAGTCTGTATCGAGAAAACAAAGAGAGAAGGGGGGAAAAAAGCCTCCAGCCCTCTCCTGTCCATGTATTTGCTCTGACTCCAGCTCCGGCTCGTTCTCTCTCCTCTCTTTTTCAAGGCAATCTCTGGGCAGTTCCTGCTTGCTCTCCCTGCCTCACTGTCTATCCCCTGAGTGAGAGAGAGAGAGGGAGAGAGAGGCAGGGAGGGAGAGAGAGAGAGAGAGAGAGAGAGAGAGAGAGAGAGAGATGGGGGGTGATGCACAAGAGGAAAAAAATACAGATCTGGATGTCACATAGATGACAGACGATCTAAAACAGAAAAAGAAGAAAGAAAAACGACAAAGGGGAAATGGAAGATGAGAGAACCTTGAAATATATAGGGAAGGGAAGACAAATCACAAACTGAAAAGGGTGTTATCAAAATAAACTGCAAACAGGAGAGAAAGAATGGGAGAAAACTGAAGACAGTAATGACACTATAAGAGATTAAGGTGTTAAGTGTTGGAGGAGAGAAGACACAGGGAAAGAGCGCATGAGATTGAAGGTGTCTTGAAAATGTATCAGACAACTAATTCCTTTGACAAAGTGGACGCCTGTTCACCCACTGTCTTTTTGTCTCTTGTAGTCAATCCATAAATGTAGCAGACCAGGGCTTTTGGTCATTTGTTGCCTTTAAGGATAGTGTGTTTTTTGTACTTGACCCTTTTGAAATCAGCTAAAAATTAGTACCAATCAACAATCAGACAATAAACAATTAGAGACAATCAATTGAAAACTTTGACCCTGAGGTGCCACACAGGATAAAAAAAAAAAAGAGTCAAAAGTGGCCACCTTGGCCCGAATAATGTATGTGTGGGAATATGAATGACGGCATATTTGCATATTTGTGTGTGTATGAAAGCAACAGCAGTGCTTCCATTGGGACCAAAATATTTTATTTTATCACAATGCAGTGTATTAGTTGACGTGTTTGTTAACACAATAGTCCCTAATCCAAGTGATTGTTTCTCCTTTCCCCTGCTGGAATGGCTGGTATGAAAGCTGAGAAACACGCTTCACAAGGACTTTAAAGATACAATCTCAAATACAAAAGCATTAAAACCTCACATACATGGACTCCAGAGAGCTCCTCACGATTCTCTGGTTTTCTGAAACCATCCAACCATGATGTAAGTATCAAAGATTTATTTAGGCCTATGTAAAATGTGCAAAAAAGAAATGCTGCCATTAACGGTTTGTCCAAATGAAACAGGGTGTGAATACTTTTGCATACTGGATTTTTGAATTTCCTTAAAATTAGCAACATTCAGCTGTCACATGTTGGCATGCAGTTGTATGTAAAGTTCTTATATAATGGGGATTATTCCAAATTTTTAGTGTAGTGAATTCACCAGACTGATGATTGATTATTGCAATTTTAATAGGTTTTTGCTCATTTTGAATTACGACACTGATGAGTTAAAAAAAAAAAAATTCAAACATTTTCAAGCATTTCCTTCCTAACACAATGAATTCATACATATTACAGTTCACAAAATTAAAGACATTCTATGAACCCCTTAAATTTCCAACGCATATTTTTTTATTTTTTATTTTTTTAAATGTTGAATCATAATTTCTATAGGGCCAGAGCTATAACTTCTAGGTCTACCTGCCAGTGGGATGGTTTACTGGATGAATTTTTTGTCCCACTGGCAGGCGGTGCTTTAGGGTGGCTGTCGGTCTGCCTGTCCATCTGTGTGTTAAACACTTACTCCACAGTAACATACACTATATTACCAAAAGTATTCGCTCACCCATTCAAATGATCAGAATCAGGTGTCCTAATCACTTGGCCTGGCCACAGGTGTATAATCAAGCACTCAGGCATGCAGACTGTGAAACAAGACATTTGTGAAAGAATGGGCCGCTCTCAGGAGCTCAGTGAATTCCAGCGTGGAACTGTCATAGGATGCCACCTGTGCAACAAATCCAGTCGTGAAATTTCCTTGCTCCTAAATATTCCACAGTCAACTGTCAGCTCTATTATAACAAAATGGAAGCGTTTGGGAACAACAGCAACTCAGCCACGAAGTGGTAGGCCACGTAAAGTGACGGAGAGGGGTCAGCGGATGCTGAAGCGCATAGTGCAAAGAGGTCGCCGACTTTCTGCACAGTCAATTGCTACAGAGCTACAAACTTCATGTGACCTTCAGATTAGCCCAAGTACAGTACGCAGAGAGCTTCATGGAATGGGTTTCCATGGCCGAGCAGCTGCAGCCAAGCCACACATCACCAAGTGCAATGCAAAGCGTCGGATGCAATGGTGTAAAGCACGCCGCCACTGGCCTCTAGAGCAGTGGAGACGCGTTCTCTGGAGTGATGAATCACGCTTTTCCATCTGGCAATCTGATGGACGAGTCTGGGTTTGGAGGTTGCCAGGAGAACGGTACATTTCAGACTGCATTGTGCCGACTGTGAAATTTGGTGGAGGAGGAATTATGGTGTGGGGTTGTTTTTCAGGAGCTGGGCTTGGCCCCTTAGTTCCAGTGAAAGGAACTTTGAATGCTTCAGGATACCAAAACATTTTGGACAATTCCATGCTCCCAACCTTGTGGGAACAGTTTGGAGCGGGCCCCTTCCTCTTCCAACATGACTGTGCACCAGTGCACAAAGCAAGGTCCATAAAGACATGGATGACAGAGTCTGGTGTGGATGAACTTGACTGGCCTGCACAGAGTCCTGACCTGAACCCGATAGAACACCTTTGGGATGAATTAGAGCGGAGACTGAGAGCCAGGCCTTCTCGACCAACATCAGTGTGTGACCTCACCAATGCGCTTTTGGAAGAATGGTCAAAAATTCCTATAAACACTCTCCTCAACCTTGTGGACAGTCTTCCCAGAAGAGTTGAAGCTGTAATAGCTGCAAAAGGTGGACCGACATCATATTGAACTCTATGGGTTAGGAATGGGATGGCACTTCAGTTCATAGTATGAGTAAAGGCAGGTGAGCGAATACTTTTGGTAATATAGTTTATCTCAAAATCAATTGGGTGAAGTGCCATGAAATTTGGTGAGCACATAGAAATCAAATGGGACTAAAACGGACATTCCCATTCAAATTAACGCAGCAGGATGGTAAGAGTGGGGCCCATTTTTATTTGAATTGCTGCCTTTGAAAGAAACTGTGACTGTTGTAGCGGGTTAACTTCACACATGGGAGAAATTTGCCTTCAGGGCTTTCTGCCAGAAAGGCTGTCTAACCTAACCCTAACCCTTCTGGCAGAAATAGAGAAGAAATAGAGAGGCTTTCTGGCAGAAAGGTGTTCTGCCTTGCTGCTGGAGGGGAATCGAGGATTTTACAGACTTCACTGAGGACAAACTTTACGGGTGGATTTTATGGAGCACTTTACAGCCCCACTGATGTGTGTTGTCACCACAACAATCGCCATTTTCTTTTGAACTAGTCAAATAACCACGGCAATCGGTGCAATGTCTGTTCTCCTCCCATTCAATTTCTATGGGTGGGCACATTCATGCTACACAGAGGATGAATCCTGTCAACTTAGAGACCTCATGACCTTTCCTTTCATGCGCCACCCTCGGAACAAAATGTCAATTTTAATTAGTGAACTGGCATGAATATTTGGTACATGCATTCTCTTCCCCAAAGGAAGATTCCTCTTGATTGTGATGATCCTGTGACTCTTCCTCACCTTTGTACACAAGATTATCTCTACATGTAATGGATGGATTGCCAAGTCATTTGCTGAGCGAACTCTTGCTTCCCAGTGAATGAATCTTATCAATTTCAGCATCACCTTCACGTTTCCTCTGCTACACATTTGTCAAATGCCAGGCCCGTGGGCCAGATCAGACCCATGCACAACTATATCCATCCAAGATTAAACTAAACATTCCAAGATGATGTTTAATTTCCAAATAATACTGTCCAAGGTACGCAGAAGTCAAGATAGGTTCACCCCACAGTTTGGACATCACGGTTCAGTACAATGGAAAAATAATGAAAAACCCCAAATGCACAAGACTTGGTTTCTTTTAATTTATTTTGAACAGACAGCAAGCCCGCCCACCCCACCCTTCCTCTTCATCCCTCCTTGTCATCCTCGTCAACACCATCAAATGGGGTCTCCTCTCTCTGTGCTCCTTTTCAAGATTTCTTCCATTTCATCCTACAGCTGGGTTTTTTGGAGGGAGTTGTTTCTTGCCCACTTTGAGAATTAAACCCTATTTGTTGTAGACTTCTGGGCATGTAAAGCCCCTAGAGACTGTAAACAGTGATATTGGGCTTTAAATAAACTTGAACTTGAACTTGAGCAATAGTGCAAGTTACAGTTTGTTCCACCTTGTGTTGTTTAGCCCCCCCTGACAGCCGCACAGGTACAGCCTGTAGTGTATTAAGCAGTAAACGGTCAACATACACAATTGCATTGGTCATAATTTTATGTAGGGCTGATAAAACGCAAAAGGCAATAGATGACAATCACCTACAAAACTGAAAAGCATCTCATATGTTATAAAAGTAAAAAAAATAAATAGAATCATAAAAAAATAAAACTTTTATTAGGAGTGTTTGAATTTATTCCACTTTGGCTGTATTTAAACATTCAATGCTTGAGCCCAATCCTCCAGAAAAAAAAGGACAGAGGAAAAGGGAGGGACTGAGCAGGTACAGCCAGGTAGCATTTTGCCAACTTCTGACTTTGGTAACATTAGCATGCTCCTTGTGTTTACCCATACATACCCTACAACTGTCAAACATTGCAGACACACCGTCTTCGTCTGATCCACCACTTGCTCTCCATTGCTGTTGTAGTTTGCTGGGAACCCAAAAGTCTCTTGAACTGAAAGAAGCAGGTGAGTCTCTTAGCTCCTTAACTCGCCATAGCCTGACTGACTCAGTCCAACACCAGTCAGCTTGAGCTAAGCCTTTCATGGCATGTTGCTAATTGCTATCATCTTGCAGCTTAAGGTTTCCAAATGGAACTCATGCATGTGACGTACGTTTACGTTCATGAGTCTTCGCACATAAACCACCGTATATTCATCATACAACTGCATGACGTGACAGTTCAAGATAAATACACATATTGTTACACGCCCTGTTGATATCTCACAGTCTATGAGGGGAGATTGCTGTTACATCTAACAAGTAAATTGCTCCATGCTCCAAAGATGATGAACCCTCTCAGTGGTGCTGATCTCTCTGATGACCTTGTGATGTTTCCTCTGGCAGCGCCCTCAGACCAAAATGTGACATGCACCAAGCCAGTGGGGCAACAGCAGTGGAGGGCCCACGCTTAATTCTTAGAGGGAGCCAACCTGAGAGTTAATTATTTATGTTCAAGAGAGCAAAGCAGACTCGTGAGGCTACTGTTTCATTTTTTTTTTTTTTTTTTTATAATTTTGACAGTATCCAAAATGTTTCAGCACAATTTCACCACAGGATGTTAACCTCAATTTTCACAGGTAGGTTCAGGGTTCAGATTTCTGAGGTCTGGATGAATGTGATTCCACTGGGCATAATAACAATAATAATAATCATCATCATAATAATGACCAAAAGAGGCTTGAATATGATTAGAACAATTTTTATTAATTGGTCTTTGCAGTGCTGGTTCATTTCAGGTGATTTTAGGAATGGAGCAATAAAAAATAAAACAGCTTATATATAAGCATTTTGGCCCGGTCAATCCTCAAACACGTCAAACAATGTCTTCTGTGTGCATAAACTCTATGGAAATATTCAAGGACAATCCCAGTATTTTGTCATGTGTGTCCAATGTCATCCGTTCCTCGATTCCCTCGGTTACTCTTTCAGACTGTCGTTTGGTCATCTTGCCCCATGATTGATATGCTATTCATTTTCGTCAAGATTCCTCCGTGCCACAGGCTTACAGTGTTTGTGTTAAATATTAAGAAACAAACAAACAAACATACATACATTAAAATCACCATGACATCAAACCATACTAATCCTTGGAAGTGTCACTTTTCTGAGACTTTGTTCAAACTATAATACCACATGTCCAGTCTGTACTTCCCCCTCTGTAGACACTGTATAAAAGTAACATGGAGCAACCTTTCAGAAATCGACACTTTAGAGATGAGCCTCAATTATTGATTTAAATTGGTTTTTGAACATTTTGATGGATATTTTTTCAATATACTGGACATCTACAGCAGAGATCATTTGGCAGAAATAAGGCTGCTAAATGTATTAATAACAGAAGTTGCTGAATATCAGTCATTACTGGCAAGACTGATACAGAAACCAAATGTCAAAAGCCCTAATACTGTCCTTGAAGACAATGTTAACATTAACTGCGGCATTTATACATTGAAAGTATGCCAGTTATCTTTTCAGGTCTCTCGTCGACATTTTTATATTCCATTTCTCAGACCTCAATTAAGGAATTCATTGGGTGCAAGGGTTATAAGTAACAAAAAATATCCCACGGCATAACCCAGACACTTTGATGCCTTGAATGGCAGTGCATTCAATGACACTGAAATCCATTTAGGTTAAGTCAGGTCTAGATTCAGACACTGTTATTTCTCTCCATAACGTTTACTGCATTTCAGCTATTGCATTGCGATTTCTCCTCATCTTGGAAATATGGGTGGTCTAGTGCATTCAGGGCGGATATTCGTCTCAAGGGGTCAAACGTCAGCATTTCCTGTGGCGAAAAAAAAGAGAAAAAAAAGTCTTAGATTACAGCTGAATCACTATGAAATATCAGGTCCTAACCAATAAAATGTATTTTAAATCTTGCCTTCACAGATGACGGTGATTCATGAAATATTCGTGAGCTGATTTATGTTACCATTTTTATTACGTTTTACAGAAGTTGGTTTCAAATGCTGCTCATCCATGATAATCCTATTTTTGTATTCATTCATGTATTGATCTAGTAGAAACAATCAGAAACAAAAGTAAATACAGGGGGTGAACAAAATAACAAACACAAGCAATATACATGAATATTATGAGCTATTGTGCTCATGCTATTTCGGTGCTTGTGGGGTTGTGCATTGTTGTGCATATACAGTTTAAACGCTCGCACATGAAATCTTAATACAGTTCACTAAACACTTTACCTAAACACAGTAGGATTTTCCCTGGGAAAATCCTCTAAAGGGCAGGAAGTAATTCATTTTCTATATCTGGCAAACAGAATTTGCTTGTTTTCTGAAAGTTAAAACAATGTAGTATGTTTGTAAAAAATATAACCAGAGCTCAGTGGTCACCATGAGCATTTAGTAACTCGAGAAACTCAAACTTACAAAACAGGCAATCCCAGGGAAAAAGAAACACTGAGGGGGATCCCACATTAAAGCTGACATCTGCTGCTAACTGGCAATGAAGTAAGTAAGACTCACCTGGGGAGCTGCCCTTTGTAATTGCTTTCTCATGTGGTGTTTCAATTATTGTGTCCACTAGAGCCACATTTTCAAGATCCACTGGCCCATTAAACATTTTGAAAAGATTTGGACTGTAAAACTCTTATAGCTTGTTTTGTCAGTGCTATGTCAATGTAATGAAAAAAAAAAAAAAAAACAGTTTGCTCTAACAGAGCTGAAATATGCCCACTCCCATATTTTTCAGAGTATTTGGCCTTGATAAGTAAAACTGGCCACAAAAATTTCCCATGTTACACACTGAAATTCTTGTGGCTAGTGTTAATTATCACCAGACTATGAGCAAAGAGGAAATACGTCTGGAATCTAAGACAGCTTCTCTGTCAATGTTTCCTGAGTTCCTGACTGTCTACAGTTGGGGAAAAAAGTGAATAAATTACCAAGCAGGGTGTACTGCAACTTTTAATTTGTAATAGAGAAAGCCTTACCAGCAATAGTTGTGCCCCCTGTTCATTGATCTCTGGAACAAAGTCTGTGATTGGGCGGGGGAACAGAGGGGGGAAGTTTTTTCTTGAAAGTGTAACATCAGTTGGCCATTCTTCTTCTGCTGGCAAACCAATAACCCTGGAATGACACACAATGTCCAAACAAATTGGTATGATATGATCAACTGTCAAGACTGCACAACGTCTTTCAGCCGGTTAAATGTTGAAAAAATGATGTATTTATTACTCACTCAAATATTTTCCCCAGCTGGTCCACTTCTGACTCTCCACAGAACAAAGGCCTAACAAACAGAGGAGTTTGTATCAAAGTTAATATACTGAGGGCGACATATCGCCTGCTGGTCAAGTGTTACTTTGTTAATCCACGTCTTCAGCTCCTGACTGTTCACTAGTGTAAGCAGTAACGTTTAGGTACAGATTGTCAGCTGGATATGTGGTGCATGTTGGACATCTAGACCCATCAAGGGCCACAAAAGACTGCACCCTGCTTGCATTTATGGATAAATGTAATATCTCATTAATGTAAACTACAGTATGTATGTAACAAAATGTTGATGGCATTACCCTGAGCTACTGTAGCCTTCATATGTCACTTGGCTGTATAATGTTGACATGATTCCTGATGCTGAACAATCTTGGACTAATCTGTCTATGGTGCCATTATTATAAAGGCAAGATTCAGCTCCACCCAAGCTTACCACAGCCTTGATGCAGAGCCATGCAATACATTGTTTTTACCACTAGGCGGTGTAACTACTGTGTATTTCAAGACTAGGATTAGTTCTCATTTCAACAGAGAGTTGTTGCAGGGGGGGTTAGACATCAGTATGGCTTTCTGATACACTTCACAACATATCAGCTATAAATACTATCAACATTATGAGGCTCCCGGTGCAATGGATTGACTAAATCTAAGAGTTAATGACTTCTGGTAGCCACAACAAAAAGGCCTTTGTGCAAATGCTATACATAATCATTTTTAAGGGTCTTTGAAAGAAGGTCATACTCTTCGCACTCATAAACGCATGATGCTGGACTATTTATGAGTGTTACAGCCCTGCATGAGCGATATACAACTGTGCTGTCAACTGCTCAAACTAACTATGACTTCTGAACCATTTCAAGGTAGTGGAGGATTACCACATCCACTTCTTTTGAGGAACTGGTAAACCAATGAATAGGTTACATTACAAACTGATGGCCAGCAAAGCTTGTTTTTACACATCTGGCATTGATTCTTGCACATGGTCAGAGGAGGGGAAAGACTGAAATTTAACATACAGGCATGCTGTAACATAATCTGTACTCATGTCCCGTTTCCCCACTGTCATTCCTGTTGCCTATTTAAGATACTTTTCACCAACTTGCGTGTCAGACTGTTATGGTCTGTTTTTCCCTTTATCATTTCTTCATGCTCATATGACTGCAACACTTGAAGAACTGGTCAGTTCTCTTGCAGACTTCTCAAAATGATGCAAAACAATGCAGGGAGGGGAAGTGGCTGGTTGTTGGCGGTAGAAAGAGCATTGTCATAAGTGAAGATACAAAATACCAAACATGTGTGCATGTTTGGTGTACATGGCATGCATACAGTGTGTGCACACACACACCTATTCCCTATGCATGTTCTGTGATCATCTTAAATTCAGCAGATACTATAGCACATAGTCAAGAACTGACAAGGACAGAACATATCTTCTCTACTCACTTTAAAAACAGAGGGGGTAGATAAGATGTAAATCTTGCAATTTGAAGGTCCTGACTGAGGTTGCAATATTAGCTTTCAGTAGGGTTTTCGCAATATATTGAATTACTTGCTCACCTCTTTTTATTCTTAGAATGTTCTTGGAAATTTCATTTTAAAACAAATAAATCCTATATCTTTGTGCAGCACACTTCATTACAAAAGCTGACCTTTGCACTGACAACCTACTTAAGCTGCATTTATGTTATTATTCTCTGCAAAACACCTAACAGACCATAACATTTATTACCTCTGATAAATGCTGCCACAGGGAAAGCCACATGCTGTTACACATACTGTAATTTAATATTTTTTAAGTCAATAAAATAAACTCATAAAGTGCATCTTATGTGACTATTTTTATTCTGCTCACTCACTTGCGCCTGAACATCTCGGCAAAGATGCAGCCGGTGCTCCAGATATCCACAGGTGTGGCGTATGTGGACTGCAGCAGCACCTCGGGGGGGCGGTACCACAGAGTCACTACCTGGGAGACACAGGTTTGGAGACAGTTAGTACTGCTGGGCCTGAATACTTATTATATAAATAAAAAAATATATACCAGTGAGCATTAGAAATGTAAATATAAGACAGGACTTCTTGTGAATTTTTACCACAGGAGTGAGGGCCATGTGGCAGCTGTAGATCCTGGCCAGCCCAAAGTCTGCTAGCTTCACCTGGCCTTGGCTGGTCACCAAAATATTCTCTGGTTTCAGGTCTCGGTGCATCACGCGATTAGAGTGAAGGAATGCCAAACCACACAGCAATTGCCGCATCAAGTCCTGCAACACCACACAGGCATATTTTAACTGCGTCTTCATCTGTAAATGTTGGAATAGAAAGTTTTGAAAGATTTACCCAGCTGTGTTTCAGTCATTTCTTACTTTGATGCGGTCGGGGGATAATCCTGGTGCAGGCACTCTCTCGAGGTAGGTCTTAAGATCTTGGTCCACATGCTCAAACACAAGGGTAACTTTAGTCTCCTGGTCCGTCCTCTGGGTTGCACACACGTCCATAAGCCTGAGATGTACAATAAAAACAACACATGATTTTGTCTATGAGGTTTTTTATGCTGCATTGTAAAAAAAAAAAAAAAAAACACACTTCAGCAAGCCATAGACATATGACCCTTCATAATTGTCTTACTTGACTACATTGGGATGGTCAAACTGCTCCAGCCGTTTCAGCAGAGCCACTTCTCTGACTGTGGAGATGGGGAGGCCCTCTTGGTCTGTCTGGACACGTACACTCTTCAGAGCCACAAACTGTCCGCTCTCCATGTCCCGGGCCTTATAAACGGTTCCATAAGCGCCCCCTCCTATCTCTGCCACGGGCTCATATTGGATACTGGTGCCTTGGGCCATGGCAGGCTCAAACAGACTGAAACACAGAGACAGTATAATAAGCAAAAAAATATCCAAAAAATATGCACGATTAAAAATAAACTGTCACATAGACATTGGACTGTTTGGAATAATATTTTCTTTGTATTTCTCTCAGCAGTTTGATCCCTCCTCCCAATTCCACCCAATCCACATCCCCGTGAATAGGCTGCAGTTGCTAAGAAAAATAATATCACACATTAGGGTCTAAGGGCAGTGTATGTTGTATTGCTCTAAAGTCCCTTGAGGCAAATTTGTAATTTGTGTTATTGGGCTATACAAATAATTGGGCCAACTGAAGCAAAATTTACATTCATTTGACAAAAAAAACTTACATTATCACCAGCACTGACTCATTCCAGCGCTGCTCACAATGACTGTATCATGTATGACACCATGCAGAAAAATGAAATAGGAACTATAAAAATGTATCTTTAGGTCACAATGATGGGTCCCATATTTCTCTATGCTGTACACTGGGAGAAATAAACTCCTCTACTGGCTGTGGAAAGCTGATGGATGCTCAGTAATAAAGACTAAATTGTCCTCAGGCTGAGGAACAACACACTGGCGAAGGCCGACAAGTTTTCAGACGCTTTCATCACCTACAACAACAACCTGGACCGCTGTAATACATAATACGGATGCTCTGTGCGAACAAGGACAAAGCAGACAGTTCTTCTGCCTGAAGTCATTGAGCATGCACAACACAGTCTACACCTGCTGGCAGCGTGCAGTGGCCAGTGCACCGTTCAGCTGGTCTGTGCACAGGAGACAACATCACGGAGGGGGATGCTGGCCTGATCAACACCAGTAGACAAAAATACATGTGACCAGTAGTGGCTAGTTCTTTGGTGAATGGGCTATGATTCATTCTAAAAATATTTACTATAGTGTCCTAGGTATTTGGCATGCATTTTATTTGCCTAGGCTCTATTCATCAGCTCCTAATGCGCTTTCAGCCAGCTAGAAGAATGCTGAGGCTTGGGCTACACTCAAGAAGACCTGCAAATATTTCTCTACATATGAGCCTATCTGTATTTCTGGACACATTTCTGAGCATATGCTGCTTCAATCTGCAAATCTGCTGATGTCAACAATACCTAAAGATGCATATCTGCTCATAGGATCTGTACATCTAATGTGAGTATCCACCAATGAATGCGCATCCCATGTGTGTGGCCGTGCCCTGGACTGTGAATTTGCAAATCTAGAAACTGCCAACATGTGTAAATCTGTGAGTAGTTCACGGAGAGGGATTTTTTTGGAGCCAATAGGACCTCTGCATTGCATGAATACATGCATATCTTTAATCTGTATTATTTTCAGAGCATTATAATGTCTTTAATGCTGAAGTGACCCATTTTCCTCTCACAGATCAATAAAGTTCAACTTTTCTCAACTCTGAAAGTCACTAATGGCAGATTGTTAAGGGATCATTTTGCACGATCAGACTGCAATCAGCATTAATCAACTAAACATTTAAATGTAGCCATCCCTTTAATAATAAGTGCATGAGGCAGTGGGAGCCTAATAGTCCAGTAATTTTAGGCCAAAATTGGGGTCAACCTAGGACAAATTGCAATATATATATAGCAACCTTTTAATTCATTGTTTAAATGTCTCTTCTGGCATTTATTCCTTATATTCCTTATTAGCGCATATCAAATCAGATAATGTGTGATATGCATGTGTAAACAGAATAATTCAAAGAACTTGTAATTGACTTTTTTTCTTGTCTTTGTGTGTGTAATCAATTTGTGAATTTTTATAGTGATATCTGAAAATAAATTTTGAACCCCTTTCCCCTGTGTGTTAAAAACAGTGTTTTTTGGTAATATGTGGTCATAAATAGGTGATTTTCAAAACTTTCCACCAATGGGATTTCTTGGGACTTTTTTCCCCTCACTCAGGACAAACTGAGGATACAAAATCAGTTGAGTTTGCTTCTCTTGCAATTTGTCCTAGGTTTTTACATAAAATGACTGGACTATAAACCACACTTGTCACCTTCTCATTGGAAAAGAAGGATAGTGAATATCATGTTATTCATTATAGTTTAACCATCTTGGCAGTGGGAATTGGGAATTAACTGTGACCTTGACTAACTGGACAACTTTCAGGCTATCTAGCAAAGCAATCAGAAGTTAGCCATGGTAGCCTCTGATTACACCGAGTCTCCTTTAAGCCCTCCAGCTGGCTTGAAGGATTTTATTTAGTGTTTAAACACTCGGAATGCTTTAAAATCCAGGAGCTGCAAGACGAGGTACTTGACCTCAAGAGAGAAGTCAAATCACTCACTGAATGGAATGCACTTTGAAAAAAAAAAAATAACACTTGACTCTGGACAGTTTTAACCTTGGTGCAGCAAGGTTTGGAAGTCCCCACTCAGTACTGTTTGTCAGCACTCTGCCAACAAGGGAATCACCTTCAACCACCACAGCCAAACAGCTCTTCTCTCCCATTGCTGCTGACCTTCCTCCAGCCTCCCCACCGGACAAACTCCACCTCCCCGGCCTCCTGCCTGGCAGCAGGGCACTCTGGGAGAGCCCCATGCCCTCCAGTCCCTGCGTCCGACTCTCAGTCCATCTGTCAAACCGGTCTGATGCACCAGGCCTGAATGAGAGCCAATGCACTCAGCCTATCGCATCACCTCGTCCCACCCCGCCCATGCCCTCTCCACCAACTCAGCCATGCTCGGCCCACGCACCATCACCCCCAGCGGTCTAGCCAGCATGTACCTCCCAGCCGCTCCCGTCCTTCCCACAGTGCCCTTTGCTTTCACTCTCCACACCAACTGGCAGCTCTATAGTCCACAGCCTGCACCTACTCCCAACAACAGGACCTGCAAGAGCCATCCAACTACACCATGAGCCTGTTCATCAGGAAGAGGATCGGCATCTCCAGTGCTGGAGATGACGTGGAGAAGTGGAGAAGCATCCACAGTTGGCACAAGAAATGCTGTGCCTCCTTTAGGGTCATGGATAACTGCACTGATCATTTTGAGCTGTTTCAGGGGAGACTATTTTCTCAAGTGGGACTGCAACAGCCCAAACTGCTCTCCGAGAACATGAACTTCTGCCTGAGGGACTGACAAGCAAGTCAGGAAAGAAATATGTAATTATTATGCAATTGTTCCCTACTCATCCTCAACCTAAAGCAGCAAAAATAGAATTTGTAGTGTGTTTCAGATAAAATACTTTTATTTCTTTAAGAGTCTCTTTTACTGCCAACATGACTTGCTGCTAATGGGAACCATTTCATTCAAATTCTTTGTTTAAATGACCAGTAATCAAAACTGCTCCTGCTAATAAATAAATAAAGGTTTTCTTTATCTTTTTCATCTTTTTCAGCTTTTTTTTTTTTTTTTTTTAATAACTGTAACATGACTTAGTGAGTGAGAGACTCACACACTGATCGAAGCCTCTAACCCAATTTACTGATGCTTTCACCAGCCCGGGCTATGTGGTCACAGTGGCACACATGCGGTTATCACTTATTCACTTTGTTCTAATTAATAGCTCCATAGGTAAAGGGTGAAATCTTTCATGAAACTTGTTTCTTTAATACTTGGAGAATTTGCTGTCCATGATTAGTGCCTGTCGACTGGTTTTCCATGTTTTGTTTTTCCAACTCAGGTCAATGTGTTAGGGAGCCTTCTCACTCAAAGGGACATTTATTATCATGTCGATTCAGCTGCACTCATAACAAACATGTATCAGACCATAAGGCCACAGTTTTTCCTCTTAGTCCACATTAGCATACAGTAAGTTCATAGTGGAGTTATTTTTTTCTCTCTATTTATAGCTATTTATAGCTGTGGTCGTTAATGGTTGTGTTTATAAAAGACTAGGTTTATGCCTTCTTATCATCTAAGCTGGTGTTATCCCTTTTATAATGTCTTTATTATTGATACATCAGCCTTGAGCATTTAAAAAAAAAAGCATTTTAATGCCTTAAGATCTCAAAAATAGCAATGGCAAAGATTGAAACAGGAAGAAATTAAACATCTGAATCCAACACCTCTGTTCGACAACACCAGTCTGCGGAGTATAAGCTGATACTTCGCTGATATCCAATATGCTGATATATGCAATATATATTTTCCTACTCTTCTGGCTGACTGCCGATGCCGATACATGCACATATTTTTATTTCTCCTACTAGCAGAGACCATCAAGACTCTCCATTGGAATTCACATATTATTATGCCTACTCTTGTCGTGATGGCCCACAGGCAGATGCAGACGTAAAATTCAATGCTTTACAAAATGTACACATTCACTGGAGCATCAAGCATTTAGGCATAATTAAAGTGTCATCTTATCGGCCGAAACCAATATTCAATTTAAAGCTGCTATTGGTGAATACCAACGACGTACCAATGCATATCATGCATCCCTAAAAAAAGAAAGAAAAAAAATGTTGAAAACACTTGAGCTAATAAGTCAGACTTTGGAAAAGCCGGATGCAAACGGAGAGCTGAAGAGCTACAAGAGCCCTACAGTATCACTGACGGCTGGTCAGTCGAGCTGGAATAATTCAGAGTGGTTCAGGTGAGTGGCTGGTGCCCTTATTTTTAAAAACCCTTATAACTGTAGGGTCTTTTTCAGTGTTATTGTTTCAGGTGTTAACTGCTCTCCTCTCCACTGGAAAACTATCAAGTTTTTTTTTAATATATATATTCTTCACAAAAAGAAAAAAAAAAGCAGAGGATGTAAGTCTCCAGATTCCTCCGTGTTTAACCCTTTACGAGCGTCACTGCAGTCTGAGTTTTCAAGTGTTTCCCTTCTGGCCTCTCCTAATCAAAAATAGGAGTATTTACAAATATGGAATTTTAAAAAGCGAAAAGAAGTTCAGATGTTGATTTTCATGTTTGGGAAAAAAAATGGAAAAATATCTTCATATGGACAGATGAAAGTACTTGGCAAGACATTTGAGAAAGATGATATTTTCCAATAAATACAATTAAATTAAGTAATAAAAACAACAAAATTAATTGATCTAATTTAAAATTGATTCACAAATTCTATTGGACTCTGTTAAGGTTGTATATATTTCAAAATGAAATTTTCAAGATGCAAAAAATACATGTGTCTTTGACATGTGGAAATTCAAATTCATTCCACACATTTACTAAATAAGAAATTAAAATCTCCACTAACTTTTAAAACAATTATCTAAATTTCTTCTATTAGGAAAACGACTTAAAACACATAATTGTTTTATTTTCAAAAACTTTTGGTTTAAATGATTTTAATCCAAGCAGTCCATAGTTATTCTCTGATTCTGCTAATCTATTTATTCCAGATTACCATTTCAACGTATGTCCTGCCTCACTCTTGCTTATGTTATGGCAATACTACACTATAATTCAGATATTATATATGCTCTATATCTACTTACTTATCTATTAATTATCTATTGTTGTGTTTTTATGTTTACTTATTGTTTATGATCTGGGTAGGGGAGGTGTGCATGTGGTAGAGCTTGATGTTAGGAAATTCAAGACAAAAATTAATGTTTTATATTTGTTGTGTTTTATGATATATTATTTAAATGTACATGAATCAAACCGCTGTGCTGCTGTTTGTCTCTTGCTTCTAAATATCTTTAAAAAGAAAAACGACTAACGGGGCCAGGGCTCCTAAACTTTACAACACCCTGCCGGAGGACCTGACGCTGGCCTAAATAACTTCCTCATGTTCATTTTTTATGCAATCAGTTTTATATAATTTTTATTAACTGAATGCGACTTTTCTTTCATGTTCTTGATTTTTTTATTTTTTATCAATTTGCTCCCATTGCTTTTGATGTCAATGTTTTGTGTTTTGTTTTGTTTTTAACTTCTTTGTCAAGCACTTTGCACCTCTTTTTGAAAGTAACTACATAAAGTTTTAGCCTAATTGTTATTTTAAAAATATATATATATTCTTGGTCAGCAGCAAACCAAAAACTTCAAAAGGAAATTATGTCATAGTTTTTTTTTTTTTTTTTTTTTTTTTTGTATCATCATATGATAAAACAAACTATCAAAGTCAACTGACTAAAGTAAAAAAGTACTCGCCCTTCACATGTCAGACCCTGTGTGCGAGCCTCCAGTCTTGATCATCCTGCTGCAGCAAATAAAGTGTGAAAGAAACGGCAATGAAGCTGAAGGTAAAAGTGATGTTTGGAGCAGAGTGAGAAAACTAAAGCAACAGAAGTGAGGATGACCATCAACTCCACACCAAATGATTCAATAAGGAGTTTGTCCTCACATCTTTCTGACAGTTGCTGCTGTGGCTGTGGCTCACAGTTCAGAGTGCAGACAAGACACAACACTGATGCCAACGAGGTGCTGGAGCTGAAACCAGCTGAATGTGACTAAGATTAAATAAAATCTACATCCTTTTTTAGGCAAAACTCAGCATATCGCTTTGGCCTCTACAAACTGCTTCACCTATCATCATCACTTCAGCTGAGGTAACTCTCCAGACTCTCCAACAGCTGGTTAAGGGCAAAACAACAACAACAACACACACAGCTGCATCTCAGCTATTCCCTGAAAACCTGTGGTAGGAATGCACCAGTCCATTGCATCAGTGTAATGACGTAAAATGTTGGATCAGATATTGGAAAAGTAAAATGTTATGATCTGACGTAAAATTATGTAGCCTAAACGCTCTGCAACCAAGGGTTCAAATATAAAGAAATGCTTCCCAACCATAACAGTTAAAGCAGCTCATCAAAGTAAAACAAAGTTAATGTGAGGATGGCATAATTTGGCATATGGCATAATTTGTGTTGTACAATTAATTTCTTCCCCTTACGCAAGGGACGTTGAGTCAGAGTGTCTGTGGACGATAAACTGTGCTTGTACATGAGCGCGTCACAACAAACAATATTTGAAAAGACATCTACCAGCAAGCAATGTTCACCTTGAGATCTGGCTATGAAATATAATGTTAACAAAACTGAATCTTTCCCACAATATATAATAAATCACTTCAATAAGCTTTGCAGTGATACAAATGTCACCAGTACAAAACAAGAAGCAAGAAGCAAAACAAGAAGAAAATACACATTTATGCATGTTATTTCCTTAATGAACTTAATGAAGTCCTTTATGAAGTTCTAACAGATTCTCAAAAAATATATATTTTTTCATAAATGAATTTAATCCATATGCATTTACATTACATTAGTGAAGAATTACATTTACATTAGCTGTGAAGAAACTATTTAAACACTTTAAAAGATTAGTAGACTGATTTATTGTGAGTTAACACTCTACAATATTCCTGACTGAAGCAGATCTTTAATCTTTAGGCCTATAAACCTTACATTTCTTGGCCTGCAAAAGTTACCAACAGCCTTTCCTTTGCTTTGGTACAGAAATTCATAAGCTCAAAAACCAATATTCCATAATGTAAAAACAAATCTGAGCTTGTTTAATCTGCATTTATGAGATCTTGACAGGGATGAGCATGCCATTACTTCTGTGTTTATTTAATTCTTGCAATCCAAACATAATGTCTGTGTTTTCTGCACATATAAGCAACATACCATGCAATTTATATTTCCCAAAATCCCCTCATCTCAAAACACCATCTTCTACCCGACAACTAAAGTCAACTATCAAGCTCTGCTAAATCACAGAGCATTTTCATAAATTAGGATTTGATGATAACTCGCTATTAGGCAATCACGAGCTGAGCTGAACTGTGATGCTTTGTAATTACTGGCTCATGGCTCATATCCGGACGAACAAGAATTCCTCAACAATATATTGTCGTGAGAAACCACTCAAACTGGCTTCTGGTGACAAAAACAAAAAGTATTTGAAGTTGTTAAAATTGGTAAGACAGAGACCAAATTAAAGCAAACAACCACTCCTATAAACAAAGCCTCAGTGCTCAGAGGAACATTCATTTGGCTGAGCTGAGGTTAGTTGGGCTCAAGTCCCTGGTTAAGAATAACTGTAGCTGCTTTGTCTATAGGCTAATTGTAGCCTGTATATAGGCTATGAAAGGTCAAGTTCAAACCGTAAGAGGTTTGAAATTCACACGCACACACATGAACAAAACAGCAGTGTCAGCTTTGGTGAACTGTTGCCTGTTTCTTGCTCTCTTTTTCAGACGGCAAAACAACCCATGTCACAGGATTACACAGACTGAAAGCAGCCCAGTGAAAGTCAAAAACTCCCCATAGCTGCATCATCATGAACAAAGAGCAGTGGCTTGTGTGTGACCTCAAGCTCCCAAACAACAAAAACCTCAACTAATTCCAGAAGAAGGTGTCACTGATTACAAACATGTCTCCACTGTCTGGCTCAGCAGCAAAACAACACACATAGTTTTCTTTTTATTATTATTATTATTTTAAATGGACATAAATATTGGGACAACACCTGGAGGTTTTTCCACCAGCACAGGTTATCCAGGCGGCCACAGGGTGAGACAGACAGGATCAAGCCGCACTCATGATCAAATAGACGGAAGTTCACGTTTTGCTCGTTTATTTCATTCATTTAGTTTCCCCAAACGTCAGCAGCGGGACACTGGCGGCTATTGGACGGCGGCTGGTGTTGTAGACGGGGCAGCGGGGCAGGACAGCAGGGGAGCCCTCTGTCCCGACACGTGGTGCTCCTCCATGGCTCTCTTTTGTTAATTAATCGGACAAGAAAGTGTAGCAGCAGCAGCAGCAGCAGGCCACACGGACTTTCCTCCTGTATACCTAGGCATTATTCACTGACGTGGCAAAGTAAATGTATGTGAAGCCCAACATGGGAGCGGATCCACCAGATCATTGCCATCAACTTCACATTTTTTCCACCACCACCATTATATAATTAGGTGTGCTTCCAAAGTGCCACACAAGGATCACAAGCAGCGCAATCTCAAGCCAACGATAGTTTAAACACCAGCAGTAGCGCACAAACACACACTTACCACGTCTGCTCTTCTCTGTGGCAGCCTGGCTTATTTATTTGAGCTTTATAAAGGAGACATCCTCAGCAATCTGCCACGTTAAGTCCCGTGTTCATGGATCTAAACTCGCGGCTCGCTTCGGCCTCAGATTTGGTGGCTCGGAGCGGATCTGCTGTGGATAAGCCAATCAAGCGATATGATTTCGGCCTCCAGTTTTTTTTTTTTTTTCTTTCCCGAGCCGTGCGATCTTTTTTGGGGGTAAAGCAGAGTCGCTTCCTGTTGCTTCAAGCAACTCTTTGGAGGCGGAGCCAAAGCCTTTCCGTCTGCTCAGATGAAAACTTATCAATGAGGTTTTCTCTAATTATGTCCGCCTGATGGTCGCTGTGACTTTGGGGTTTAGGTGGGGCGTCTTGTAGCTGCATGAATGAGCTGCATTTTGTGAACACAGCGGCCTGATGGCGTGTAGTTTATAATTTTTCGTGTAAAATAAATACACTTATTTTTCTGTAATCAAATACTTCCTGGCCAGTTTTGTGTAGACTGCTTGATGCCTGATACATGCCTATTTCATGACTACAATGATGTTTTTTGTTGTTGTTGTTGTTGTTGTTGTTTTTTTAATTAGCAAATATTTTTTCTTTGTGTGGCAAAAAAAAGGCTCTTTCCTAACATCTGATTTTTTACATATTAATACAAATTGCACAGGATCTCCAAACGGCATCAGGGTTTGATTTATATTCACAGTTAGCAGAAAAGAATAACTTAATGTTCAAACATATTCCCACAACAAGGGACTGCAATGAAATCATGAAAAATACAAAAAGTGAGTAAAGAAAAAAAAAATCAGTTCAATAAAAGTATATGTAAGTTCCATAAAAACAAAACATCTGAAAATCAAAGAGTGCCTAAAAAATAAAAAAGCATTAGTAAATCAATTATATGAGCTATATAAATTAGTATATAAATAAAAATAGACTGTACTAGTTTCAGGATGTTAGTTATTGTGTCATAGCATCATCAAAAGCCTAATATTTAAATATGCAAAGTAGGGTGTAAATAATTAAATAAGCACAAGTATGTCACTTCTGCTTTTGATAACTGGCAGTCCCCATGTTGATGCCTGCAAAGCCCCCAAAATTTGACTGTCCAAAGTCCAAAAAAACAAACAAAAAAATTGTCTCTGTGCTTTGACCATGTAAATGCCAATGTAAATGCCCATGCACACACGCAGGGGCTGTGTGTGTGTGTGTGTGTGTGTGTGTGTCTGTGGCCATCTGACCTCACTCTGCCAGAACACAGACACTGAGTCAGTGTTTGCCAAGCCAGTTAAAGGAAGTCCTGCATATCCGGTCTTTCTGTCTGCAGTGCTAATAACGGGGATCCTGGACAGGTGTCACTGAGCACCTGACAGTCACCGAGTGATTTATTCTCTTTAGTGGCTGCTCCGTCCCCAGGTGGAGTGAGGAGAATTAAAGGGGAATTACCACAAACATTTCAGTCTAACATTAATAAAAACAAGCAGGTGAACATTGAAGGTGAATGTATATTCTAATCACAACAGTTTGGTAGTGTGTGTTTCTATTATACAGTGTCCAGTGCTCACAAACAAGACAATGCTATTTCCATTTTTTACAAGTTGCAAACAATCAAGAGACATGGTCTTTGGTTTTAAACAAATGAAAACAAGGGAGCACAACAGGGGCTGCCAAATCAAAGAACACAATAAATCAGAATTGACCCTAACTAAGTCTTGGGTTAATCTCCCTACAAATAAAATAAACATATCACCAAAACATAAATACAGCTGGTGGCAGACATCTCTTCCCAAGTGTCCCTGACAAACAGAAAAACCCAAGGTGTGCAAATGTACAGGATACAGAACAACAAAAAAGGACAGGTTACAGACCAAACAGAGACTTTAGGTTTGAAGGTGCAGTGTTTTTAGTAATTCAACAACAGTGATGGAGAGAGAGAGAGAGAGAGAGAGAGAGAGAGAGAGAGAGAGAGGAAACACAAGTGCAGCAATGGAGCTTGAATGGTGGATCGGGGTGTGGTTGATTGGAGGTCTGGTGATGACGGGCAGGAGTGGAGACAAATCATGAAGAGCCAGGAATGAGGAACAGAGAGATGAGCACGTAGTCTGGGCTGGTCACAATCAGCTGTTTCGGATGAGCATGTCAATCACACAGAGTCTGCGTGCACAGATAAAGGAAGAGAGAGAGAGAGAGAGAGAGAGAGAGAGAGAGAAAGACCGGGTGGAGGACGACAACAAATCCAACACAGAGTGTACAGAGCCCTGGCAACTTGTAACAGTGGCTCATAGACTTCATCTGCATAACGTGCACAAAACAGCATGTTCAAGTCCCGGGCGGTGGAAAACATGACCAGTTTGCTTGTGGCTGTCGATAAAAATAGTCCAGTTGGTCAGCCATACACGTTCTGCACAACTAATGCATTTGGCATTCGGTCTGCGAGTGCTTTTATATTTGTCTTTCCAGCCCCCACTTCTACATTTGTGTTCTTGCTCCATGCTAGAAGGAAAAAGGAGTCACTGTCAGGATCCTGACTTGAAGCCGCAAATGGGGATGTGATGTCTACTCAGTGACAGTGGCATGCAGACTCTCTGCAAGGCAATACTTCCCTAAAAATGCTTAGTTGCCCCTGGCCACCCCTCCCCCAGGAGGAAACACACTCAAAAAATCTTATGTCTGGTCACGTCTAAGAAAAGCATTTTTATTCAAACCATAAAAAACAAATGTTTTCCTGTCAGAAGAATTAATGTTTAACAAAATATTTGTGTAACAGTGAGATTAGTCACAAAAAACAACAATATAAAGAGAGAAAATAGAAATCAATAATATAAAAAAGAGAAAAACAAAGTAAGATTTTTTTTTAAAGACACTTAGAACAGGGTAATGGTACAAATTTTAGAACATTTCATACATTCATGCATCTGTCAACACACAAGCACATATTGGTGCATTTACACACACATATTCATATTCACATTTTCATTCACATAGACATTTGCTTTAGTTTCTGTTATTGATCAGAGCAGCAGCAGCGATAGTTCAGAGTTTAGAGAGCTGGCCTTGAGACTGAAGGCTGCTGATTCAAATCGTTGCATTTGAAATGAAAAATAGGGGAATAAGTAAGACTCTCTCCTGTCTCAACAAACACCAAGCTGAGATAATCAAGATAAAAACGTAGCCTACCTCAAGAGTGGCCTTGGTTTTGTGTGACTAAAGCAGATCCATACTGATATAATCTTTCACAAGGCCAAGCAAACATGAGCTGGTCTTTCTTATATAGAACCATTGAATATACAGACACATAAATATTTCACACCCATGTGACCATAATAGCCCCAAACATGTTATACGGGCATGATGGATCTTAATAATTTCTCACTTCTTGGCATGACAAATGTTAAAAAGATAGTTGATGGTATGTTTTACGGATTTCATAATTTTTCTGCTTGTTGACAACGAACCCAGCACTGAGACAGGATATCTATAGTTATCTCTGATTTAATGTTAACACAGAAGATGGTGAGTTTTCATAGGTTTATAAAAAAGTGTCAGTCATAGCATTAAGTTGACATAACCAGATTTCTGCTGTCAGCTATCTATGACATGTGTCACCAATTGTCTTTGTCATGTTTGTTTTACACCTTGACGAAGAGGTATTTCTAAGATATCTTGAGATATTTCACCTTCAAAGACAATCTTTTAGCTGACACACTGTCTACCAAAACATGATGGGCCACACAGTCCAGGTCAGTAATCAAATCCTGGCTTCAGTTAAACCTCCTCATACCCAACTGTGACGAACATGAGTTCAATTTCACTGGCCCAAATTCTCTAATCCTGACTGTGCAGTTTTTTTCCTGCAACACCAGAGGCTTCAGTGTGTGACTATCAGCCAGAGTCTGTAACTTTATATGAAATCCCCTTATTCTAGCCAAGCAGCCAAAACTGCCTGAGGAACGTTCTTTGCCTCCGCTCAGGATTGTAGTCAAGACCACCATAACGAGTCCAAGACACATTCAAGTCCAGACCCAGTCAAGTCTGAGTCATCATGACCAAGTCTAAAAATAGTCAAGACAGAGTCAAGTCAGAGTCTTTTTTCAATTACAAAACATAAATGAACAGTGGGTATATGCCTTTCAAGGAGTGCAATGCTTCATGAGGAGGTTGGAGTGGAGACCCAAACACAGGAGCAGACAGGCAGGACTTATATACACAAGGAACTGATACGGTAACAAGGTTCACCAGGGGAAGGGGGCTGGAGCACTGGACAGGAGAACACAGAGGACTGGCCGAGGGAAACAATAGGAGGGATCAGGACAACCAGAGATAATCACACAGACTCAGGGCAAGTGTGGAACTGGGAGAGGCAAACAAGATAACCAGACACAGGTGACACCACTGATGGGAGTGACACAGCTGGGCAAAGGAAACTACACCAAGGAAAACACAGAGAAACAAACCAAACGTCCAAACACTGGAAACTCAGAACCATGACACACAAATGATAAGTGACAAGTTTCTTGTCTCCGGATGAAGGGAGAGATAGATTTCCCTTTCTGTCATACCTTAAACACCTATAGTGTAGTCACCAAGACAAAATTAAGTCTGAAACATTATAGATCTTTTTTTACAGCAACCATTTTGTCATGAAATGGTGGGTACAGACAGACATTACTAATGACATTAATTGAGGTTCTGTTCCATTTAAGTGTATCACAGCCTTTCCAGTGAGTCAGCACAAACAATAGCAGTACCCTGGATCTGTTAGAGCGAAATGGAAAGGCAATATCATCAGCGACGCCTGTGTTTACCTTCCCAGTCATGTCAAAATGGCTGCTGAGAAAAAGGTCTGCAGAGGCCAGTCCAAGTCCTCAGAAAAGAAGAGTCAGGACCAAACCGTGTGGTGCTAAGAAAAACCTTGTTACATTAGTCTCTCAACTCCCCCAGTGGCTTCCCACCACATGTAGAGTTTAATTTGCACTCCCCCCTCACCATCTACCACAATCTCATCAACATGTTTTAAATGAGCAAGAAATTAAAAGCATAAAGAGCAAGGTTTAGAATCAGATGAATAATCATTGAGCATTCCTTAATTGACTTTCTGGAGCCAAATTAAACATAATATCATTACATGTAACTATTGTTCAGTCTGACACCATTAAGAATCAGATATATCACATTATAGGCACATTAATGGCGCATGAAACCAAAAATATTGTCCCGGGGGGAACAAGAGGGCCATCATAGGGAAAATAACTGCTGTAAAATCTAGTTTGGGGGAATAATAGAGTAATCACGCATCATTCATGCATTATACATTAAATTTGAATGTGCCACATCTGAGCAAAATATTATAGCAAACCCAAGCTCCCTCTACAGCCTGTACCTTGCCACTGTCACTGAGGCACAGTGGTACACCTGCACACCAACACCCACAGCACATCTCAGCCTCCTTATTTTAGACTAGCCCAGTAAAAATAGGATTATGCCTCTATATGCAACAGACATTTCCCCACACCAGTAAATTACCACTGAAGGAAATCAAGAAATGTTGCAGGCGTATGTGAGGGGGGAAAAAACTCATAACTGGGGTAGTTCCAGGAAGTTTACAAATCATGCATGTTTTAATGACATTGAGGATTAATTGTATCATTTGCATAATTTCCTTGTTTTTGGCACACAGTTCTCACAGATGAAATGTCACAGTCATGGTGAGTTATTGAACACTGTGATCCTATTTATGATTTCTTAAAGATAACTGCAGGAACTGGCAAATTATTTTTCCCAACTATGTATTATTCCCTTCACAGGTGTTGAAGCAGGTTCTCTTTAAATTCAGAATTTATATTAAGTTTGATAGTAAACTTGGATTTCAGTGCGCTCTCTCTCTCTCTCTCTCTCTCTCTCTCTCTCTCTCTCTCTCTCACACACACACACACACACACACACACACACACACAACGATTCTCTGATCAACTGATTAATGTCAGCACGTGGCCTCCACGTCACGTGGTAATCAGCACCCTGGACAGCAGCCTCTGCCAGTTCTCTGCCTACTGTGGACCTTTTGTGGCTTGGCGGCTGCACAGGGAGTACTTTTTAATGAAAATGTGTATGGACCTCTGCATTATAGACGAACAAGTTTGTGTATTAGTTGCCTCTGAGCCAACTTGAAGCCGAGTTTGCACGCTCTTGAGATTAATTAGGAGAAAGACTCGCGCCATGCAGACATCATTATACAGTATGAAATAGTGTTTTATTGTTTTGGATTGATGAGGGCCTTGTGATGATTTGTTGACGATATGTTGATGACATGCAGACAGCCCTGTTGTTTTTCAGGACTGTCTGAAAGGCAACAGACCGTCAGGGACAGTTGTCTGTTGTTGCCTCATTGTGAGTTTTCGGAGATCTTATCTGGCATCTTCGCTCCTCCTGGTCTGTTGCGTAGGGATGAATAGGAGGAGAAGAGAACTGGGACTTTAAGTTTCAATCAAACGGGAGTATTATTCTTTAGATGTACCCTCGTCTACTCTCAGAGATGCGAAAGCGCTGGGCTGTGAATGGACTTGTGGACCTGCGTAGTGGAGGAAAGGTGTGGGACGAAGCCAACTCTATACAGCCAAAAAATACAGCCAAGAGGAGACAAGGGAAACCGTGGTTATTTAATGGCTAACATGTCGCTGAGAAACAGCAAAAGATGCGCGGCTGTCATCTCATGTAATTTCATTTTCCCTCTAGATAGATGATAAACTCAAATATGCATCGGGTTTTTTAGTTGTTAATACTGTAGGGTTTAATTTCGTGCCTCCGTACACCATCCGCTGCCTTTGTGCCCGAGGAACAATATAGGCAACACAGTTTTGTTGTGAATCGCAGGCAGGTCATGGTCATTTAAAAGGCCTGCTCTCGTTTCAACTGTAAGCTATTAGTAAATAACCGATTGAAAATGAAGGCATGAGAGGATGCAGCTGCACCTCGCTGACTTTCATGTCGGTCCTGACAGCTCCAGGCTCTCAGCCTCCATTGAATCCCGAAAGAAAACGCGTCTATCAGTGGAAAAAAACATCCTTCGCTGTTGGCTGGATTGTGGTACACTTGCTGTAACAACACAAGATGCAAAGAGCTGCGATCTAATCTCATGTTATGCTTCTTTTGTGCGCCTTTTGACCGAGATCTGTACTCGGTGGCCATGCTCTATCTCGCAATTTGTTTAATAGGACGTGAACTATTACAGTTTACATAAAATCAGGTTGTGCAAATGCCAATAACAGCGACAACAATAAAACAACAACAATTATAATAATAATAGTAATAATACACCATTAGTCCGTGCTGATGATCGATCTAACTCCATTCCTGTTGCCATAGCTCTAGGCTGTTTTGCTGCAGGACAGCTCAGCTTGTGCAGAGAGTTGAGGATGTTTAAGTACCGGATCCGCATGTTTTTCAATGAACTGAAAGTGCTGGCACGGCTGCGGTCCGGATCCAGGGGGAGGACCGACACTGACACCGATCCAGACAGACGCACGAGAATGCGCGGGCTCGGCGTGGGAGGCTGCGGCTGCCCCCCTTTGGACTGCTCTGACCGGGACGATGAGGAGGAGTACTATGGTGCTGACCCCCGGCCGCGGAGCCTGGCGTGTGCGGAGAGGGACGCCAAACTCCAAGCGGGCCTGGACGCTTCACTCCCCAGCCTCGCAGAGAGCGGCATGCGCTCGCCGCAGTGCCGGATCTGCTTCCAGGGGCCTGAGCAGGTACACTTTACCATGATGTGATACTGTACAGGGAGCTCCCCTCTTCAGGGAGGTTAGGACAGGGTCAGCTCCTGAGCAACTCCCCTTGCGCTGCTCTAGCTCAGGGGCACTTCGGCAGGGCAGGTGCTTGCTGGGCTTGAACCCAACTGGACTTCCAGTTGAAGGAAATCCAGCCCACCTTGTCATGTTGTCCGTTCCGCTGCTTTGGGTTAAATCCAAAGAAATGCGCGAGATAATGAAAACTGAATAGCAGCATCCAATGAAAAGATGTCTCAGGAAAAGCAGCCACACTAAGCCACATGATCAGAACTGCCTTAATTAATAATATGCATGATACAATTCAGTTCATATGACATTTTAACAAACAAGAATTCAACAAACTTCACTATAGCGCCAGCTGATCTGCTAAGAGTAAGTCAACAAAGATTTGGTCATTTAATTGAATCTAGCAATTAAACTGTTATTTTGACCTAACAAGGATAATGTGAATTAACATGGCCATGATAACACATATTTTTTACCTCAATAAACTGTTTCAAATAGCTGCAGGGCCAAAACGTCAAAAAGATGCCCTTCATCTAAGGATTTCAGTAACTTCACTTTGATCTGTAAATCTGCTCTCTCTCTCTCTCTCTCTCTCTCTCTCTCTCTCTCTCTCTCTCTCTCTCTCTCTCTCTCTCTCTCTCTCAGACACACACACACACACACACACACACACAGAGTTTTTTTTTTTTTTTTCTCAGATTTTGATTCTAGGTTTTGACAGTTTGCAGCCCTGAACTCCCTAGTATGTAGCACCAGAAGAAAGCAAGTGAGAGTTAAGCTGTGCAGGAGACATCCTTTTTGAAAAATGTATTACATTTTGGAGAGTTATTACAAAATGCAGCGTTGTTACATAATGCGTTTCACTCTCCACCACCACTATCATCGTAAGACCAAATGAGGGAATGTCTTTTGGAAGAGTGGAGCTCCATCCCTCCAGTAGAGGTTTAGAGACTGTTTATCAAGGAGGACTGAAGCTGTTCTGGAGGCTCAGGGTGGCCTAACACCTTACCAAGACACTAAGACACTTTATGTTTTGCCTTTAATTTGTCACCCGCCTGTAGGTAAGTAGGGCATCGAAACAGGTTGAGGGTGGGGAAAGGCAGCAGAGATGGATTCACTTCTCACCCATCAGGGCATACATGAATGTTATAATACCAATAAGCACAACAAGAACTTGCACAGAATAAGTGCTTGGCAAGCTAAATAACATCAAAAAACGGATCAAAAAGATGGATGGATGGGCTACATAACATGACAACATTATTTTAACTTTCTGTATTCAGCCCATGTAAATGCAAAAGTTATAAATAAAAGGGAAAAAAATCATTTTAAAAAGGGGGGCAGGATGAAAGAAAAGCTGGGAAAATTGAGAATCTTGAATATCCGCACACTGGATTACAACTCCCAACACTTTATTTAACTAATTGCACATCATCATCAGGTGGCCTGAAGAAGACCCTGCTGGATTGAATCATCGCATAGTTAGTCAAATAAAGTGTTGGGAGCTGTTATCCAATGTGCAGATATTTTTCTCCTTCTATGTCCAAATGTATCTCTATCCTGCACCTGGCCCGAAAAACAGGTTAGATATGCACACATTCCCACAGTGCTGTGAAAACTGAGAAGCTTCACATTCATTCACTGCTAATGAGGAGCCAACAGTAACTAATGAATCTGACACAATCATACAGTATATAGAACAGTACAGTTTCTTCAAAGACAAATGGCAGATGCAGGATCTGAAGCAAGATGGTCTCAGGACACTGTGATAAGATGTGCAGCGCTGAGTTTGGAAAATGAACTGAAAGGAAGCAGCCTATCAAGAACAACTGGCAGTGAAACAAGAGAGCAAGAGTAACGGGGTTGTGGGAGCCTTAATCTTGGTGCCATATGGAAAAAAACATAACATCCCCAGATAAAGGGTAATTGGTAGAACAGGTGTGTTGGGGGAAGTGGCAAGCTATGCCAAAACAGTTTCTCGTGCCAAGTAGAGGCAGTAAACCAGGACAGTGTGGAGAAAAAGAACATTATCTAGAGTTTGGGCATATCCTGAGATAGCTTCATCATCATAGCAGCACACTGTGACCACCCCAAACCTGAAACGGCGTCTAAATGAAGACAACACTGCCAGGGGCGATACTTGCCAACCATGACAGCGGTGCAAAATCGATCAGGAGTATGTAGGTATTACTGGCCCTGCAGCTTTGTGATTACCCTCTGGACTGAGACTGAGAGTTTGGGAGTTAAATCACTTTAAGGTAAACACCAACATTGAGATTTAACAAGTCCACAGGGTGTTGAACAGCAGCTCACTCTAATGCACACAAAAACCTGAAGGTGCAGGGGTATTCATTTGAGTCATGGCTCAGCGGTATTTTGTGCTGCACTTCAATATTATTACCTTTTCTTTGGGTGCAATAGCTTATTTCAAGGAATATTAGTGAAGGCTTATGCAGTCAGCTTTTCAGTTGGACTGAATCTGTCAACTGGCTATTTTGAAGGTGATAAAACCATTGTTGAATATTGTCAAATTTGTGGCATATCCCTTATTATTTGTCAGTTGCTGTTTTTTTGTACCCACAGAGGCTGGCAAAATCTAACACATACAAATATGTGATGTGTCAATCTAACTGCAAAACAACACTGCATCTATCCAGATTAGGACATAAGAAAACATTACTCATCAGTCACCACTAATATTTTTATTTATTTTTTTGTTTCATTCCCAATATTAGCCTCTAAAACAACATAAAAATCACCTCAGTTGACCTGGATTCAGAGTTAACTTTTGCAGTAGCACCTTTCTCCCTCTAAAAAGCATCTTAAAGGTGTTACATTACACAGTGCAGTCAAAGAGTTGACCAGCACTCCTTATTGGTTCATTTGTGTACATGTAGTCCTGGTATTTTTACATTGATTGTGATATTTGATAATCTAGCTGTGATGTTCCAAGCTTTTGTCCTTTTCTATTTCCAAATCTATCTCTTACTAGCCTCAGGCAGCAACATTACAAACACAGACAATACTGAAAATGGTTTTGTAGCTCAATAGGTAAAGCGAGGTGCTAACACTCTCAGCAGGTTATGGATTTGATTTCTTGGGCCAGCCATGCTGAAAATTCATGCAGGCATGAGACTGAAGAGCACTTTGGATAAAAGCATGCATCCACTGAATTACATATGTGAACAAATCACACCAAAGGCATATAAAATTCACTATATTAATTTCTCATATACTTTAAAACCTTAACAAATTATATGAAACTTTCACTTTTTACTGTTATCATTGTGTCTAAGTAACCTCTCGGTGGCAAATGTTTCCCTTCTTATTATCATGTAGAGAATTGTACACTCTTGTTCTTTAAACACATGGATGTTGTGACCATACAAAGTGACAGGCACTGATGGTATGAAATAAAATTCCTCCTGATGGGTTAGTCATTTGATTCTCACTCCAAGCCTGTGACTGGAACATCATACTCACACTTCAGCAGCTACAAAGTACCACATATGAGATTAAAAAAAAAAAAAAAAAAAAAAAAAAAAAAAAAAAAAGTTGTCCTGCTGTTTCAGGTGTGTGAATAAAAAGTTCTGAATATCACAAATAATTGACATTTCATCTTGCCACCAGATCATTTGCAGAAGCATAACCATAATTCTGAGAGCGTAGTTCATCTAATCAGTTCTGCAACAGCGGGAAATCACACACACAGCAGCCACTCTGAACACTGGAATACTGTCTGCCCCATGTGATTGCTCTGTGTGTCCTGCAGGGGGAGCTGTTGAGCCCCTGTCGCTGTGATGGCTCTGTGCGCTGTACACATCAGGCTTGCCTTATCCGCTGGATCAGTGAGAGAGGCTCCTGGAGCTGTGAACTCTGCTACTTCAAATACCACGTTCTGGCCATCAGCACCAAGAACCCACTGCAGGTAGTGCGTGCGTGTGTGTGTGTGTGTGTGTGTGTTTCTCTCTCTTTCTCTCTCTCTCTCTCTCTCTCTCTCAGTGTCTTTCTCTCCCTCCACCCCTCTATATCTAATTGTCTCTTTGGCACACTCTTAATAAGGCACAAACATTTAAAAGCATTCAGCTGAGAAGGGATTCTACTGTCAAAATTACCTAAATCTGACCACCACTCTGTGCACCAGGCCATATTAGGATACCATGCACAAACTACATGTAATGAGTGAAACACACTGGCAGAAAAATGCAGTCACGTTACACATATGGTAGTCATGCATAATGTAAATCCCTATTTATTGTGCGTACTGTAATAACTTGCAGGTGAGGCTAGTGGTTGCAAACCATCCTGGGAGCGTTTTGAATCCTGATTTTGACCAGTCACCATGCACCTATTTCCAACAGGAAGCGCATTCCCATTGTGCTTTACAAGCTGAAGACATGTGCCAAATAGTGGGTTGGTGTGGGTAAATTTAGAGTGAGCTGCATATGGGAAATGTTCACAGAGGTATTTATGCTATTTGCATGAACAAAGCAGTGAAGACGCAGTCATGAGGACCTACATACGGATGCCAAGAACAAAGAGGCATGAGATGCTGCACATCGCAGTGAGTTGGCAGATTATTTAAAAATGGTAAATGGCACATGGGCGGCAGACTGACAGATAGTTTCACCTACTGATTTCAGCTTCTCAGAGCTGGAAGAGATATTTTTAGATGGAGTACCTGCTCTTTCACTTGCTCGCGATACCTGCATCTGGCAGCAATAATATTAGCTATTCTCAACAGTTGCCCTGAATAGCAAACCTGCGGGCTTGCCACCATTATGGAAAGCTATTGTTTGTACAGTAACTTGAGAGCGTAACGTTAAGTATTCATGAATTGGATGAATTTGTATTCTTTAACTTCTCAACTACAAATCATTATTTATGCAAAAAGGCAGCAAATGGCTCAATGTGGCTGTGATTTTCTCCAAGCTCTCTACCCGCTGCACATGGTTTGTGAGTTACACAGCACTACAGTCACATTATTTTGGAGGTGTAACACATGCTTTACACTCACAAACCCATTGGGAACCAGGGCAGCAAGGCATTTTTCTAATAAATTATATATGCAGTCCTGCTGAATTTAACACTGTCAAATAATTCAGGGGAAGCCTGGCTATTGATGAATGATACTGAACCCAGAACTAACCCCGCAATGCCAGGTGGTATGCATCATTCTGCAGCAGGTACATCCATTTTATATCTATAAAGTCATTAAATCTGGTATTGAACCTTCACAACTCCATTTCTCTGAAAATAAGTCAAAAAGTATGCCATGTGAGTCAGATAACTTCAGTTATTTCCAGGGCAAATCAGCTTGTTTCAGACATTTTCTTGAGTCAAGTGGCATTCTCAGATTATGGAGTGACCTGCATTATGCAAACAATAATTTCACTCTCTGCAGTCGTGCATAATGCCCCACCATGCGTCTATCTAGTCACACAGAAAGTTCAATTGATATGCTTTGTTTCAAAATATTAACACTGATTTGAAGAACAGTCTTTAATCAAGTGAGTGCAAAAAAAAATAAAAAGATTTGTTTTTAAGTTTGAATATTAGTATGTCTCACTTTTCAAAAGGGGTACATTTTTGCCATCTATGCTACCATAGAGCAGTGAGGTCCACTGACACACCAGACAACGCCAGACACACACATTGTGTACCACAACACTGGTGAGTCAGACTGATTATATTCTTCAACCACAGAAAACATTTGGAAAAGCTTTGAGATTAAATGGGACCATTCAGGTGCACCGTGCCCTAAAGAGAGGCATTTTGTGCAACAAGATGATTTATATTGATTTTTTTCAGAAAATAAGGCAAACTTTGCAGTGTTAGATCACAGTCAACGAGAAATAAAATTGGGCAGTTTACCCATGAAATACAACCCAGTTTTTGTGCGACGTCTCATGCCCCCCTCTCTCTCCAGTGGCAGGCCATCTCTCTGACTGTGATTGAGAAGGTCCAGATCGCTGCCATCATCCTGGGCTCATTGTTCCTTGTCGCCAGTATCTCCTGGCTGGTCTGGTCCTCCTTCAGCCCCTCGGCCAAGTGGCAGCGCCAGGATCTGCTCTTCCAGATATGTTACGGCATGTACGGCTTCATGGACATCGTGTGTATAGGTGAGACTCTGGAATCTATCTAATTTTTTTTTTCACTTTGACACAGCTAAGCTAACGACTCCCATAGACTTCAAGTCTTTATGCAAAGCTAAAATGAAATGCTAATAATAGAAAATGAACCAGTGGACGTACAGAGGTGAAAATGATATCAAATGTCTTGTCTCAGCCTGGGTAAGTTGAAAAAAGCTTATTTGCCCATAATGGTGGTATTCCCTTAATATTAATCATCATAATCAAATAATATCCTTTATATCTTTTTTATATTTTATCTTATTGGTTGCTCAGTGGTGGTCCTTACCTCTGAGGTAGGCCTACTAGAGATGTTTAATGATAGCTACTCAAGAGGTAGTGGATTTATGCTTGCCTGAGTGCTGCTTCTTTTTATTTTTGTTGTGTTTGAGTTTGTTTTGTCATTATATGTTTCATACAGCATATACAGTGTAATCTAATCAAGTCTTTTTCATGGAGCTTAGAGCTTGAGTTTGCTCTTCTGTTCTAACATTTCTGCCCCTGGTGTTTTCCAATTCATCAAATTAACTGTCTATAACCTTCTTTTCTCACCCTGGTCTTCATCCTCTGTGTCCAGGCCTTATAATTCATGAAGGATCCTCTGTTTACCGGATCTTTAAGCGCTGGCAGGCGGTGAACCAGCAGTGGAGAGTACTGAACTATGAGAAAGCTCAGGACTTGGGTGAGCCCATCAGTCCCAGCAGGAAGGGTGCCGGCCCCAGCGGGAGGCTCCCTCCTCATGGCTCCACTGTCCCAGGAGGCGGAGGGCCGAGTCGCCATGTCAGGACTCCTCTCAACCACCACTGTGGCTATACGATTTTGCACATCCTCAGCCAGTTAAGAGCCAGTGGTCCACATATCAGCACCAACGACGAGGTGGTCATGAGGGTGACCACCGTGTGAGGCTGCTTTTACAGAAAAAAAGGGCTCCGGTGTTTAAGTGGGAGAAAAAAAAAAAAGGTTTGATTGGAATTTAATGAAAAAATCCAGATTTACCACACAGACAATGATGTTACATTTTGCTCTCAGACTCTCCCTGAGCTCAAAGTTGAACATGGTAAAATGGAAAAAACAAAAAACAAAAAACAAAAAAAACATAAGGGTGTTGGAAGACATCCTTCTTCTGATGTGGAGAGAGAAAGGACAGCTCATTATTATCTGATGTAAAAGACAAAGATTTAGGAGAAGAGTGAGACATCTGATATAAAAATATACACAGCTTTGATTCTAAAATCTGTTTACCGTTTTTGCCATCATAAAAATGATACATTTTGCTATTAAGTTTTTATAATATAGAGCCTTACGGGGCAAATGTTTTTGCATCTGCTCCTTCCTGTGTTACTGCCATGGCAATGGCCACACTTTATAATCTATCTTTATTACTGAGGTTATTCAGCAATCTGGCATATTTTAGCCATCTTAATTCTTGGCAGAACTGGTAGATCATGCATTTTTCAGAAAATATCCAATTAAACATTTTGGGGTCATGCAATAGATGTTTAAAATATGAAAGCACAATTCGTCTTTTGTAATAAAGACTTTCTTCATGTCAAAGCAAAACTGTCTTGTTTATCTATAATTTTTATGATATGAGCTTTATTTAATGCAGAGGCAAAAAAAAAAAAAAAAAAAAAAAATTACGCTCCTTACTTTCAGCAGATCAGACTTTCTGTCAGATCTGCACAAATCTCAAGACCCAAGTTTGTTTATTTGGAACGGATAGTCTTGAAATGAATGTGATGGCATGACTTTTTAAATTGCAGTGAAAGTCATGTTTTAAAAAAGCATTCATCCTTTGATTGATCTGGCCAAAATCGCCTTAAAGGCAACTTTCAGAATGCGCGATCATTATTTAAGGTGTTAAATTTATTTCTACAAACTGTTCTGATTCTCTCTTTCTTTCTAATATATCAAATACTACGTCACTCCAGTGGGCCCACAGTCCATCTCAGTGAGACTTTAGGTTGGACTTGCTCAGACTGACTTCCACACTCTCCTTACACTCAGCAACTGGGCACTCAAGTTAACTTTAAAAAAAAAAAGGAAAAAAGGAGGCCATCTAAAACCTGCACACTTTTATATTCACATCATCCCCTCTTAATTCCTGGAGTTTTGTATTTCAGTTTGAATTTGCAGCCTTGGGCTCTTCCTGCTCATCTTACAGAACTGGGAGCGAGGAATTTTAACAGGATGCATATGCTCAGTGTGACTGAGGGTTAACAGTGAGCTCGGCCTCCACTGTACCTCGTATAACATGTGCAATACAACTGAACATGGCCAAAGCATGTAAAAAAAAAAAAAAAAAAAAAAAAAAAATCAAGGAAAAGTTACATTAGAGAAAACTAACCCCTTATCTTTTCTTGTTTATCATCATTTAAGCTTGATTTTGTTTTTTGCACATCTCCACTGTGGATGAACGACTCCACACCCTCCAGCCTCACTTCAGCTGAAGATCTACCAGTACCAGTAAAAATCATTTGTTTCCAGTTGCACTTGTCGTTGGATAAAGATAATAGGCTTCATAATGGTTTTAAAATAAACATAAGAAGCAATTTAGTTAGTTTTGAAGTAAGTTCTCACATACAGAGCTGCTACAGGCCGCAGTCCCAGCGTCTCTGATTTTTTAAAACACTGCTTCCAGCCTCTGTATTCATTTCTTGAAAATATCAGCATTGAATTTCATGTAATCTAACATAAATGGCTCAACTAATTTAGATTAAAAACAAAACAAAACAAAACAAAACAAAAAAAAAAATATATATATATATATATATATATATATATATATTTTTTTTTTTTTTTTTTTTTTTTTATAGATAATTCTACTTTACAATAGGCTGTGTGTTATTGTCAGAACATTTCTTATTTTTTATTATTTTTCAATACATCCACAAAGCCAAATATCCACATTAATCTGTGCTGTTCTGGTCGCCGCCGACGTTTCATTGTTTGAGTGTAACCCACCTGCAACATGCATGAGGAACCAAAGAAACACAAAACCACCGCAGCATCACGTAAAGGCGCCTAATGTGTGCGGGAGACATCAATCCTGATCGGTGTGGGCTTATTTTTACTGCCATTCTCCGACAAAACCTGGCAACCAGGAGAAAAGTCGCTGGGTTTTGACGTCATCGAGCGTGGCTCAGAGCCGGTAGTAAACAACGTGACTTTCGGATCCTGTAGTAACTTGTTTGAAGACGGTTTTTCCTCATAACCCGGCGCTTTAATCAACTTCTTTTTAAATAACGTTATTTAAAAAAAAAAAAAATCCAAGATGAGTTTGTCGATGCCTCAGAAGCGATACTACAGACAGCGAGCCCATTCAAACCCAATGGCAGACCACACGTTTGACTAGTGAGTGGTGTGCATGCCTTTCTGCGTTTCTACCAACATAAAGTTTCATAGCAGAGAATAATGTACGATCCATAAAGGTGCATTGGACGCTTTTAGTGTCTAATGTTAATGCCATTAGTTATCTGTGTGTGTGTTTACTGAATCCACAAAGAAAACAATGTTGTTGCCCAGCCGAGCCACATACTCCGCTCGGCATTTGATGTTTATTTGTAAATACTGTGTCATCATCGTCATCATCACTTGCTGTGTGTTGCTGTTTGCTCCCTCAGTCCTGTTTGCCCAGAGGACATGGACTGGTCTGAGCTGTACCCAGACTTCTTCCCTGGCAGCCAGTGTGAGAGAGGGCCGGCTCAAGTTGAGTTTGCAGACATCGGATGTGGATACGGGGGGCTTTTAGGTAGCTGTGCCTCTTATCTGCTGGTGTTTCTGCCGCCTTCGCTGCTCTGGAGTTTACTGTTACGTTCAAGTGTAGAAATCTCTCCATGCATCAGTTGAAATCTGCATCCAACCCCCTGTGATCGCCAGGTTCTCCTTCCACATCAGTCACATGTCGTCTTTATTTCTCTCTCTGCGTCTCCCTGTGTGTCTTTGTTCTCCTCCTGTCAGTGGAGTTATCTCCACTTTTCCCAGACAAGCTGATTCTGGGCCTGGAAATCCGTGTGAAAGTGTCAGATTATGTGCAGGACCGTATCCAATCACTGCGTGCCTCAACACCGGGGAGCTACCAGAACATCGCCTGCCTCCGCAGTAACGCCATGAAGTACCTGCCCAACTTCTTTACCAAGGGACAGGTAGTTTTAATACACTTTAATCTGTATCTTTCCCCAACTGGATGCTGGGTGTGTTTTCTTGTAACCAGCAACTCTGTCACTCAATGAGGAAAATGTTTAGAAAAATGATTTGTAAGAAAAAAAAAAAAAGCTGATTTAAACACATTTGACATTTCCATTCCGTCATTTAATTTGTACTAGTTATTGTGCAGAATAAAACATACACAAGATAATACAGTTACTTATTTATTATTTGGCTGCACTGTCCTCTAAGGGCTGAAACATTTCGGCACAGTCGGTGCCGTGACAGCAGGTATTTTTGCAGGTATTTTTGAAGTAGTTCCTATTATTTCCATCACTGACAGTGTGTGGCCAAACATGCAACACCCCGTCAGGTTTCTACCCCCAGCGGGCCGTGCAGCAGAGGGTTTCTACCAGTGTTGATGCACTATTTAAAGAAATGGATGGTTCACAATGTCTTTCTGCAGCAGGTTACTCTGCAAAACATAAAATACTTCAATGCTCCATCAGATAGCAGATGAATATACAAACATACCACACAATATGCTTCTGGTAGACTTGAGTGGATTTGTGGGAGTTATAGTGGGATGTTTTTGAAAAAAATACAAATATTCATTCTATCTATATCTTTCAGCTTCATAAACAGTGCTCCCACTGCTTTTGTTTTATGAGTTTTTATAATGTGTCTTCTCCATTCCAACCAGAAAGCCCCAGCAGATGTGGAAAGAGGATTGCCCATTTTCATCCATTTTGTTCTGTTTATCCCTTGAACCCCCACCACAAAAAAGTAAAGTTTGAAAGTGGTACCTTCATCGCGTCACATGCAAACGACATTCTGTTTTTAGGAAATACTGAGGTCTTGCTCCCTCTGCTTTCCCTTCACTTATCCCAGTGAGAGACTCATTTATTTCCCTCTGCGTTACAATATGTCCAGCTATTTTAAAAAAATAGCCCAAGATCATTTTGAATTGGCCCCGAACAAGATCAAAAGTGACACTCAAATGTGGTCTGACCTCAAAATATCTTGCCAAGACAGCCAAGATAAACATATTGCCGTGGAAAACTTTTTGATTTTTATGTCTCCCCCCTAAATATTTTCATAATATTGACTTTATGGTTTCTAAATGTATATGGGCTAGCACACATGCTAGAATTCATTTTAACAACATTTCAGCCAACTATATTATTAGCTGGCTGGCTGTCAAAAAATATTATGTGGGCTTGTGGATTAGAGATCTCTGCACAGGGTTGGAGTCGGGTTCTGAAGCGCTGTGGAGAGTAATTGAGGGAGCTCGGGTTGGTCCACATCTGTGTTAGTCCACTTCTGGAGCAGGACGTCAGAGTTTGAAGTATTAATGTAGCTGCATTAACGTAAAAGCTGTGAATGGGCAGGCGGGGAGAAAAGTGCAGAGAAATTTATCAGAGGAGCTTTTTGTTTTTGTTCATCAGTCCCTTTATGAAGTAATGTCATCATTATTTTTTGACCATTGACCAGTTTTTGGCACATTTGGTCCTCACGCTGTGTTACAGATAGCCTGTACAGTGACCAGAGTCTCTGCTCCTTCCCACATTTCCAAACAAAGTTCAGCCTTACAACTGCATCGCATTTTCTTTGCTTAAGTTACAGCAAAGATTAGTCCTCAGAGCCTGTGGAGCACCATGGGACTGCACACCTAATCCATCCAGTGTCCAGTTGGGTTACTTCACCCTAGCCTTGATTAATAATTAAATAGAGGCCCCGTGAAACACCTAGAGTTGTGTGTTTGCACGACTGAATTTTAACTTTATGGTTGACCAGCTACCTTTAAAAAAAATAATAATAATAATAATACACACACACACATTATTCATGCTGTAAAGCAGGAACACTGATACGGATTTTGTAATACAACTCCTTCAACCTCTAAATGTAAGAAATTACCTGAATGGCAGTTTGCATTGTTTCCATAGTTGAAACAGATGTGGCTTGTAGGCCAGGAGCTGGAGTTTTGGTCCGGCTGTTAACAATGAGCCCGGTCCAACTATAACCTGATACTTTACAGCCTGAGGCCCAGCCTGGCTGTGAAGTTATTGCATAATCTCAGGCCCACTCCAATAGCAGGCCTGTCTGCAACTGATGGAGCAGGAGTAGACACTGGAAGAGGGGGCGTGGCGACCCCCAGTGTGGAGGTGTGTCGGTATGCCACATCACAAGGCTGATGAGTTCCTCTCCCAGCACTTTGTGAGCTGTGTGCCACACTGATCCTCTCATAACGTTACATCATTTATCACCGCTTTGGTATTTTGTTAATCTCTTGAATTAAACTTAATATTTTGGACTGAAGTCACTTGCCGGCTGCAGCACACTGAGCTTCAGGTGTAAGACCTGCTGGCTACTGTAGCGCTCAGTTTCCCAGGCGACCCCAGTTGTTCATTTGGACTTTTGGACCTGTATATCAGCCACTCTGGTTAGTCCTTTGAATTTATTTATGCAGATTAAATAACATAAAATCATCATTTTACCACAACCTTGACACACAGAGGCAACCAGAAAAAGGATGACTGCATGGATTGAATATATTTCCATGTTTTTCATGTATATATTAAAGACTCAGTGGCCACTTTATTAGGTCCACCTGCACAATCTAATACAATCCAGTTCAACAGTTCTGCCATAAAATTTACTTTTCTGCTGCCTATAATGCTCAGGTTTTCTTTTTGCCACAGTAATAGAGGTGTTCATTCAATTCTATGTTTGGCATTGAGCTCATAGTTACTGCTGCTGTTGTGCTGGACTGCATTTTATTGAGAGGTGTTTCCACTATTTTGTCCCCCCTCATTGTATATAAATAGGGACAACAAAAAATTGGAAACAGCTCAATATAATGTGGTCCAGTACAAGACCCCTGCAAACTACAATCTCAGTAATAAACACAGGATTAAATTTAAACATTCTCCACAATGTCAACAAAAACTGAACATTATAAACTTTGTGAAAAGGTAGAATTTATGGCAGAGCTGCCGCATTGAACTGCATTAGACTGTACACATGGACCTGATAAATTTGAATGTTTAAGACTTGTTGATGATGTGTATTTTTTGCTCATGTTAACTATAGTCAACATTTAAATTAAATTTGCCTGCTGTGGACAAATTTTCCAGACAGGATCCCTTTGGACAATAGGATTTATGCGGTTTAAGATGACAATACAGCTCAGTATAAGAACGCTTCTGTTTCTGTCATCTGCTCTGACAGTAAGATCAATATTTCTGAACATGTGTCCCCTTTTTTCCCCCTAAAACAGAAACCAGAGACCCAAAACTCAAATTTATGGTGCCATCCCTGTAACACAAGCATGGGTTGAGGGATGGCTGAGAGTTTTCAGTTTCTGCTTCCAGCCAGAAACACTCCACAGCTGATTTTACTGATTAACGTCTTCAAGCAGAGAGAAGGAACTAATCAGTGAAATCAGGTGATGTAGCCTCAGGTTGGAAGGAAAACCTTCAGACTCACATGGCTGCTGAACCCTGGTGTAAAGTCTGCACCTGAACCATAAATAATGTGTTGGAAAATATGGTAAACGGTTCTTGGAGAGCACCCAGGGCACTTTCTGGGTATGCGGGTGCTTTTTCTGGCTCAGAAATCAAAGTAAACTGTTTGACGAATAACCGCAAACATTCTGTGGATCTACAAAATCGCCCTCCCTTTCTTTGCCTGTGGACTTTTGGGAGTGTTTGTTGCTAATGTTCACAAAGATTGCTTACACAGTCCTAGACCACAGGCGCACTAAATTAATCCTTAATTTAAGTGAAGAGCCTTTTTTTGCAGGTTCTTCACTTGACTAACAATATTCCCTCTCTCAAATATTGTCACAAAGTAGGTGGTGATTTGGGAGTTTTAAGTTGAAGGAAAGGACACTTCTTTCTTAAGTGTGTCTGTACCCAATCACTGCAGCAGATTTTGTGATCTTATCCATCATCTCATGATTTCTCATGATTCGCTTTATTTTGATTATTTTTGAGGACAAGAGTTGAGTGAGAGTAGCTGAAAATAAGAGATATTACCTCAATACCAGTGAAGTTAAGAACACTGCATATCAAAACCTGTTTTTTTCCTTCTCTCTTTTTTTACTTGATGTGGAAATGACTACTTCACTCAACATAATTTAAATGTCTCCAACTACTGTTAGTGCCCTGACATGGGGTGTATATAAAAAAGAGCTGTAGTTCTTTCCCTGTACATCTGATGTGGCTGCTAATACCCTCAAATTAAAGTTGACAGTTTATCTTGGCAGAGTGAACGCAACAAGAACGTGGTGCCAAAACATCAGCATGTTCCTGACTAACAATAAATTACTTCTCCCCTCATGTTTAAAATATGAAAGGTTTATTTTTAATCGTCAGCTTGGTCTTGCAAATTAACTCTAGACTCGTCCTAATCAGGATAGGGCTGATTAATAAGAACTGCTGAATTAATCCAAGATTTCACAACAATGGGCTTATTGAATGACACGCCTGGCATCACATCAGCTGAGTATAGAACCATGCGAGACGGCATTTATCCGTTCCAATTAGCTGTAGTAATCTAGGCCTACGACTTGATGAAACAAGCATTTGATTAAACAGTGGGCTTAGTGTACCAGGGTTAACTTAGGTACCCCGGATAAAACTTTACCTCAGATGCCCTGCGTGTAATACAGTATATATTATGAAATAAGGCTGGACAGAGAAGCGTAAGTGCTGCAGCGTTGGCACACTTTACACGGAGCAGAAAATGAATGGCTGTACTAAATTTAAATAAAGAGCCCGTGTTGATTTATTCTTCGAGCCTGCATGTGCTATTTCTGACTACATTAAAGGATGTAGGTAATATTTGTACAGATAGAGGGAAGGCTCCATGCTGAGAAGGTTTTCTCAAGTATTTTAGAGCCACAGTCCTCCAGAAACACACATTTTTCTGACCCAGAGGCTTGAAGTCGGGCATTAAGGTGCTTTCAGACGCCATGCAGGCAATGTCACCGTCTTCCACACCTATAAGAGCAACACGCCCCGGAGTGGTTATCTTTTTTTTAATGTCAGAAGTGAAGTTTTGACTCTCTTATTTCCCCCTTGGTAGCATGTGTCTCCCTGGGCCGACACAAAACTGTCCTCACCATTCAGACTTTCAAACAAAGTAGAGAAATGGAAGACCACCCTCCAAACGATTGCTCAGAACGCAGCTCCACCCTTTCCCACATGTATGATGTAAGTGTTAAAACAACATGCTCTAATCCCCAAAATGTCCTTTATTTTTTTCTCAGTACCTCATGCAACCCAAAATAATTCAATGTGTTAAGTTTTTTCCATCTTCCATCAGCACACAACCAACCCCCCCAAGGCTGTGGCAGTCCCTAGTGATTATCCCCACGTCTCGCTCTGTCTTTACCTGCCATAATTTATTTTTAACTAATAAAAAGTTAAGGTAATGGTTTTTAATGTATCAGCAAGACAAATGTCAGTCGAAATGGGCTGCTGGGGTTGTACACCTCATGTCAAAGACGGAGACATGGGGAACTTTATGGAATAAAAACAGAATTGAGGGAAATTCCAGTTTTGCAATCCAGGTTGCTTAACTAACAAGAAGATATTATGGGGTCCACATGTCAATCACAACATTCGTTGTATAACTACGGTGAAAAAGTAGCCTAAATGCAAGAAAGCGATTTTGATTTGTCACCTGGGAATCAGAACAGGTGACGGGAAAACTAATTTGATATTGTTTGTTGTTGTTGTTGACATGCTATGCGTACCTCACCAATTTCTTCTCTGTGTCCTTTAGCTCAGCAAGATGTTTTTTCTCTTCCCCGACCCCCACTTTAAGAAGACCAAGCACAAGTGGAGGATCATTAGTCCCACTCTGTTGGCAGAGTATGCCTACATACTGAGAACTGGGGTAAGTACATAAGCAAGTCTTGTTTCAGCTGAGGTCGCCTGTAGAGCTGGCACCTTTCTCCTGTTTTCACAATTTATGTGCACACACAGCGATGCGAAATAAGTTGATTAGCATTGGAAACAAGTGGGATTATCTCATCCCACTGGCAGTATTTTTTTTTTTTCTTGTTTTAAGAAAAGCAAGATGTGAACATTCATTGTGAGACCTGTTAAGATGCAAATGTTTTGCGGTGCCTGACTAGGGGCATACTCTTTTCTCAGTTGAGCGATTTCCAAATTAAATTCAAACAATTACCTCGACAATTCGACAGAAATGTGGCCATGTTTTTCATCGGTTTATCAGTTATTTGTAGTTTGGAGAAATCCCCTCCCTGAATTGATTGAAATGAAAGTGAACAGCCAATGTGGCCTGCAGGTGGTTGACTTCTGTACACACCTCCCCTCCCCTGCCTGTCAGATTTTAGCTGCAGTGGGGCTCTTGGATTTTGTGCTGCATGGAAGGGAGTGCAGATGAAGGTTATGGGGGAACAATGGAAGGCTTGTATCTAAATTTGACGTTATAGTTTGTCCTCCTCTGTGTGTGCGTGCGTGTAAGCTGCAGAGAGACGCTCAGCACTGGCTTGCAGCCATGCCTGCGCCTGTGGGTGGAGACACTGTCAGGAAAATGTTTCTTTATAGAAACAGTTTCACACCGACATTAACCTGCCCAGATAACACGCACACCTGTCAAGCTCTTATCCCCTGTCATATATTTCCTCATCTTGGCTTCACCGAGGCGGCAGCATCACTGTGCTGACATGCACGCCTGTGGAAATCTGTGCCATTGCTATATTTTCCAAGAAATTTCTGTTCTAGTAATACTATCTGTGCAGGTTCCAAGGTAAACTACACTGACATAGGTGATTAACCTCTGTGTTGTCTTTAGGTTATTTTGGTCTCTTTTTTTTTTTTGCAAGGAACATTCCTCTTTTACAGTATTGAAATGACTTCACTCAGGCTGGAATGTTTTAAAAAAGTAAAAGGAAAGAAAAGACATTAAATAAGAAACCAATGTTTGTGCTTGCATTTGCATTTTTCATGTGATTCATAGAGAACCCTGAGTGTGGCCTACATGTTCAGTTTTCATAACTGTGTAATTAGGTCCTTCATTGAACCTCTCTTCACTCCTGTGTTTTCAGGGTTTGGTTTACACCAACACGGACGTGGAGGAAGTCCACCTCTGGATTGTAAAGCACTTCACTGAGCATCCGCTGTTTTCACGTGTTCCTGACGAAGAGCTGGTACGCTGACGAGGAACTTTTCATTGTTACATTTGCTAACTAAGATCACTCTGTTGAATTTGTTGTTGATCCATTTTCTAGGCCACAGAAATTTTGTCTTAATCTTATGAATCTTTTAATGTTCTAAGAATAATCAGGGTGACTTAATGATCAATGTAAAGCTGACAACCACCCCAATATTACTGTAAAAAATTACATCTTGAATAGACATAAATTTAGTTTATCCTGGAAAAAACAATGTACTTGTGTTAGATACAAACTACACTAACATATACTATGAATGTCTGTCATAAAAATTGAAATTACCTAAAAATAAAAATGGATAAACCCTCACAAAAAGCATAGATGAACTTCATTTCAGAGGGTTTGTCCGGCACTGCGTCCTCATATGTTATTCATGTTAACTACGTTTTTAACTAAAACTTCTCCTGTTGCTCTGCAGGACAGCGACATCATCATAAGCCGCTTGGGCACCTGCACAGAGGAAGGGAAGAAGGTGCAGAGAAATGGAGGGAAGAATTTCCTCGCAGTTTTCCGGAGGATAGAGGATTCAAGCTAGGACCAAACACGGCACACAGCCATTTGGAGGAGAAACAAACTGGAGGAAGTCGTGTTTGGTCTTCAGCAGAGCAAACGGCTGCTGCTTTGTGTGTGTGTATGTGTGTGTTCTAGAGGATCGGGCTGTGTGTTCTCCCAGCTCATGAACAGCAGTGTGTTTTCTGATACAAATGGACAAACTATTCACTTTGTCACCCGATGGAGGATTTGCTGCAAGTCTCCTCTGACATTTTATTTCTGTCAAATGTGCTTGAGACTTCTGTTATTCGTAACTGGAATCCCACTGTTTTTATTTGACAGTTCAAAAGGATGTGCCAGATTGGAACAAAATTTGCGTTTTAGTCAAATTTGACCACAGTTACCTTTGCCAAACCTCGATTACCGTTTTGGATTTCTCATTTGGCCATGAATTCCTTCTCTGTATTAACTTGTAGTGAAAGATAGATAATGGCATTGTTTTCCATGCAAATATTGGTAGGCATATTATCTGAAAACAGTAAAGCAATGTTATGAGGGAAATGGAATGGCTAAGATCAAACACATTGACATATTGTCTTACCTAAGTAGCTAGTTTTTGTTTTTGTTTTTGTTTTTTTACTTATTCACAAATCCTTGAAAATGAGTGGAGTTTCTCTGACATGATGTTAACAATATTCTTTGGGTGTTCTTGGTGTGAGTTTGCAATTACAATACTCAAATGTGACTTCAGAATCAAAATTCAGGATATTTCTGTATTACATTCCTAACTGATGTGAAAGAGCTGAAGGCTTTTTTTTATGTGTGTGTGTGTGTGTGTGCCCGTTTCACATAAAGTAATGGAGGTTTAGTCTGAAACACAGGCTTTGAGCTTTATGTCTTTTTGGCTCCATTTTATATTATAAAATATATGAGTACAGGGCCAGTTTACACAAATTTTATTTCAAAATCATCACCAGCCACTTGATACATTTTTTGCCTGGCTTTAAATGCACCAGCATGCATTTCAAGTTTCAGTTCTACAGAACTGCGTGAAATATATAACTCTCTCAATGACTGATTAAATACGGCCTCTGTGAGCTCCACAAAGAAAAACTCAGTGTTGTTTCTGCCATAACTCGAGCTAAAAACAACAGCGGTTCCATCACTGTGTGACTTGGACCTGCATGCTGACCATGTTGAGGATGTGCAGCTAATGCGCTGCCCAGAGCGTGAACAGTTCAGTCAAAAGGTCGGCTATGTAATCTGCATTGGACTGGCGAAGAAGTAGAACCCGTCCCATCGCTGAACTCCTGTTTAGACGCATGAAGCTGCATTTTGGGCTTGGTGAAAGGAATTCAGAGTAAGATATGAAGAGCTTAGGGCCCCTGTTTGTCTACCTCTTTGGTGTATAAAATTCATAATACAGAGTAATCTTGTCAACAATCCACACATATCACCCTAAAAGTGATTACAGTTTCAGATCTCTGTGGATACAGTATTTCTGTATCAGCTTGGCACATCTGGACACGGGGATTTTCTCCTGTTCTTCCTTGTCGATTTGGGCAAGTTTGATCATGTTGCCGGGGGCTGATGTGATGTAAAGCCATTCAGGTGTTGATTTGGTTGCATGCTTTGTATCATTGTCCTGTTGGCACATACCGTTTGGCCCTAATCTAAGGTCTTGGATATCCTGAAGCAGGTTATGTAAAAAAAAAAAAAAAAAAAAAAAAGTGTTGCAGGAGAAGTAAAAGTAATGAAGATGCAAACAAACAAAATAAAGCCAGGGGTTTTTAGTTGTTTGTGCCTTTGAATTTAAATGCAATTGTGCGCAAGGCATTTTTGACTGTGAACCCTCTCCTGCTACATGAAATGAGTCCTAGATTCAAGGGCACCTTTTCTACATTCAGTACAGAGAACATCTGCTTTTTGTGCTCAAGAATTTATCTGTATTGTTCCATTCACAGTTCTCTCTGTCCTTCCAAGTTTCCCAGTCCATGTGTGGAAAAGGTTCCCTGGAGCATGATGATACCACCACTTTGCTTCACAGTAGAGATGGGGGTAGATGCATGGTAAGGCATACCTGGATTCCACCTGACAAAAAGATTTGGGTCGATTTGGGTTGCCTCATACTTTCAGTCTTTCCTGGTTAATTTTTCAGAGTCCAGGCTGCTGTTGTGTGCCTTTGTTTTTTTTTCTGCAGGAGTGGCTTCCCCTGGCTGCTCTTCCACACATCCCAGATTTGTCAAGTGTAGCTTTGACTATTGATCTCACACCACTGCCAAGAAATTCAGCCTGAGCCGTCATTTGGTTCTCTCTGGACCAAGGTCCTTCGCGCCTTGTTGCTCAATTTGATTAGACAACCAATTCTAGGAAGAAGTCTGTGTTGTTCCATATTTTTCTCAATCATGGTGCTCTTCTAATACCAACCACTTGTTTCTTCTTCTCCAGATGTGAAGCGTCTTTCAGTTTCATCTCTGTATTCCACAAGCAGTTGTTTTTGGACTAAACAGTATAGTATCATCTGTGTAGACACACGTTTTCTCCTGAAACACGACAATCAACAATCAGTCGCATTAGCACGTGGACTCCAGTCAAGGTGTTAAGACACTCAAGGAATTAGATTCACCTTTAATTTAATTCGTCAGAGCAAAGAGGTTCAATACTTTTTATTATTGATTGCTTTGTATAAAAAAGTAATGGTGTAAAAAAAAAAAAAAAAAAAAAAAACCTTTGATATCATGGATTATTGTGTGTAAACCAGTGACAAGAAAGAATTCATTTAGTTTTCAGATTTTAACACCACAAAGTCTAGAGCATGAGTTAAGAATTTGTTTTCAAATTACTCCAACTGTCTAATATTTCAGTGAACTCTGTCTACCGCAGTGTGGATTCACCACTGTAACTTATCGACAAAGTGACCTGATTGTTGTTCGAACATAAAATCCAGATTTATTATATTACCCACCTCTACAAAATGTGACCAAACTGCCTACTAAATGTCATCATTTTATGCTTTTAACCATATTTTACAGGTAGGTATTTTTCTCTGTCTGGAGTTTGGAAATGGGATGGTGCAGGTTTGAAGTTTGCCTTTTTTCAGCTGAAGGGGGTGGCGGTTTGGACAAGACAGCACATGCCGCGATGATGGGAACCCACACACACTGGAAAACTTGTGACGAATTCAGAGTGTAGTGTAAACACTTGTGCACACACAAACCTGAAAACTAAACACAGGTAAACCAACAGATCTAGAGTGCATTAGAGTGCACAACGTAGCCTCTTTTGTTGAATTTGCTTGTATTTTGTCATAGTTTTTGTAATGCCTGACATTGAGTTGGCTTTATACCAGGCTCATTTTTCTACATCATAACCATAACATTTCCTAGAGGACTAAATAGCTTGAGAAACCTGGCCTTCCTCCATGAATACCTTCCTTTTACATCACTGTATGATGTAGGCTTAAAAAGTTCCACCTCACTACTGTAATTTTGAATTGCAACTGTTGTATAACCTCAGCCATGCACAATATTTTGATTGTATCAGGTTGCCTTCCACCATTGCGCCATTTTACCCTCAGTTATTTCCCTGAACATGAATGGCCTGTACACCGTCAAGCAGGGTAACCACTCACACATGTTGCAGCTGCTGCTCGACCCATTTTTAAAACTTCTTGCTCACGATGCCACTGTTTTGTGGTAGTGCAGTTTCACAAATGCACAGAGACAATTGTTTAGTTTAACACACCGTGCGCAGGCTGACCATAGCATTTCATTAAACCGTCCTGGCAAGCAGACTGCATTTTAGATGGTGTACCTTTTTTTTCTTTTTTTTTTTTTTGGTCAGCAGTGACTTGAAGGTAGGGATCCCCTCCAGGCATGCGTTTCCAATGTGCTGTTCAGAGCCAAACACGACTGAAATCACACAACTGTTACTGAAACCCAATTCACCTCACTGAATATTCAGCAAGCAGATAGTCTGTTTTTTAGATTCTCCCAATAATCCCAGCTGTATGGTGGATTTTATTCACTTATGAGCATGTAGGTTAAACTCCATCTGCAGATATATGATAAACATACACATGAATCCATACACACAAACAAAGCAGTGTTTGCGCAGCCCCTTGACACCAAACATTTCTCCCTCTTTTCCCAGCCTGGCTGCACCGGGTTATAGTGAAGCACTTAAGCTCTTAATAAAAAATAGCAATTTTCTGGGATCTTTTTGCTATAGTAAATTTAAATAAATATTTTTACTGTTTTACTTACTGTGCAGGTATTGTTATCAGTCTATTACATTCACGCAGTATAATACCCTATTTCTAGCTTAAATGTTACAAAAAGCATTTTTTTCCACATTGTATGACAAGGTCACATACATATTCTTTATTTGCTGGTCACTTAAGCGCCATCAGGCTTATATTAAGTGAAATATTCAACCCCAAGAAGCCATTGTTTTATGGCTGCACCATACAAATCAGATAGAAATACTCTTGATGTCTTGTGCACCATTTTTGCACCTTTTTATACATTTCCCTGTAATTCAGCAGGACATATTTGGGATCTTTGGAAGCCTTGCAATCTCCTGCTAGAATTTAAAATAAAGTTCTGTGGGTTTGAATAAAGCTTGGGCCGCACAGCATGCATTTATAATTGCAAAACCACAGATGGGACCTGCAGGAATCACAAGTAGACAGGGAAATTTAAGTAAGCCAAAAGAGAAGGAATATATATGTACATCTCCCATAAGTACAAGTCATCTGTCCCCTTGGAAAACACGGAAACATCACTCATTGTGGATCCATCCAGATCTGCAAATAAGTAATTTATTTTGGATTGAAAGTACATGGTGATATGATAACATTTGCCTGTTACAGGATGGTTATGTAGGTGTCAAGAAAACAAAACACCAAATAAAAATCCACAATGAAGGCTTTGTTAAGATTTTGAGATGAATTCTGCCTTTAAACCATTATCCATAAAATAATTATGGAAAATGGAAATTAGTGTTTGTGTGTGTGTGTGTGTGTGTGTGTGATTCATTTCTTTCATCCCTAAATATGCTTCTATAAGTGCAAAAAGCATCATAGATCACAGAATTTCTTTATAGTGTCAAAACGTTAAAACACCACAGCTGCTGGCGAGTCTAGTTTATGGGATCTCTGATGTTTGAAAAGAGGAGCTGCTGATCCCGTTATTACTTTTTATTGCCATATAGCAGCACAGGTATTTGAGTCAGCCAAAGTGTATCATTGGAAATCTTACGATCATCAAATAAGAGTTTAAATTGGCCTGAGGGGAAAGGAGGAGAAAGTCGCCTTATTATTGGTATCTGACAAAACTGTGCTGCAGTAAAGCAGTATGGATGTTGTCTTTGCTTCTTACCGAAGAAATTTGGTGCATCAGGGACATCACAGTGTTGATGAGGTCAAAGGTAAATCACCCTGTCAGCTTGTTTACAGAGGCAGGTGTCCACAGTTGTTGTCATCAACATACACCACTAACTGCTTCACTCATTAAATAAAAAAGATGAAATTTCAAAGTAAGAAGTGACATCAGTGCCCTGTAAGCATGTGTAAATGGCTTCAGGATGGCCTACTTCACTGGCCCTCAGGTAATCAAGGCCACTGAGTAGCCCCAGCGTGCCACCTCTGACGCTGCCCTCCTACCTGCCCATCGATGTGGGTCCTGTCCTGTTTCTGCAGTCTTTGTCCAACTATGGATGCATTTCCTTGCCACATGATATCCCACTGCATCATTTATTTATTTATTTATTTATTATTTTTTTTTTGTCTTTGTCCATAATACCGTTTATATGACTGTCCTGGCTTCTTTTGCACACCAAGTCATACTGGTGGGGATCACCCCCCTGCCTTTGGGTCACCTACGATCTCCTCTGTGTTTTCCTACTAAGACTTTCCTGGGATTTTTTTTTTCTAAGGCTGGAGGTGCCATTTAAGCTAGGCAGTGATGGATATTAAAGTTTATTATGTCCTTGCTACTGTGTTTGCTTCTGTTCAATCCTGTCTATGTTTCATCAGTTTGTTCTGATTCATTGTTGACAGGTCAGATCCACAAAGGCTAATTTTGTTCACAAGGTCGTTTGAGAAATGTGGGCTCAAATAAATAAATCAACATAAATCTAAAACGCTAGTCCCGACTAACCTAGACCTGTCCTGCACCTGTGAACCACCAGATACACCTTGTATCCTCAGCTAACCTGGTGATCTCTAGATTGGATATCTCACCATTCACGTCCTACCCATTTAACCACACCCCACAGGCATTTCATTTACTGTGGAGGTGGCATTTCATTCACTGTGCACCTTCACCTCGTTTCTATCTCTACTCTAGATTTCTTGGCTCTGTAATTACATCCTACACTGTTTCCAACTTATTCCATGTCGCTGACGCTCAACTCTATCTTTGTTTTCCTTCCTGATACTCAGGTTGAGGCGCGCATCTTTGCTTGCTTAGCTGACATCTCCAGCTGGATGTCTGCCCACCGCAAGCTCAGCCTAGACAAGACTGAGCTGCTATTCCTCCCTGGCAAATCCTGTCCTCTGAAAGACCTTTCTCTCTCTGTTTGACACCATCACAGTAACTCCTGCCATTCAGCAGGGAATCTGCTCAAGTCTTTTCTCCAAGTTTAAGTTGTCTCAGTTTTAAAAGAAAGCCATTACTGGCCAGGGTATCCACCCTTGGAAAGAGTCACAGAGAAAGAGAGAAGCCCCTTCCAGGCCAGCCAGAAGTACAAGTAACAGCCAAATCAATTCAAACAAAAGTATGTGCTCTAATCAAAGAAATAGCTGTGACAAGTTATGCTTTTCCCCCACCCATTTTCCTAGAAAGACCTGGAAGTGCCTCTCAGGGCTTTTCTCTCACCTCAACCATCTCTGACGTCATGCTTAACCTTAACCAACCAGTTTGGTGAGCCAATCCCAGCACTTCTACCAAGAATATGGGTAGGTAAAAATCGTACGTCTGTGGCTGTGATTATTCATATCATATGGAAAAATCCTGGTGCTGGTGTACCATGCTACCAAGGGAGCCTCAGCTTAATACATGTAGGTCATAGAAGAGCCTTACACAGCCTGCACTCTGCACTCGACTGCAGAGTCACTCGCTGTCTTGTGTTGTAAGATGAAAATTCATCTATTTAAGAACATTTTGTGTCACCCTCTCCACCCCTGATTGTCTCTTATGTCTTTTACTTTCACTTCTCTATAATACATGGTCATTCTAAGGTCACTGAAATAATTTTTTCATGTGTCATCAGGACACTTTGCTGACCTGTGCAGGCTAGTTATCATGGTGGTTATATAGGAATTTAAGCTTTCTCCACTACTGCATTTATTGGAAGCTGCAAATGCAAATATCATAAAGGCACATCTAATAGGACATAAAGAGAAACTTCTGATACACACCTTGACTGGCTGACGTAGATTGTTTTTTTGTTTTGTTTTGTTTTGTTTTGTTTTGTTTTGTTTTGTTTTGTTTTGTTTTGTTTTGTTTTGTTTTGTTTTGTTTTGTTTTGTTTTGTTAGAGTGTTTGTTAATGTACAATGTTGGTACTTCAAAACCACAGTTGAAAAAGTGGTTTGGATACCACTTCATAGCTCTTTATGTTTAAAATCACAACAACACACAGCTTTCAACTGAGATTATAATTTCAAGTGTCCGTTATACAAACATTGTGATCATTATCGGCCAGACACAAAGACTGTGGCAAATGTTCATCATTAATTACATCCAAATTCATGACATTGAAAATCCCTGGTAAAGTCAGCGTGAACATCAACATTTGTAACACAAAGAAGCAATGGACTGCAGGGGTATTAGTTTTAAGATTGTGGTTTTATTTTCCACATAATTCCCCTCTTCCTCACTGTTACATAAACAGCAGACTTATTGTATGCAGTCATATACTCTATGTGCACACTCGGATTACTTATCATTGCTGTCCAGCGAAAACCTTGTGTCTCCAGTTGTGGTGATTTTCATGTTTTCAATTAATTTGAGTATTTGCATGCTTCTGTGTGATTTCAGAAAGTTATACAACACTTGGGAGTTATGAAACATTTACAAAACTAATTACATAAACTGAAAAATGTACAGTCATCAGTCGAGAGAATTATTTTCCTTTACATCTGAAAAGTTGATGGTATAGATATACATGGTTTTGGTTGTTCTGCAGTAGTGTTCAGAGGGACTTCATGATGAGTAGGACCAGGTGGAGTTACAGGTGTGAGCACATTGGCATCTGTTTTATCTGTTTGCCATGTCCACTGATTAATAAAACAAATCATTGATCATAGCATCCTGTTGATGTGCTCATGAGACTGATATCACAACCCAGGACCAAAGGGAGTTATCTGTGGTACATCTTCACTGGTGGGAGCGGGTGTTGCCACTGTAGCAGACACTGAGTACAATTTCCAGCATGAAAACCTCAGAAGTTTGGAGCAAGAAGATGAAATCAATGTGCGGCTTAATGTCGTTTACCCAGTCAGTGCCAGGTGTCCCAGTGCGATCTGAATCACGCTGGATACCACAGAGGCTCGTTATCATTTCTACCTTAAACACCCATTTCTCATTTATGGCCAATTAGCATGGAAGTGATTTCAAAAACAGCACAATGATTTGGTAGATATGGCAATTACATTCATTTGGGTATGGTCGTTTCATTCACTCTTTGTTCTGTGTAATCATTTGTTGCTATTAGGCATTTGGCTGTTGTTAAACTAAGCCCATGCACACCCCCACTGTTCAAGTCACATAACTGTTTCCCATTTTTACTTCTTATTAGAGCAGTAATGAACAGCAATCTGATTTCCTTTTCATGGGATCTTGACTGGCATACAGTAATACAAAGTAAACCTTTTTTAGTATTTTGGCATAGTGCTAATCTGTGCCCCAAATCCCAACATATTCATTTCATTCCTTTGCCTTTACTAAATAAAAAAAAAGACCCCAAGGCCTTTGGGACAGATAATATAATGTGTATCTGGCAAACATTATGTGAAACTGCATACGCAGCTCTTCCTACTTTTAACACTCAATATTCACAGACATACCCAACAGAGCAGAGCAAGCTACTGTGACCCCAAATAACATTTTTCGGATCAACAAATAAATTAATAAAACATCCATTGTTCTTCATTTTTCACATTCCAGTACATAAACAAGTCATCTGTGTCACATGAAGTGTTAATGTAATGGACTAGCTGTTGATTCATGTGCTGTAATTTGTAGAAAATGCATGGAATTAATAGAGTGGTTTACATTTTTATTTGTTTTATTTGTCTGCTGATTACTTAATTAAGCCCTTGAACTCTGCTTTTCCTTTAAATTTCATCCTTAAGTATAAATTCAATGTTACACACAGAAAGACAAAACATTTTTTTCTGCATTGTACAACAATAACACATAAGTATTCTGTATGTGCTGGTTAAAATTAGGGTTCAGTCGGATACTCGGCTGAAACGAGTATCCGGTACAGATAAAAAACTTTTGACGAGTACAAGTATTATCCGAGTAATATGAGTCAATATCTGTGCTTGTGATGAATGAAAATCCTCATTGGGTAGATGACTGTGTCAACATTGTGTGATAGGCCAGTCACACAAAGCCCCTCCCCTACATACACGTTCACTGCAGCTGTGCCACTCACACACACACAACAGACGCGCTGCTATTGAGCAGACAGACTGAATGCGTCACGACAGACTGAATGCTTCATGAGGTAGTCACCTGAAATGGTTTTCCAACAGTCTTGAAGGAGTTCCCAGAGATGCTGAACACTTGTTGGCCCTTTTGCCTTCACTCCGCGGTACATCTCATCCCAAGCCATCTCGATTGGGTTTAGGTCAGGTGACTGTGGAGGCCAGGTCATCTGCCGCAGCACTCCATCACTCTCCTTCTTGGTCAAATAGCCCTTACACAGCCTGGAGGTGTGTTTGGGCTCATTGTCCTGTTGAAAAATAAATGATGGTCCAACTAAACGCAAACCGGATGGGATGGCATGTCGCTGCAGGATGCTGTGGTAGCCATGCTGGTTCAGTGTGCCTTCAATTTTGAATAAATCCCCAACAGTGTAACCGGCAAAGCACCCCCACACCATCACACCTCCTCCTCCATGCTTCACAGTGGGAACCAGGCATGTGGAATCCATCCATTCACCTTTTCTGTGTCTCACAAAGACATGACGGGTGGAACCAAAGATCTCAAATTTGGACTCATCAGACCAAAGCACAGATTTCCACTGGTCTAATGTCCATTCCTTGTGTTTCTTGGCCCAAACAAATCTCTTCTGCTTGTTGCCTCTCCTTAGTAGTGATTTCTTTGCAGCTATTTGACCATGAAGGCCTGATTCGCGCAGTCTCCTCTGCACAGTTGATGTAGAGATGGGTCTGCCACTAGAACTCTGTGTGGCATTTCTCTGGGCTCTAATCTGAGCTGCTGTTAATTTGCAATTTCTGAGGCTGGTGACTCGGATGAACTTGTCCTCAGAAGCAGAGGTGACTCTTGGTCTTCCTTTCCTGGGTCGGTCCTCATGTGTGCCAGTTTCGTCGTAGCGCTTGATGATTTTTGCGACTGCACTTGGGGACACATTCAAAGTTTTTGCAATTTTCCGGACTGACTGACCTTCAGCTCTTAAAGTAATGATGGACTGTCGTTTCTCTTTTCTTAGCTGATTGGTTCTTGCCATAATATGAATTCTAACAGCTGTTAAATAGGGCTGTCAGCTGTGTACCAACCTGACTTCTGCACAACACAGCTGATGGTCCCAACCCCATTAAGAAGGTAAGAAATTCCACAAATGAACCCTGACAAGGCACACCTGTGAAGTGAAAACCATTTCAGGTGACTACATATACTGGGTGGCTACTTTGAGGAATCTAACGTTAGGTAGTAAAAAAAAAAAAAAAAAAAGATTAAAAAAATCACAGTTTGATCATAAAAAAAATAGAAAATTTAAAATTTAAAAAGAAAGTTATGTTGAGTATGAAAACTCTTGTTCATTGCATTTTACTTAGTACTTCATAATTGCCTGCTGCATGTGTTGTATTCATTGGTGCACTTAAGAATATTCATGTTCTGTTTTTATAAAAAAAAAAAAAAAAAAAAAAAAACTTGTCCTGTCAATAGTTTGTTTACTATTGTGATCAGAAACATTGATCTGGAGCTCAATTCTGAGGCTGTTCTGTAAATAGTTTTCTAATAAACAATAAATATAGCAACTACTGATAATCCCATATCAATTTCAGCCTTAAAATAACATACTGGTTTAAGCCCCACCCATTACCAGTTTAGGTCCTGCCCACTCTTAGTACAGATACAGATACAGAAGATAGTGGTGTACTCGCTCATCCCTAGTTAAAATGCTTCACTGAAGCCACGTCACACATATACTGAGTGAACCATTCAAACCCAAGATGCCATTGTTTTATGGATGCACCGTTTCATCACATAGACAATATTGTGCATTATTTTATATGCATTTCCCTGTAATTCAGCAGGACTTCTCTGATATCTTTGGAACTGTTAGGATCTCCACTAGAATTTAAAATAAAGTTCTGTGGATTTGAACAAAGATCGGACAAGCCCACCCGTGGGAGTGCCTGAGCTGAAGAGGCTTAAATCAAGTAACGTCTGTCTGATATGTGAACTGTCTGGGTTACTGTACATCACTGCGGAGAAAAACAATGAATATTGGGAAAGAGCATTTTGACATGCAGTTGAAGTAATAATCCCAACAAGCATTGAAATATGTATTACAATATGCACTGTGGGATTAAAACACTATCACAATGTTGAGTCACACCCCTCCCCAATGTATGAGGTCACTTTTTGTGTAATTATTTGACACACTATACCAAGGCGGCCATGTTGCAGCTGCGACCATTTGAGCACCAGGGGCCAAACAAGGGGTGAAAAAAACAAAAAAAACAAAACAAAAACATTCTCACCAGGTTGCTGAGTGAGGGAAAAGAGTAAACATAACCCGAGAATTAAGTACTTTCTCATTCATGTGGACATTTAGGTGCATACCCAAATACATGCAAAGACACTCTCCTAATACCACCCAGACAGGCAGACTGCAGCCATGACCTTTAACACACTAGTCTGCGAGTAGCAGCCTCAATTCTGGGCAACGAGCCAATACAGTAGAGGGAAAGAGCTCTCAGGCTTTCCCCGATAGCACGATCTCCAACTGGGCCACATCAGTTTACGCTGGATGATAGCACAAAGAAACCATTCTTTCACAGGATTTTATATTATGTTTTTCATAATCAATATTAATCCCCCTTTTCTCAGGCAGGGCCAGATTAATTAAAATGTCTGGCTTTGGAGAGAGTTTCGTTTGTGTCAGCTTCTTGTGTGGTCTTAAAACCGGTGAAGAGGGAAAATGAAGATGAGCACCTCAGTCATTGTTCCAGGGGAAATTCTGAAGGTTAAATATTTAAACAAGAGGATGAAGGGACATTTTTAAAGTACATCATAGAAACTATAATTGCAGCCTTGCATGCAATCATGGATATGCAGCCAAAAAGCCAAACACTTTCTACTGTAAGTTGATAAATAGTAATTTCTGATCAGCTGTCAAACACTAAACCTTGGAAGTGATTTGTTGCGTAAGACTTGCAACTAAACTTTCATGAAGCTGTGGCTGAAGAAGCTGTTGTTTAAAAGTTGTTTGTGTGCTAATGTAAATTTCAGAGGTCACTGGTTATCTTTCACACTTGAAGATAATTGCACATCCTCCACTGAGTGATCGTTTGACCGTGCAATGCTCGGATGTTGTAGAAGTCTCGTGTACATGTCTCGTGAGTAGACGCCTTTTCTGACAGATTGGGTTTGATCTTTGCACCACGTTGAGCTTTCATTCTCATAAGTCACCATTACAATTTGTTTTGTGGTTTCCAAAAAAGGAATCTGATTCACATGTCCAGGTCAAGTAAACACTGAGCTTCAGTCTGAGCGGGAGGCACTGCAGTGTTTCAACATGCTCTTTTAACAGTTCCCTTCCCCTCAGAGGCTTCGTTCCACACCTCTGGAGCGCTGCGCAGTTCCCTAAATCCCAAGACGTGTAATTGATTTCATGTACATTGACTTATTGCCCATCATCATTGTGCAACCTAATCTCACCCTGTTTTGTGTATTCTAATAATTCTGATCTGATGATTTTTTTTCTGCACCTATGACCTTTAAACATTAAATGGATATTATTTATTTATTCTTATTTTTTATTGTTATTTATTTTATTCTTTTATTGCCTACTTGGTGTAACAAAAGTTTTGAAACCAAATATTGAAAACATGACAGTATCTGATTCTGGCCGTTGGTGTAGAGTGTGTTTAAATCCCTCAAAGTAAAAAAATGTAAAAAAAAACAAAAAAAAAAACATGTCAAACACTGTGTGCAAAACTGGATTGTTCAGCATTTGTACCAGCAATACCTGCTTTTTTTCCTCAGTGTTTCCTATTTTTCCTCTTTACCCTTTGTTCATTTCTTCCAGGGTTTTCCACATTTCCCATATCTGATCATCTTCAAATCACAGACCATATATTTTGATAGGTACCAGACTTTATTACATGTAATCTACATACAAGCAGTAGCAGACAACCAGGACTGTGGGGCTACATCGTATTGCACCCCATTCCATCCCCCCCGGCCCCAGGCAAAATAAATCAAGCGCTCCTTACTTGCTTCTGCAGCTCGCCGACAAGTGAGATCAGCCTAAGTAAAAAAATTATAATTTTCCCAAAACATAAGGTCTATTTGTAAAAGGGTTCTGCATAAGATACCATTGCCCCGTGTAGCCCATGACAAAAAAAAAAAAAAAAAACACACATGTATTATGTCAAAAGTAACCCTTTAACCTTTGTCACGGGCCTGGCAGACGTGTGATGCTGCAGTGAAAAGAATTCCCTGTGGAATTAATTTGCTTACTCACTGTTGCACTCAATAAAACACCGTACTGTCTCTTCATGACTGAATCACAGCCTCACAGGGTAGCAGGCCTGTAGGCTGTAGTGAATCTACTGCTTTGCTCCGGTGTAAATAATTCCCTGGTAATCCTGGTCCACCTTGAATGAATTAGGCTAAATATCAGAGGAAAGCAGACATGTTGTTTTTGGGCTAACCTTTGGTAGGTCACTGTGCTCAGTTTTAGATGCCAGTCCATATAGATTTCCCTTGCAGTCTGACACAGTATACACACAGTTTTATACACACCTGGTATATCTTAATGTGTCCTAATTCGACATGGGACAGGCGTGGTATTAGGGTGCTTGTTAATTAATTTCCCTAAAGAAAAAGATATATAGTAATCCTACATTTTAGAAGTATCCCTTGTATACAAACATCACAGAAAAACTATAACACCCGATAGTAGGGTTATAAAAACATTATAGCAATATCATAATGGATAAAAAGTATCTTAAAGCACCATAAAATCACCATTGAGGAACATAGACACACTACAAGTCCCTACAGTAATATTATCCTTATTGAGTTCTCATTCTTGTCTATTTTTTATGGTCCTCTCGAGATTGCATACATAGCCAGTAAATTTCATTGCCATATTTCTCTGAAACTGGGGGATCTTAGAGGTAGTTAGAGCACACGAAATATGGGAGCAAATGTCAAAGCAGATTCTGAGTACAGCCTGGGGTTATTACTTCACAGCACAGTCCGCACACATGGCGCTTTGGATTGATTCCAGTTCAAATGAAATCAGGTCAGGATTTTCTCTCTCGCCAGGAAACCCCCAAGTCAGCAAAGAATTGGTAATAGTTAGGCCTGCAATTAATGCCACCACGTCTGGAAAAGCCATGTCTCTGCCTATTTGGCCAATCAGTTTAAGTTGAAAATTAAACTCCTGACTCCCTGTCACTGTAGGGGCCTGTCCCTAATGAAAAGTCATTATGATACTCCTGTAATATTCCCACTGGGGCTTATTGTGTCTCTATAGTGCTCATTAGTGAGAACATTATGACCATACCATACTTTGTGGTATTTTTATCTCCTGTGGCAACTCTGTAATATTTCTGTACATAGTGATATGTACATGGTTTCTTTCTGTATTATTAATACAGTTATTTCTGGTTGTTTGGCAGGTAATTTAAAATGAAAATAAACTCTAGCGTCCTCATCACTGCAACCCATACTAAGTCTCCAAAATGAGTTGATGATATGCTATTGACATTCCCCCCACCTCCCATTTAAATAAATATAATCTATAATAACATTGGCCTTGAAGGTGAGCTTTCTTATCTCATCTTAAACACACAAGACATCGCATCCACAAGTTCATGATCACTCTGTCGTAAATGTGTCAGTCCGCAGAGAGCAAAGTGCTTTACAGGAAAACAGATAAGCGGAGAAGCAGTAACAAAGAATTAATGCATTATTTAGCTCGATCTCCACGTGTGCTCTTTCTGGGATGGTCTGTCCTCAGCGCTCTGATTGGACACACCCTCCAAGCAGTTCACGCCTTGCGCCGTCCCATCCAGTAGGGGCGGGTCTTTGGGCTGTAATACACCCGTGATTGGCCTAGAATAAGAAAATTTACAGCTTTACCTCTGTGGGCTAGAGGAGCAAGTCGTGCGTTATAAATACAGCCTCCAGCCGAGGAGGGAAAAATGAGCACCGACATCCAAGGGACCTGCGTCCGGTCACCGATCCATGATCTCTGCGAGGAGGATGCTGCAGCAAGCTCTTAAAGTGTCCGGCCGGAGCGCCTCTCCTCTGGTGAAGTGGATGGAGAGGTGGGCTGAGAGCGCATCAGCAGCTCCGGAGGGGACCAAGGCGCAGGCAGCGAGGTCGCTGAACGAGATGCCCGGACCGTCGGTCGCCAGTTTCGCCTGGGACTTGTTTGCCAAACGGGGGCTATCACGACTCCACGAGTTACAGGTATGCAAAGTTTTTTTTTTTTTTTTTTTTTTTTTCCCAGATAGTTTCTTAGATTAGGGATGCGGTGCAAAGTGGAGCTCACCTACTGCAGATTCAGCCAGATTTTTTAACCTGAGATAAATCTTTACAATGTCAGCTCATGGTATACCTTAAAGTAGGCTGGGGTATTATCAGACTGGTGGAAGATATACAAAGATCAGTCTTTTAAGTGGGAAAAAAAACATGAATATATATGTTCAAATGTGTTCCTGAAAACATAACTAATTTCTGTAAATAAAAGTGTTTATTTCCCTTATTATGATCAACGAGTGGAGGCCAGGGTTTATCCGTCTTTTTTTTTTTTTTTTTTTTTTTTTTTTTTAACTATGACATCACTGACCATAAGCGAACTGTCTGCCTAACCTTAACTAACTGCATGAAGGTTTTTATAGGATTGTCACAGTAGCCTACACCAAATAGGCTTTCAGACTAAGCATGAAAACATCAGAAAACACCAAAAAGCTTTCTTTTGGCTGTACTGCTCTGAAATCATAATTTCTGCTTCCAAATGAAGCCCCAGTGAAAATAAAAATAACCAAGAATTCTATAATTCTGTCTATTTTTCTCCCAGTCCATTGACTGGGGGATGGACTGGGTCAACAGTATAAGAATAAAAATATCTAAAGATCTTCCAGTAATTCCAAGCTACTGTAGGCCTGTTAAACCCCCTGTAAACCAATTTGGCACCTTGGCTATCAGCAGCTTTTATCAGTCAAGTGTACAGTATGAGGTCACATGCTGAGGTTGTGGCAGGGTGCATATGTAACATTACTGTTGGAAAGATTTGTCTATGCACCAAACTGTGTCAGGCAGGCTCTGAAGACAAACTGGGGGCATCATCACTTTTTTTCTACTAAATAAAAGAATATGCATGCAGGAGTAAGACAATAATCCCATAGCTCTGTATGCATGGCACACAGACAAACCTCTCTCTCCTGTCACAGCTGGAGGGGGTGCAGCGGTATGGGCCCATGTGGAAGGCCAGTTTTGGTCCCATCCTGACCGTGCATGTGGCTGAGCCAGCTCTCATAGAGCAGGTACTGAGGCAGGAGGGCCAGCATCCCATGCGCTCTGATCTTTCCTCCTGGAAAGACTACAGGAAACTCAGAGGACATCACTATGGACTCTTAACATCGTGAGTGTTACTCCGCTGTCATCTCAAAATGTTCTTACATTCTGCACTCTTCTTTCTCCTGTTTTCAGGCTCTTCCACTCCTCTACCCTCCCCTCTCATCTCATACCAAACAAACATCACAAGTCCAAAATCGTAATACAGTTTCAAGCTAAATGATTTGTCAGTAAATGATTTATCAGGTATGCTTTCTACTTTATCATAGTATGAATTTCATGTATAACCTTAGTGAAATAACCATAATGCAAAAAAAGCATTAGTTACTGTTTGAACTAAAGATGGTCACTCGCGTGAGACAGTCAGATGGACAGGGTGATAATGAGAAGCCAAACTTACAAGACTTTAAATTATTTACACAGTATATTGTACTGTATACTATGTCTGGTGTCATGTTCTTTGCCATGCTTCCACATGGGAATGAGGTATTGTGCAAACAACTGTTTCAAAGCAGTAGCTAAATAGTAGCTAAATATTTTTGGATGAATACTTAAATGTGTTTGCGTTTTCTTCTGTGTGTCTGTCCAGTGAGGGGGAGGAATGGCAGACGGTGAGAAGTCTCCTGGGGAAGCACATGTTGCGGCCAAAGGCGGTTGAAGCTTATGATAAAACCCTCAACAGCGTGGTCAGTGACCTCATTGCCAAACTTCGCCTCCTCAGACATCCCCAAGGCCTCGTCACCGACATTGCCAGCGAGTTCTACCGCTTCGGCCTGGAGGGTAAGCTGTGACATTGTCTGATGAGTGGCAATATCATGCATCACTACTCAGTGTAGGACACCATGTAAACATTAGCTACTGGGGCCAGCTACATTGAAGTACCAATATTATCTGCTAAAACCGACATTTTACACATATGTCAAAGCAGGGATATGTCACTGATAATGGTCTAATAAATTCAGTTAAGCGAATCAAATAATTAATGGTGGAATGAAAACCAATGGTCCGTTTTTGGAAAAACATAAGCCGTTTTTAACATGCAATGTTTACTTCACCTTTACTTCAACCTTTCAGTTTATTGTTCACCTAGATGCTAAGCAAGAACTTTGACAATTTGGGTCTTTTCACAGTACAGTGGTGCATATCATTGGCATCAGTTCCTAAGATTCAGGAAAACAAATGGTTTCCTCATTTAGATCTAATACCAGTTCAGATCAGCTTGTAATTTTTGAATGGAACTGAAACTATGTGACAGATCACTTGTCACTATGTAGCTGGGCGAGGTTGCATCAGAATACATAACAGTAGTGTAAGGATGCAGTTTTTTAACCTTTATTTATCCTGCTCTGCTGCTCTTGGTTGCTGAGCAGCTCCGCTGGGGGTTTGTTGCCTCAAGGAGAAGTCCACAGCAATTGTTGAGGCAGGAGAGAGCATTATTCATTCATGCTCCTTGCCCAGATTTTCCAAGCCAGTCCATAGAGTCAAACCAGCGACCTTATGGTCACATGCCCAATTCTCAAACATTTATGCTGTCTTGGCCCCAATTACCATATTGTTGAATGTGAAAAGGAGCTTGGCCCAGGACTATACTCGGAGGTGTAGCCATGATTGTTAATAAAATCTGACCGCACTCCATGCATTCAGATACATTTAGTCCTAGCTCGCCAGAACTTTTGGAACCTGGAGCTCTGAAAGTGGAGGGTATCCAAGACAAACCAATGTTTGTGCAAATATTGTGTATCTCCAAACTTTGAGAGTATGAGAAAAAAAGTATAGTAAATAGTAACTGTTATGTTTGTACACTGTCGCAGTTTCACACAGTCCATTATCTTTTTCAGAAAACCTGTCACTTTGATTGTCTGCAGCCTTAAAGCTTCAGTTGTCGACTTCGCACTCTGGCAGCCCCAAGTGGCAGCAACAGATAACTGATTGTATTTTCAAAAGCTTGAAAATCAGTCCTAATGTGATGCCAGTAAACTGAATTCTCTTCAGATAAAAACTTTTTGTTCTCAGAGGCTGGTCAGGTGGAGTTGATGAGGAAAAAAAAAACGTACTGTGTCCAGCTTTCTCTGGACAGAGTGCTCGCTCATTTTTAGTTAAGTTTTGAGTTGATGTCTGTGCACTGTTAGGACACGACATCCCAGCTATATAAAAGTGATAGTTAACTATGATGTACTATCGCCATTATCCAAATCATCCTTTAGGTAAGCAATTCCCATCCATCCTTTTGTACGTGTTTAAGCCTTCTCATTTTACCCCCTTTTTTTTTTTCTTTTTCTTTTTTTTTTGACAGGTATTTCCTCGGTGCTATTTGAATCCAGAATTGGTTGCCTGGATCCGGTTGTTCCTGCAGAAACAGAGCGTTTCATCCAGTCCATCAACACAATGTTTGTGATGACGCTTCTGACCATGGCCATGCCAAGCTGGTTACACCTGTTGTTCCCAAAACCCTGGAACACTTTTTGTGAGTGCTGGGACTACATGTTTGAGTTTGGTGAGTGGCACAGCAGACGTTTATCATGAAATAGTTGTGTTGTTGTTTTTTTTGTTTGTTTTTTTTGTAAATATAATATTATTCGCATAGCTTGATTTTCATGTCAGCAGAGGAAAAGGTTGCAAAAGACCATTTACAAAACCCTTCTTAAAATGATGCTTTTATGTATAATACAGAGCAAAAATAAACAAATAAATAAATCCAGAAGGAGAAAACTGACACTAAATAGAGGAAAAAATACAGAATAGAAATAAAATAAAATAAAATAAAATAAAATAAAGACCCTCAAAAGCAAGCCTATAAATATTTGTTTTACAATGAGATCTTCAAACATGGGCAAATTTAGAAGATGATCAGCCTTCTCCTGAATTTTTGCTAGACAGGCCCCCCGGACACACTGCATGATTATTATAAAAAGATATCACATCACATTGCACACTTAACAACGGCATTTGCAGATTTTTTTGCCGTCTTGCATTGTCGAGGCACACGTGAGTGGGATTTGTGGATCACACACTGGGTGACGAGGTAAAGACTGAGATCAAACACTACCCACAACCTCGTGCCACGCAATCCCCAAATCCTGTGAGAACACAAGCGCTCACGCCACCAGAACTAAAACAAACATGGAAGTGGAGGATTTTTCTTTCAACACTTCTTTATCCTTATCCTTTTCTCCCACTCAGCTCTCATTGGCTATTGCTGATCAGGTTCAGATTTTAGCTGTTGACCCACTCTTGCTTGTCCCAGTTGGATTATTGTTAACTTTAAACTGCTGTGATCCTGTCCTGTGCTCTCCCTTTTAATCATGACTGCCGTTATACTCTTGAAAACTGTTCCCCATCTTTAGAAAGCCAGTGTGGTGACAATTTTGAAAGTGTGTAATATAATCAGTAGACATCAGCATCACGATTGGTATGAAAACTTGAATTCTGGAATTACAATACCTCATTTCATCCCCGGGATTATTGTGTTATTAGATTAACCCTTTGACCAGTGGTGTAGCAGAGGTTACAGATGTGTTAAAATGTTTCTATGAGTAGTTTTATCTGATGAAGATGATGATTAGATCTTTCAACCCATCATTAATCATCAGTAATCACCACCATACCAGGATGCAGATGATTTGTTAACCTGCCTTCAGCTCCTTCACTCACACGGACCCCTGATCTCTGTCGTTACAGCTAAAGGTCACATCGACCAACGTCTGACGGAAGAAGCAGAGAAGGTGGCCCGTGGAGAGAAGGTGGAGGGCCGATACCTCACCTACTTCCTGTCCCAGACGGGGCTGCCCATGAAGACGGTCTACAGCAACGTTACAGAGCTTCTTCTAGCCGGAGTTGACACAGTAAGAATAATCCCCCTTTCCTCTGATTAATCTCAGTTTTAATCTATCTGCAGTCTAGATGTCGCCTGGGATGTTGGATGTCATAATATCGTGGTTAGACGCAAGTGTTGTCTTTTCCTGATTTTAAAGGCTGTATTACAGTGAAGGGATGCAACTTTCTGAGCTTATAAGTCTTATCTGACTCTATTTGCATGGTCATTATATCCACATCATATGTTAATGACTGTTTATCAAAAATCACAGTGTGCAGACTACTGTATATGAATGTGTATATGACACTGCAAATGATGCCTCTTTATAACATATCGATACATCTGTATATTGTTTTTTTACACCAGCTTTCATAAACCTTTATAAAAGGCTGCCAGATGTAGTTTATTGTAGATCCTTGCTCTTACATGAACACCATGTGTAAAACGCCAATTTAACAAATGTTTAAAATACGTGGTACAGTCCAAATAAAGATATGTATCCAACTTTTTTACGGGGATGTCGGGGAAAACTTTCCATGGTCCAAATAAGCTGAAGCTGATGCTTCTCTCCATCCACTGGTGGGTCACACTGTTGGAGTCTACTCCCAGTCCAATTGACAGCTTCCCCTGTTGTGCCCTGTGTGTTTTCAGATCTCCAGCACAATGTCCTGGTCATTGTATGAACTTTCACGTCACCCAGAGGTGCAAGCCGCACTTCGAGAGGAAGTGTTGTCCGTAATGGAGGGTCGCAGAATACCAGAGGCAGCAGACGTGGCCCGCATGCCGCTCATGAAGGCCACCGTTAAAGAAGTGCTCAGGTACAATTCAGTAGGTTACATCTGTCTTCATCAAGACCTCTTTTTATTTTTATGTTTTATATTTTATCTATCAGTGTCCACTTAGAGATGTTGTAGTGAAATTGCACTTACATCACTAAACTCTGGTTTTCCAGATTATACCCTGTTATTCCAGCCAATGCAAGGGTCATCACAGAAAGAGACATTCAGGTTGGAGGCTACCTCATTCCTAAAAATGTGAGTATTTCTTAATTTTACAATTTATACCTATTGGGCTTCAGTGTTTACCTTAAAGATACCCTTGGTGGTTGAGAAAACTAGGTCACATTCTTGAGAAATCATGCAAATGCTCATGGATTCAAAACTGGCTCATGACATGTGCTGTCACGTTGACCTCTTTCTTAGTGTCCAAAGTTTGTTTTTCCTTCTGAAAAAAATCAAACACTGAGGGAGGGTGGAATTCCCACTCTCTTAGAGGAAGCTTCCTTATTGTGCTGAGTGGTTGTCACAGTGCTAACGGTTCACCTTTTCAGTGCAACAAGTAGCTGACTGTTAACTCTTTCCATCCAGACTCTGATTACTCTGTGCCACTTTGCAACATCTCGGGATGCAGCGGTGTTTCCAAACCCAGATGAGTTCCAACCGCAGCGCTGGCTCAACAGGGACCCGGGTCATCACCCTTATTCCTCTGTGCCCTTCGGTGTGGGCAAACGCAGCTGCATTGGCCGCCGTATCGCTGAGTTGGAGCTTTATCTCGCACTAGCCAGGGTGGGTTGACTGGATTTGACCTTTCCTGTGTGTTTTTAAGGGGTTACATGTGGATTTATAGTGTTGGGCAGATTAATCAGAAAATATAATCCCGGCCGACTACACGACTATCTTAAGAAATACTAGGAAGTGGTTTTAGTGGAGGCCTGTCCATTTGCCATAAACAATAGTCTGAAAATTCTGTTTGCTAATGATAAGTGGTGGGAACTGATCAGTCACGGCACCCACACTGATAAAAAAAAAAAAAAAAAAAAAAAAAAAGGCACACTGCAATATCAGTTCAACCTCTTTCACGCCTTAAAGGTGGAGTCAGCAATTCTGGAGAAAGATCACTGATATTTGAAATCAACAAATTCAGCGAATATCTCCTAGCTGTCCATTCTGTTTGTGCACTGGAAAAAAAAATCGGCTCCAGCCAATCAGCAACAGAGGGTGTTCACGGTCATGCACAGGACGGGGGAAGGGGAGGTGGGAGGAGGCAACACTAGCGAGAAGTCTGATTTCAAATATCAATACTCTTTCTGCAGAATTGCTGACGGCACCTTTATTACATGCTCTGCAGCGTACTGCCGAGCGTTTTTTGCTTTTGGCACCAAATGAAACAAAACTAGAAACTGTACCACAGGTCGAGGCTGAGAAAGGTGGAAAAGGCAGAGAATAGCAAGTACATGACATTATAGTTACATTTGCATAGATTCAGTACTTATATTTGACAGTGACTGAATGAGTAACTATTGAAAATTATTTGTTTACTATTATTTATAGACAGATATTTGTCAAATACAAAACAAGTAATATATAATGAGGGAGGCACACAATCACAGCATGATACCTTGCATGGCAGTCAGAATATTAACAAAACATTGTATTGCTACACTTGTATACATATTACTGTAATTATTTCCACAATCAGGACACATGGCTTAGCCTGTTTAGATTATTGTGTGCAATCAAATTCAGTTTCGAAAGCTGTCTTTCAGAAATTTCAAGCATCCCAGACAAAACCAGCAGTCGCACTATTCATTCACTCTTAAGTTTTAAGAAATGTATCAGTTTGATCAAGTAGAAGTGACTTTATGTCATTTTACCGATATAATTTGAAACTGTTTGTTATGATTACACAATGCGGGGATGTCAACACCTCTTACATCAAGACAGTGTGTGTTTATCATGTGTTAAATGTGTTTTCTCTTTTCCTGGTCTCATCAGATTCTAATCGAGTTTGATGTGAAGCCGGACCCAGAAGGGCGGGCAGTGAAACCAATGACCCGAACGCTCCTAGTCCCAGAAAATGTCATTAGCCTCCAGTTTATTGAACGATGACCTACTCTCCTTGGCTACTCAGTTACATGAGAGCGCACGAGAATCTCTCAGAAGCAGAGAGCACCAGAAGGTGAGGTTATCACAGAAACTGTTCGCCTGGCGCATGTCAGAGCAGACCTTCAACCTTCTACATAACCAAGACCAAAGCCCTCCATACATGCAACCCAATTTGTCTAGGCTGACAGGGGGAACAAGATCAAAAAATGAAAGAAGGATGAAGAGCAACCACTCATCACGTAGCCATTCCAGTGGAAGCAGTGTAACTCCAATTTCCAGCATTGTCTTTTCGAGTAAATTAGCTGTTCTGAGTGCTTATTTGCACAGAGGCCAAGAGCAAACCAATGACCTTCTTCCAGTATATGTCACCATACTGTACAGGCTGGATGCAGGGTTTAAACTTTTATTTTAAACTTGAAGCGGGTAAGACCATTTTCACCTTTCATGGCATTTCAAGGAACATGTCAAAAATGCTGGGAGCTGCTTTTTCCTGATCTTGCAACCCCATCCAAATGCCTTATAACCAATTATATGGACACTTACACTTTATTTTTCCGTATTTAGTTTGCACCAGTATCTCTGAATTACACAGTTTCATAGTTTCTGACTACACAAGTATTCATTATGCATTTCTTAAGTATTTCTGTATGTGTTACTCCAATGCACCAGAGAGGCTGTAAATCTCCCAAAGTCTGAGATTCATGGTGCGCTATAATTCAGCATTTTAGATGAATGGGAGAGTCACAGGTTGGCATGGTGCCATGCTTTTCCAATCTTTAACTCTACTGAGGTATTATGAAAGTTATGTAATTACGGTATTCAGTGTACTGATGACAATGTTTTTCATAAGGTGCTCAAGATTTATAAGGGTGCTTGTGTGATGGGTTTGTTTTGAAATCTCCACAAGAATGGCAGCTGTTGAAAACATTCCTGTTCAGGAAAGAATGGTGCCACTGTTCAAAATCCCAAACCGAAGCCATTCTGCACTCTCAGGCTTTGTAAAACCTGTCTTTGTTGTCTTTAAATGTTTGTATGGACAGCACAATGCAAGCTGCTGTATTTATTTATGTACTTTTAAATTTTATAACATCTACAACCTGTATGTTACAATACCATTTTGTAAACTTAGTAAGCTTCAATGTCTGAATTCTGTATTTATTTTAATTTAATACATTTTGAAACTGTCATGGTACATGTCATCAAAAGGCTTCAGGCGAGTCCATTGCCTATTTGTTGATGTATTTACCAAACTAAAGAGAATCTAGTTTACATCAATTTTGTCAGCTGTTCCTTTTGTTAATGTACAGTCCAATTGTCTCATTAAAATGTTTTTCTCTCATGATTCAGAATTTGAATTCGTCTTAATCCTTATCCTGTTTATCAGACCAGTTCTATCAGATCAAGCCAGTTTGTCATTGTAGTGAAATTGTGGCCGGTGAACAACTAATATTTAAACACGTAGGCATTGACTTCTCAGAAATACAGTGCTGAGTATCATGGTTCCTATCATGGGACGTGACCATGAGGCCGCTGCAGTGTGTGTTACAGTGCACCGCTGTGAGTCAATCATCTGCAGCCTCAGATCACTCCACTGGCACACACTGCAGATCCACGGTTTTCCAGGAAGTGAAAGTAATGGAATTTTGATATGAAAATACAAGAAAATGCAGAAATAATTTTCTTGTGCAATTTTTGCTTTTAATGTTAATTGGGTGCACATAATATAGTCAAAAGGTGAGATGAGGTCAGTCTTCATTTCACTGTAACTTTAAAGTTGATAGAAACGACAGGCCAATTCTGTTTTAAGGTAGAACTTTACTTCCAGGTTAAAAGAAGTTGTTCTCATCTTGGAAGAGAAGTGAAAAAGTGAAAGCTCCAACCAACAATCCTGCCTCTCTGCCTCTCCCATGTGATACAACTGTTTCTCCTCTAAGCTGACATCCCATTGGTTTATGCCTTGGGATATCAGGAGGGAAGCAAGACACTCTTAAATGCTGTTTCATTGTGACTTTAACATTTCAATCAAAATCTGAGTCTGAGTCCCAAAGTTAGAAGCCAAACAACCAAGACAAACCTGAATCAATATCTGTAGATACTTTATTCACTATTAACCAGCTGCTGATTGGGTGAACCTGAGACACTTGTTGCAGCATTTGTATTCACATTACACATATTCAAATGAAGAGCTGACAGTTCTACTCTAAAAACTGACTCCGTATGCTCATTAAAGTCCATGTCACATTCATTGTCTGTTAGATAGAAAATATTTTACTCTTGACATCACAGATAAGAGTCTTCACTTCCCTGTTTTTACCTTACAGACAGATTCGTTTGTATTCAAAAACTAAAATTGCTTGTGTGTTCCCATGAAATATGACACTAGATAAAATATGTACAAGGTCAAGGGAATCACAGCACACAAAGGAAAGTGGCAGAGATAAGAAGACAGAAAACACTGGTGCAAAACACATTCATCTTCGGCAGTAAAGCCAACTTAAACTTTTGTACAGCCTCACAAAAACATTTTTATGTGACTGACTGAATGTAGTTGGACCCATCTCATAATGAAGCTGAAAAGATGTGAATACGTCGCTGGAATTCAAGAACCAAAAGAACAGAGATCAGTGCCTAAAACAAGGATTTTACCCTTTACTGCAGTGATAATAAATAAAGAGAAAATCAAGGAGAACACAAAGATGCTGAAAATGCAGCTGGGGGATTGCTTCTCTCTAGAGGAGTGCAGCTGAAAATTTTCGCTGGGCAATCAGGTTGCAGAACAAGCACAAGCTCTTGGATCATGTAGCTGAGCTGGTGAAACGGTACAAGAACAAGAACAAGGAGGAAAAATGCCACTGCAGATTAGAGAATATTTGGCTGCCATTTGCTGAGCTAATCTACAGGCATTCAGTATGGATGCTTGCTCCACTGAGAGAGCTCTACAGGTGAGGGACCTTGAAACAGCTCAGAGTTCATTTCTGGTCAGATTGGAAAAGCTCCTGAGGATAGAGATGGGGTCAGATGATGAAGAGTTACACCCTCATCCAGGAATCCCTGCAGCAGCACAACAGCTGCTTGCAACTACAGACTGTTCACTTTAACCTGTTCAACCCAAAGGAGATAGACAGAGATTAAATTAAAGATGTGCATGGATTCCAGGATCCAATAGTATTCACACAGAGGCTTTTGCAGTATTGTGTAGTGAATATACCAAGATATATACCTTGCATTGCTTTAATTATGTTCACATTCATGCTCAGTGTTGATTTTGGTTATGCAGCTTCAGCGTGAACAGTCACCAGAATTTACTGTATGACATGCTTGATTCAATTCTGTGCACATGTGAAATTTATTTGGGGTCCACCACCTTACATTTTGGTTAGAGGAAATGAGAGTAGTAACTCAACAAGATGGTAAAATGTGGGGAAAGCAATGAGGAAAGGGTAAGAGTACCGAGGTGAGGGGTGAGTAGAGGGTGAAAAATTCAAATACAACATGACTTTTAACAGGAGCAGTAAAGATAGAAACAGCAGTAGAGGTTAATGTTAGGAGGTATTGTTGGACCAAACACTGCATTACAGCTCCATGAATTCTGACGGAATCGGGGGGAATCAGTGAAATATTTGTAAGATGTGTTTTCCATATTGACAGAGGTGATGTGCGGAGGAATTTTTATAAAACTGATATTTCAAAAGTGATTAAAATGGAAGCCGGCGACTAAACACTGAAATGCAGCACCACAACTCGGTGACTGTCATTACCACTGAGTTAATGGCTTTCTTATGGGCTTCATGGTGGGTTGAGGAGGCTAAATTAACTCTTGTGATTTTTATGTAGATTCGGCGGCTGCATTAAAGGCTTGAAAGAATTGTACTTTTAGCACTAGCTGTGAACTTGTAGATAAGATTTTAATTTTAATTTGTTCATTCACAATATCACATATTAAAGGAGTACATCAAATTGCAAGGAGAAAAAAACAGAAAAGGAAAACACAAACATTGCCCTGCCATTAAGTCAAGTCTTTTAAAGGAGTGAGCAAAGATTTTGAAGTTGGACAGAAATGGCAGGAGTTCAATGCATTCTGTCACAAGAAAGAGTATTTATATTAGGGCTGATAACAGACTTGTGTTGTGCCAGATTAGACTTGGGTTACAATCTCAGCCTGGGTAGACTAACCAGGCTGAGACTAGGGCTCCTCCCGTGGATGGCAGGGAAACATGCTGACAGGCTCCATGTTACTGAGGACTGCTTGAGACAGTGGCCTGTGGCATTCATAGTTGGCTTCCAAAAATATAATTTAAACAAAAGGCCAAAAGGCTTAAGTGATCAAAGAGATTTGAGGGGTCCTAAACACTGAAGATCTCTCTCTCTTTCTCTCTCTCTCTCTTCTCTTTTTTTTTAACTTCAGCATGTTAAGCATCAACTTTAGGAGAGAAAATGTTTTTTTTTTTTTCAACGAGTCTCCATTAAAGCATGTGGAAGCCCATTCCCGCCACATAAAAAATGGCTAATTTGTGGGTCGCTTTTTTTTTTCTCTCTCAGTTGTGACTTAAAAGGCTAACTAAGAATCCTGAGGGATTTCTTTTCTCACAGGATTGTGATTTAAAGTGACTTAATGACACAGAAATGTGATACCTCCCCCGGTTCTGGATTCTGAGGTTTTTTTCCCCTCACAATTGTGGCTTAATAACGCCCGAGAACATGATAACCATGTTGTCGCCCTTGGGTCTGAATGGCTCTTCCTGCAGGCCATCCCTGCTTCATGTGTCTCAGTCAAGGCTTGCTGTTGTGAAGATTTCTCTTCAGACTCTGAAGAATTAAGTTAATATTGCTCAGTTCAAAAACTCAGAATTTCACAAAACTCTTTGTTTGTGAAAACACAATGAAAATAGTCATTTGTATTATCTTTCTTGCACAGGATAATCGGGCAACACCAGAAGCAAGCAAGTAAGCAAATAAATAAATAAATAAATAAATGCATTTGCAACTGAAAAAAACACCATTCTTAATGTGAACAGGCCTTCATAGACTATCGCAGTCTGTTGCCATGTTTTTAATCAACTGTAGGTGGCAGCAACATACCTGGTAATACCTAATCTGCCGGAAATAAACACGGAGAAGAAGAAGAGAAAGAATGGAGAGGCTAATGTTAGCAGCTTGTAGGCTGATTATGTAGCCAGTTAGCCATGTAGCTAAACCTATTATCTCAGGTAACCGCTGTACTGATAGTAATATAATATTCAAACGCCATAAATTCGGCATATAGACACGCATTAATAAATCGACTGCCAAAAACAAGGAAGTTATTACGGAAAGGTGAGTCACAATATGTTACAGCAGCCAGCTAACCTTAACTGTCGAAGAAAGGTTTGGTTAGCTAATGCTAACTAGCTAGCGATTGCAACAACCACAACTTTTACGGGCTAAATATCCTGTTAAATCCTAAAAATGTTACTTCGCTTTGCTAGCTTGCGCGATAGCCTTGATAATTTGAGCTAATGACGATAATTTCTTTTAAACATGAGCTCCCGTTTCCTCAAACAGATCATTTAGCTCCAAAGGCCCTGACACTAGGCTATATGTAAACAAAGGTATGTTTGCTAGCTCCTGTTTATGACAAAAGGAGAGATGCCTGCTGATTGATACCTACCTTAATCGTAAAGCTAAATTGTGAAGGGAGGGATTTTATCAATTTGGGCTCCTCACTATACACACTGTATATATTCTACTGAAAGATAAACACCGTATCTACTAATGCTGGCCAAGCTGTTTGTGATCCAGGTATAATATGAATCCCAATTCACTGCTGAGTGCAGGTTTTTCTCTTTATGATATCCCATATGGTGCACACCCCAATTTAGTTTCTGAGCACCCAAAGGTAAATTGCTTGTCACTGTGGAGTACTGTCTCCCTTAAGCCCAAACTATCAGCCAGTTTTTGCAAAAGCTTAGCACTGAATGGGCAGCTTGGAGAGAGCTGAATCTTCTGCTTTACAAACATGCAGTATCTGTCTGAAGCCAAGAAAGCTGTGGATGAAATGATAGCACCCAGTGGCTACATTATTAGGTACACCTGTACAAACTAATCCAATCTAATACAACTGTTCTGCCATTAAGTTTACTGCTGAAAACTACAAACCCAGTAATAAAGGTATAGTTAAATTTACACATTATGCACAATGTCAGCAAAAGCTTAACACTATAAACTTTGTAAAGGTAGAATTTATGACGGCAGCTGTTCCATTGAATGGTTTTTTCGATAGTACATGTGTGTCTAATAAAGTAACCACAGAGTGTATATGACAGAGGAGGTATTTAATTTCACTACATGTCCACAGTGTGGTACCTTGAGCAATGTAAAAAATTTCATTATGTGTGTCATGCTGTGAATGAACAGATGCAGGCAGGTGCACCTGCAATTGGTGCGCCCGTGGCAGTAGCTGGTGGTCAGAGTCGATCAGAGGATGAGGAGTCACTGGGGATAAAAGATGTGAAAAGGACAGCAACACAAGCCTTTGGTGGTGGTGTTCCCAAACGCAGAAGCTCCTCCAGGTCTTGTACCCTTGTCTACTGCAAAGAAATGTCAGCTGAATGCCAGCACAGTCAGCAAACTTACTGGCAGAAAGGGGAATCAAAATGCATTTGTATTAATAGTGCATGTTCAAGATTTTTGAGTCTGTAGTGTCAAAAATAAGATGCTTATTACAAGTTACCAAGCCCAAAGTGATGTTCAGCAGATACTGTATAGATGTTGCTTAACATTTTGGGCACCATGGTGAAGGTGAGATCTGCAAATATATGGGGGATTTCTTGAGAAATGACAAATATTCAGTTAGTCAGTAAATTGTAATTTATTTATTTTTTGCCAAACAACTAATCAGTTAATCTAAATTAATCTCAGTTAATCAACTACTCATTTCAGCAGCGGTAGTGTTTCTATGGTGCATCTGCAACCTTTAAGTCAATGTGTGCAAACTTAAATGTCCTCAGGTCAATAAAGAGGAAGAAGTTTGACGATGAGCTGGTGGAAAGCAGTCTGGTCAAGTCATCCAGTAGAGTCAAAGGTCCACCTGTCGTAGAGCCAGTCCGCTGTTCAGGGAACGAGCCTTCGTTCAGTGAGAAGAAAAAGGTACAGGGGAGCGTTAGTACACATTGAATCCCAAAGAATCTCATTCTGGCTGAGACAGATCTTGTATTGAATTGAAGGATAATTTTTATCACTTCATACTGCTCTGTCAGGTGACAAAATCCAGCACTGCTCTCACACCGCCACTTGCCATGGTGGTAAGCCCCGCACCCATCACCAAAAGGGTGAAGAAAAGCAAGCAGCCTCTACAGATCACAAAAGACCTGGGCCGGTGGAAACCCACTGATGACCTGCTGCTTATAAATGCTGTGCTGCAGGTGAGCAGCATAAAAATGAAGATCATTGTCCAGCAGTTGAATAATTAATATAAAGATTAGTTTGCAGTAAGGGCTGTATAATGTGGACTAAGGTGTGTATGTGTCTCTTTCTGTTTGCCTCTAGACCACAGACCTCACCTCCGTTCATTTGGGGGTCAAGTTCAGCTGTCGTTTCACCCTACGGGAGATTAAAGAGAGGTGGTACGCTCTCCTCTACGATCCTGTGATCTCAAAGTAAGAGACCATCATTACAGCTGCATTGCACACTCCTAGTATCTGTCTTTACGTGTGTGTGTGTGTGTGTGTGTGTGTGTGTGTGTGTGTGTGTGTGTGTGTATATATATATATATATATATATATATATATTACTCTGACATGACCTTTTTGAACATGCTCTCTCTGTTACCTGTCTAAGGCTGGCGTGGCAGGCCATGCGACAGCTTCATCCGGAGGCCATCGCCGCGATCCAAAGCAAAGCTCTCTTCAGTCAGGCTGAGGAGGCTCAGCTGGCTAAGATTGGTTCGGTAAGTGTAGCCAAGAACTGATAATTGAATTATTTTGTGTAGTTATGTTGAAATGAGACAAAATATATATATTGGATAGGGGTGGGACTTGTAAACGTGTACACGTGTACACGGTTAGCCAATCATAAACGTTTAGAAAAAACCACTAACCGTGTACATGTTTTTTTTTTTTTTTTTTTTTTTTTATTACCTGACTTTAAGTTCACTCACGAGATGCAATGGCATCCACCAAAAAATAGAAGCACTGTTTGGCAGTTGTTTCAAAGAAATGTAAGTGGAAACACTGTCAAGTGTACACTGTGTGACGCTGAATTATGCGGTTTTCAAATAGCACGCACGGCGCAGACCTCGGCCGCCGCAGCCATTCATTGTGTATGTGATCGCGGGGCGCAAGGGCGCACCGGTCTGTGCCAAGCTGAACGCAGCGCGAGGCTGGCGCCACCGCCTGTGCGCACTGTGCCCAAGTTGATAATTTCTAAATAACCCCAATACTAACCCAGCGCAGAGCGCGGCCCAAACCGCGTGCTATGTGAAAGCCACTTTAGCCTTTAAGGGTAGCAGCACAGGCTCACTGTTAAACCACCTGTGGTGGAAACACCCGAACAGCCTGGGGACAGAGCCCGGCGTCAGTGCAGGTGCGAGTGGAGGACGACAACAGCAAGTTAGCATATAGGATTTCATATCCAGAAAATGTGACAAGCCATGAAGCGAAGCAATTAACTTAATTGCGGTTGCTGTTGCGACTGTGTTATTTGAATGGTGACAGCGCCCTCTAGCGGTTGTATAGCAGTAAAAATCAACCAACTCTGAAGACACGTGTACACGTGTACACGCAATTAAATGGCGCGTGTACACGTTTAGTATTTTTTGTACACGTTCCCATCCCTAATATTGGACGATACAGACAAAATCAAACATCACAAATCTTGGACTGAATACCTTGATTTCAATATTGTGGGGATGACTATTAATGCTTTCATAAGTTTTTTTGAACAATGAGATTTTTGATAAATGGTGATTAGAAATGTGGATATGATGATCAAGCAGGTAGATGCAAATAACAAAGCAGCTAAAACAGCCTAATTAGTTCAGGAAAGTGCACCCCTTTATTGTAATAAAACAGCACTTTCATATTACAATGTCTAAAATCCCAGACAAAATCTAGTCTCATATCGCAATATTGATAGAATATCAATAATCATTGATTGCCCATTGCCCATTGTTAGGCATACAAATACATATTGTAACTACTGTGATTTTTATTGTTCTTATTCTTATCATTGTTATTTTCATCTTCTTTTATTTATTTATTTATTTATTTATTTTGAGAAAAAGACTTGCAAGCATATAGGCTCACAATGAAATTTATTATGTTTTAATTTTTGATAAATTAATTGAATTATTAGTTTAATAATTTATTTAATAGAATTGTGATAAAATAAACTACTAATTTATGGGAGTGTTTTATGCCTGGCAGAGATGTAATAACAAAAGGAGTGAATAGATTTAATCATTCAGTCAGCATATTTAAGGTTAAAAAATAATTTGTAATGTGTGTTTTCTTCAAAGAAACATAGAACATCTAGGCACAGAGCCAATCTCAAGCTCTCAAAGTTCTGACCCCAGCACTACTAAACCACTCCATACACATATCTAAAGACATTTCTTGAGCTGCATCAGGAGGCACTATTATAAATATTTGTTTTCAACACTTTAAGGAATAACTGCACTGTAGGAATCATTTGTTGTCAATCTCTGAATGCAGTTTTATAGCAGTGTGGTGATTCTTTAAGAAAACAGTTTAACATTTTTTTTCCAGTGCATAGCATAGAACATGTCTTTGAATTTCCACGTTTGACTGCTGTGTTTGTAATTGTTTTCATGTTTCTCATTGAAACAGACGAGTCAACCCAAACTGGAGGTGTTCCAGGAGCTCTTGAGCAAGCACCCCAGTGTGTTTCACCCCTCTCGCACCCCCAAGAGCCTGCTGGTGCACTGGCAGCTGCTCAAGCAGTACTACCTTCTGGACGACCAGAGTGGTGAGTTCATCTGACATCATGATGGGTTACAGAGGATGTTCATACCAAAATTAAATAACAGCACCTAACAGGGTTTATTCAGACTCAGTTTTATGTCTTTGTTTCTTTTACTGATGCACATTTCTTCATTTTGCATTCTCTACTCTAGGATGTTGTTTGTTTGTTTCTTAATATCAATGACAGTTTGGTCATTTTAAATTACACTTGTTTTATTATGCAAGTAAAGAAACCAAACTAAGAAATTCAAATGAGCATTTGCTACTTCAGTTTGGTTTCACTTGAGCAGGTGAGAACAATACCCTTGAAACTCACATGCACATCTAATGAATGAAGGCCTGTTGCTCCCATCTTGTCCAAGTGAACTGCTGTGTGTTTATTTAGGAGTTTGAATCTGATTCACAACAACTACAAGAAATGACCCCAAAACCCTCCAGTTTATCAGCAAGAAAAAAGTTGTTGGCTTCTGATTACCAGCAGTTAATTAAGAGCAAACTGCAGTCTCAGTATTCAGCTGATTGTTCATATGTTCTTAACTGGTTTAAACATCAGAAAAGATCAATTAAAGCAAAGACAAAATGTCCATTGAGCTTAGTTAAAGTTACAAGGACTCGAAACAACTAAGTTTTGATTGTTGCTAAAATATCTATCCTCATAGGATGACAGGTTACAAAAGTGTCCACTACATGAACTACTTGTGAGTTCATGTGACGTTTGCTCAAAAGGCCTGGGTTACATGTAACTGGGTAGTGTGAACTTAATGAAACCAAATTAAAAATGTGACGTTAACTTTCCAGTATGGTTCAGACAAGAAAAAAAAGAAGCCAACTGTTGTCATCACACCCCTTTCAACAATGAGCATTTTCATTGTTAATCCTACAGATTTTTCACTGAGGCCTCTTTTGGTCTGTCCTTGTAAGCAATCTGTTAAATTAAAAATAGGATGTAGAATGGCGCAGAATAAGGAAACCAATAACCACAGCTTTTACTTTTGGTTGCATTTCCAGTCAACATACTGGCTTTGTAAGGAATGTGAATGCTTCACCACTTTAATTTTCAGTCAAATGAAAACTGTTTTTGTTGCCCAGAAAGTCATCAAAACATTTAGATTATGCATTTCTCCTCTCTCTTTTGTCTTTAGAAATTAAAAGCAACCTTCATGAGTGGCAGTTCAGGTGAAGACTGCCTGCTTCACTTATTGAACTTGTATGACCAGAGCCCCTTTTTTAAATTGAATGAATTTTAAACAATTAATTTGCTGACAGTAATTTCATATACAGTAATGTTAGCAACAGAAACTTTTCCATAGACACACCCTTACACCTGCAGCAGGGAGAGTAAGCTTGTCAAAAAAGAATGCATAAACCATAGAAATTTCTGTGACATGAACAGACATTTAATTGCAGAGTTACACTCAAAACATTACAAAAATTTTATTATAGAGCATTTAGGCATATATATTTTAAAGTAAAAGAACATCCTCAAGCAAGTTAGTGAGCAATAAACCCCCAACATGACTGTCCCTATAATCTCTCTTTTCTCTCAGGATTCATTCACATAATTTTCTCATGCTTATTTTCCTTCTAGTTGCATGGAAATCATTTTGCACATGTACTATTACCTTTAAAACAGTAATTTGGCATGTTTGAAATGATCATTTAAAAGCTGGAATGGCAGCAGAAACCACACACTCCAGGTAGCAGATAATGTCAGAAGCTGTCCGATGGCCAAGTTTCAATGAATGATTGTACTGAGTTATGAATATTGAAAGTGCAGCTGAACATGCCAGTTCCTGGGGCACTGCAGATTTGACTAATAATGGGCATGGACATTGTGTTAGACTTGAATAGCCACAATGTAGTCAAATGTCATAGAAATGTATTGGTGTGAAATGTGTAGGAACCCTGGCTGTTGTGTTTTAACTAATGGTGAAATGAATCTAACAGCTCTGTATTTTAAAGTCTTGTTTATGTTTGTGTTACAGTCCAGCCTCTCCCTAAAGGTGACCAGGTCCTCAACTTCTCCGATGCTGAGCAGATGGTTGATGATGCAAAATTAAAGTAACACAGTTTCCTCTGTCACTTCATTGATCACATTATGTTTCCTGCTGATAAAAATTCAGTGCATACTAAAGGACATACCAGAGACATTTTTCCATCCATGTGCTACATCAATTAAGTTTGTGTTTCTTCTTACCCAGGGAGAGCAGAGACGAGGTGTTGGAGCATGGTAAGAAATGTAGATTGGAAACAACCAAGTTGCATCTTGCATGAAATTTTATTTGCAGAAGTTAGATGAGACCACACTTTGCAAAAAGAGAATAAAGCTTGAAGAGTTCAATAAGTTGAACAAGTTGATCATTGTGGTTCAGGTTGTAACTGAAGTGGTTGCACAGTTGTGTGTGTACTAACCTGAGATTGTTGGTGGCTCATAAGCTCATTGACTTAAAACTGATATCGTCCCAAAGGATTTGTTGTGTCTGCGTTTTACATGGTACTAAATCTGTGATTATCTTTTTTTACATAAACCTCAACTCCCTGTTCTCCTCTGTTTCAGAGCTGATGATTTCTGATCGTCACCAGAAAAGGGAGATAAGACAACTGGAGCAGGAGTTGCCACGTTGGCAGGTCCTTGTGGACAGCATCACAGGTAAGTAGACTTGTATTCACTGAAGACAAGCAGCCAGCAGTTTTCATACCTGTACGGCACATTACACCTGGCATTTACATGCATCTCATATCCACGTTTTGTCTTGATCTGAAGTGCCTGGATTATATTTACACCTGTTACTACACTGTGTCTGTTGAATACAAAAATTGATATCCGATTTCTCTCACTCCAGTTGGTCACATATGTTGCTGCTTTGTTACATTGAACCCTTCATCAGTATCATGAGCAAATCAATTGTCATGGTGTTACTGTTCAAGCTTCTTAGTGCCTGTTTGTTTAATTTGCACTTCCCAGTTGGATCCTGAAAGCACAGGAATAGGAAAAAGAAAGTTTCCTTTTCCTTTTCTGTAGCATCTGTGTAGATTATAGACCTGATTGCATCAGTCAAATAAAACTCTGAACAGCTCTTGAGGCGGTTTGAGTTAACGAGTCATCCTTGGATCTCATGCGTCAACAGTACATTTACAGCCAGATTTTATGTGTTTTTGCGTAATCCTGCATAATCCTATCACCCAGCACACATGTTAAAGACAGTTGTCAAGCAGCCTATGTGTTTTGCGAAATCCGGTTGGTACAACCCGTGTGTGTGTGTGTGTGTGTGTGTGTGTGTGTGTGTGTGTGTGTGTGTGTGTGTGTGCGCGTGTGTGCGTGTGCACGTGTGTGTGTGCGCGTGTGTGTCCGTCCATGTTACCAGGGATGAACTTGCCAGACTTTGACAACCAGACTCTAGCAGCACTGAGAGGACGAATGGTACGCTACCTTATGAGATCCCGAGAGGTAAGTCGACGTTGTCCAGAGACTGTTGGCAAAGATTAATTAATTAGTTGCCATGTGTCTGAGTGGAAATAGGACTTTGTTTCTCTGTGATTTATGTATTTATTTTTTTAAATTATGAAGCTGTTGATGTTCCCACAGATCACGCTGGGCAGGGCAACCAAGGACAAACAGATAGATGTGGATCTGTCACTAGAAGGGCCTGCCTGGAAAATATCTAGGAAACAAGGTGATTTAACTCTTTTGTTACCTCGCAGTACTCAAATAATTAACTGTAGTTAATACCACCACCATTTACAAGCATTTTGGTGTTATTTCATGTTTTTGAAAGCACATTCAGCACTCTGTCACTCACCTTATTCATCGATGGGCCAAGAGCACAAGAGGTGCAGTGATAAATTGAGAGCAAATATTGTAGCTGCAGTACAAATTAAATCCACGTGGACATTATATATTATTTTTACAAGTTATTTTAAATGTCTAGATAAAATTTAACAAGAGAAAGGGGGATCTAGATCTATACCAGTTTCCTATGGGAAACTTGGGAAAGAAAGCACCCTAAGTTGGAGATGTCCCTTATTCTATTCGAAGTGGCTGGCAACATGTGTAAAATAGCTATGCAGTGTTTAAACACTGCTCCTTCACAGCATTAGGGAAATATCTGAAAATATATGCTGATTTGTTTTTGAGGTATGCAGATAATACAAGAACAAGCTTGTGTGTGCGACTAGTGGTGTTTTGTAAAATATCTTAAGGTTATGATTAAGGTTATCCAGTCTATATTGGTCATGTGAAAAACCATCTATCAGCACTAGATCAAGGTTAACAGTCCGTGTTCATGCATGGATGCTTGCAGGGATTATAAAGCTGAAGAACAATGGAGACTTCTTCATTGCCAATGAGGGCAGACGACCCATCTACATAGACGGCAGACCGGTCCTGTCAGGCAACAAGTGGAAACTAAACAACAACTCTGTAGTGGAGGTGTGTGTCAAAGCTACCTATGCACTGGAATATGTGTTTTTAAATAACAGCCATAAAACATTTTAGTGAGGCTTACAGTCATGACTCTTAACGACCTTTGTGTCTGTTCAGATTGCAGGTCTTCGATTTGTGTTTCTGATTAACCTGGAACTCATTTCACTAATCAAAGCTGAAGCAGCCAAGATGATACAGCAGTGACTGTCAGCCTCCCGACAGAGGAGTGGAAACACAAGCTGTGGCAAGCATATGGATCCAGTCAGTCCCTCAATATAGAGCACTGGCCAGCAGCTGTCCTCATGAGGCCCGGCAGTGCCACCAAGAGCCTGAGTGACATTTGCTAACAACTGAAAATGTGAATTTCAAGCAGCCTCTTTGGCTCCGACTTCATCATCAAGCAAGATTACTGCAAGTACTGCTGGATAATTGGGTGTTTTTCATGTTGTAATGTAGACACTCCCATGATAGAGCCTTGTTTATCCAGTTTTTCAGTATATTGAATTGTATTTAAATTCTGTACTAAAAGCTTTTTCAGAATATTAAACTTGTATACCCATAGATTCTGAAATGTTCTCTTCATTTTACAGTTTAAACAGGATGAAAGACACAATATACAGAGTACTGCTTGGTTTGAAAAAGAGTAAAGTAAAATGTGTGGAAGTTGATTGGATGGTGGGTTGTGTACAAGTAAGTCAATGTGTAAGTCAATTCCCTGCTATTTAAAATAATGGCCGACCTACAAAAATCTAAATCTAATCTAAAACCTTTCCTTAAGCATTTTTATTGAGACTTTTTCATACTAGTTTTGTTTTCTTTACAGTAGTTGCATGTTTTCTCTGTGTAGAACAAAGCATGAGAGAAATCCCTACTCCTACCTGTACAATTATTGTCATGACAGATGGGTGACAAATGTTTATTTGATTCTACATCAGGGAGACCTAAAAATTAAATGGGAAATAGGAATGTACATTTTGCAAAATGAGGGCAAAATGAAATGTTGGGGTTATTATATGATAAACACAAAATGTTATAAGGGAAAAGGGACATCACCATCCAGTTAAAACTGAAACTACACCTTAGGAGGATGTTTGTATGAGCAGTAGGACTGCTCTGGTTGTTGACTTTTGGCTGGACTTTCGGCAAAGAGGCCTTATCTGTGTGGAATGCCTCCGGGTGTGCAGCGAGATATACCACAGTATGAGACCATATCACCACCACTGTCAGGCACACAGCCACACCCAACCCCAGGGCCAGTGGGTCTTCCATCACTGCAGTCCTGAGTCCTAATCCCAACTCCACCAGTAATGAAGTGTGGGGATTTAACTTTCCTGGTTTAAGGAGGCCTTGCAACATCAGAAGTCCTCCTGCTTGATCAGTGGCCTGCCGGTGGGAGCACAGAGGGGGCCACTGGAACAGTAGATACTAATACACACATCAGAGACAACGGCATAGGGTATTTTGTCTCTGCACAGAGGAAGGCAGGCAGGCAAATTTAAAAAAAGAAAAGGGAATCAGCCAAGAGGTCGTGGTCAAGGAAGAAGATGACCTGATTGATAGGATGGCTGAGACAGAGTAATATGGGTCTACTCTTACTCAGTGACCAAAAATAATGATTTATGCTATCTACAATCATTCTGAGCTGCGCATTTATGAGTAATGAAAATTAAATATCTGACACAATACAATCAAAAGTTAAGTTTAATAGAGTTGTGATGTAAATAAAGGTTTCAGAATCATAAAATTGTGATTTTAATAGTTAAGGGTTAGAGGTTAAAAAGACAAGTGGTTGGCTGGCTCAAAATGAAAAGAAGTGTCACTTGAAAAAAACAGAACAGCAGTAGAAAACACAAGTCAGTAAAAACGGAAAGTCAAGGGGGACAGCTATCTCTCTGGAAATAATGTGACTGACTCATCATTTTCTTCTGTCTTTCACAACTGTGGTTCATTTTGCCTGATTGCCATGTAAGTCCTCATGATATGTGAGGCACAACCCGGCTAAAAGGTTAATTTAGTATAGTTTCATCTTGTCTTCATGCTGATCATATATTATTATTTCAAATGTATAATGATGCATCACTTGTGCTTCCTCCTAAGGGTGAGTGGAATAATCTGAGTCATTTCACATCGTGCACTTCCCTAACTGCGGTTTGAGAGGACAGAGGTTTCCCTGAGCACCTACAGCAACCACACACTAGGAAAAAAAACTACTTACTGACATAAATTACTTCCACAATACACTACCAAAAGAGCTGGATTCAAAACATGACACTTTTGGCTATCACAGGGGCATCTGTTGCCAAAACACAGTCAGACAGGAGCCTTTGTTAACACAGCAGGTCAGTCATGCGAATGTACAGAAGGTTATGTTGTGTCTGGATTCCCCAAACATGGCAAAGTCCACGCTGTCAAAGTCTAAACAAGGCACAGACTCTCCTCAGCCACAGTTCTATTTTAAATATACATGAATAGTTAAAATAAATACATAAAAAATGAATACACTTCATATTGCTTTATATTCAGAGTAATCCATGTTAGAGCTGAAATCCACATCCCCTCTCATTTGACCTCAAAGTTTGTCTTTCAGTGATACGATCACCTCCAAAGCACCGAAAGATCATACCTCATTGTGACAGCAGACACAAAACAAAATTGTAGATGCAAGTGGCTTCACGGGTTTTCAAGCTGCTGTCCATAAATTTAAGAAAATGTGAGTGCTATGAAGCTAAACTACTGCTGGTAAAGGAAAATGGAAATCCAGGAAAAAGAAAGTGCACCCAGTGGAAAATGAATCCTAGCCATGATAAACTGAGACCCAATGAGGGACATACCCCAAACCACTGCTTTGTTTTCTTGTTCACTGAAGTTCAGCAGTCAAACCTAAATATACAATTTTAAACCTCTATATTACCATAACTTGATGAAGAACATGTTGCAGTTGATGTGGATTGTATATCACAAGAAAAATCCGCTTAATCTTCTTAAACCTGAAAACGTAGTTCTCAGATTACACTGTTTTTCCTATGACATAAACCTTTATTAATACAACTTGATTATGTAGTATCAAACTAAACACATCATATAAGGATGCACTCTGTTAAGGACAAAAAATGAATTCAAGCTTTTCTTGAAATATAATAAATGTAAATGTAAAATGTAAAAGAATCAGTGGAGATATTTTGCTAATGTCTAGGGCATTTTAGCATATAAGGAATCAAAATATTAGTGATCTCTCGGCTCTGAACAAAGTGGATGATAGAAATATAGTGTGATTCCTTCTAATTTTCACTGCAAGAAAATACTGACATACTGACATAGATATCTGTTTGAAATATCAGTCTAACTTTGTCTTTTCATCTTTCCAGCCTGGGACTCTAATTGGCCATTTAGTCTCATCCTATAGCATCTACACTTATTAAACATGAATATTAAAACATACTAGAAGGCAACAGATACCAGAGTTATTATTGCTGTGTTTAGCTTGTGTGTAATTGACTGACTGTTTGGGAATGTTTGTGTGTATCTCTGCCAAGCTCCTCAGCCCTCTTGCTCAAATACATTTATGTTTTCACCGTGCTGTTATGTATTGCTAAAAAACCTTTTGCAACATACAGTCTGTTTGTCCCTCGGGATTTTAAGCGGAAGGACGGTGGTGGGTCGACCAAGGTATGAGAGCGCACTAGTGAATTTTCTTGCCAACAGTGTAGTGTGGTTTCCGAGCTATCCATGAACGCCCCTCGCGGTCCCCGTTCCAACGTGTGGGTTTTTTTCGCAGTAAAACGCGTAGGGACCTGCGTCAGATTCATCATCGAGGAGAGCATCTCTGCAGTCTGCTCCGGGGTTTGGCACAACTCAGGTGGGTATTTTCTTTTTTTTTTTTTTTTTAAATTTGGTTGCTAAAAGATAAACTAGTGTTAGTTTTGGTTGCCTTTATGAGCAAACGTCAGTGGGCCTGTGGAACAGACCAGCGACAGACCAGCGGTATTAGCTGACTGGCTAATACCGGCGAGGCTGCTAGCTGGCACACGAGTGTCATGTTTCATTCAGTTTGTTTTTTTCTTTTTGTTTGTTTAAACTGGAGTTAACCAAATGTAAGACCAGCGTTGCAAACAACACTCATGGCGGCTGCAGATGCTGTCAAATGCGGGTGAATGTAGTTTCAAACTTGAAAAATACAGTCAAACGGTAAAGACAAATACCTAGAGCTGTGACTGCCGTGAACTTCAAGAGAAAACACACATATGCTGCTGCTTTGTTTATATTGATTTCGTTAATTAGCTGCGGTGTAAATTGGCCACCTCTCAGCTGCGGCTCAGCCGACCGCAGCAGCTCTGAGATTTTGAGCCTTCTGCTCGTCTCCTGCTGTAAAGACAGGACAGACCTGAGTTGCTCCTCACCACTCCTATAAGGAGCAGTCAAGGCTGTTTGTGCGTTTGTTTCTCACCTCGGATTTGCGCCGCCGACAGTGAGTATAAGATTACATGAAGCCTAGTTCATGCTGTATTTAATTAATAAAACAAGTATTTTTACAATAAGATAATAAGAAGGCAATAAGATAACATTCTGAAAAAGTGGCCGACATATAGAGCGAAGGGTGTAATGATTTTTTTTTTTTTTTTTTTTTTCTGTGTTGATCACAAATGTCCATAGCCACCTGGTACGAGCCTACTACCAGGGGGCGCTCGTCCTGTCACCGTGACAGCGCATACCACCGTGTGGTATCATTCATGTGTTAATGTATTCTCCTAGTAACAAGTGTGCTGCAGTTTTCTCTCCTCACAGCAGATTGAATGACAGACTGCAGCCCACTCAGATACTTCTGGATGGTTTTCGCTGCCAGTACATGCGACACAATTGATATCACCAGATTCAGCACAATCACACCATGAAACAAGCCCCCGTTTGTCTGTCTGTCTGTCTGCAACAAACGTGTCAGTGGGAGAAATGTTACACAGGGTATGAGTACCTGTCTCATAAAACCTTGTTTCTTTCTGTTGTCGCCTACTTCAAATCTGTGTTTATGGGTCTGTGTTTCCAACATGCATCGATCTGTTCACATACTTTATTTTCAGTATGGAGATACATGCTGACTGCAGTTGGCCGTTTTAAGTTTAAGAGTTCACTGACCTTCTGCTATGAATCTGCACAAGTTAATAGTTAAGCTGTCCCATATAGATTGGCTTTGTTTTTATACCTCTTTTTGTGAGGGGTGTGCATGAATATATAGACCTTACAAAATCTATTTCATTTATGGGAGACCTTACAGATGCTAAGAAAATTTGTTGTATTTTGTTGTGCTTTGCCTGTGCTGTAATGGGAGCGAGGGCACCCTACAGCTCTTCTGCCAGCTCCTCATTTTGCCTCAGGCAAACACAAGGGCCCCGTCCAGTGGCACCTACTTCCTGCATCCCAGTTTCTCAAAATTGCGTGTCAAATAGTCCAGTAATTTTAGGCCAAAATTGGGGTCAACCTAGGACAAATTGCAAGAGAAGCAAACTCAACTGATTTTGTATCCTCAGTTTGTCCTGAGTGAGGGAAAAAGTCCCATGAAATCCCATTGGTGGAAAGTTTTGAAAATCATCTATTTATGACCACATATTACCAAAAAACACCTTTTTTAACACACAGGGGAAAGGGGTTCAAAATTTTACTTTCAGATATCGCTATACAAATTCACAAGTTGATGACACACAAAGACAAGAAAAAAGTCAATTACAAGTTCTTTGAATTATTCTGTTTACACATGCATATCACACATTATCTGATTTGATATGCGCTAATAAGAAATAAATGCCAGAACAGATATTTAAACAGTGAATTAAAAGGTTACTATATATATAGTAACCTTGAATTAAAAGGTTAATATATAACAGTGAATTAAACTCAATGAGTTTTATCTGGTTAAATAAAGGAAAAAAGAATGTTGCATGTTTTATCATATCTCATGTCTCAAATTTATTATTTTTTCATTCTGCACGTTACATACATGTTATTGAAGTCTTACGTCTGCAGTTTTTTTCCCCTCTCCTGTGTCAATTATATTTTGGTGACTTAACGTAAACTTGATTGTGCCAAGTGATAGGAGAGACATAGAAGGTGGAGAATAAGTAATAATCAACCAGCACAGGGCAGTTTTTGTGTCAGTGTGTCACCTAATTCGCCCACCGGCCCACAATGTCAGAGGCACAAGGTGCAGGCATGTCCTGTGCTGTTTTTGTGGCTTTAACTAAACATTAATTTGGGTCTTGCCAAAAACGGGGGCAGGACTGCTTCACCTTGCAAGCATTTCTTGAGCTTTGCCTGCTGACCAGCATGCTGCCTTAGTGAAAGTACATCCAAGATAAGCGCCAGACAATGATAAGGCAGATGTAAATCATCATTAACATGCAGTTTTTGCCACATGATCTGCAGCTCTGTCAGTGACCTGTAACCTTATGAAACATGCTATCATCTAATTGGTTTAAATTTTTCCATCTACTGCTTACTAGCACTGTACAACATTCACTATGAAACTGGAGTATATAGACACTCAGTTTACTTTCAATTTCAATTTACTGAAGCTGGAATGTGCTCTTTTATCAGCGATTGTTTTGGAGTGCATTCTTAGCTTTATAATAAATCAACCAGGTGTTATTTTGCAGGCTTTTCATTAGACTGTGTAAGCTCTGGTGGCACTGACGCAGCAGATAGCTTTTGAATGTAATCTTAAAGGCTGCTGCCATGCCCAAGGATGTTTTTCTAAGGCTTAGACACAGTTTGCCCCGCCTTGCTTCAGGTTGGAGTAGACTGAATTACAATCACAACTTCATTTTCCTCTTGCCAACCAAATCAGGGCACTGTCTACAGAAGCTCTGTCTATTAAGGTTAGCTCATCAGAGTATGACCTGCTGCTGTAAATTTCATCTGGTTATGTAATTGTATTTTGGACAAACCAGAGGTGGTTGGGATACCGTTATCGAAAGACACATCGTTCAACGTTTTAATGGTCAGGGAAGAGACTTCTGAAGCCGCAGTTGACTGAACTGAAGCATGACCCCTCTCGGTTCACACCCCTTGAGCTGGTTGGCCTGTTGTTGATGTTTGAAGTAGCTGCTGATTGGTCGGATTAGTAGGAGTGCATGAGGTTTGAGGAACCAATTGGTCCCTTTTAACAGAGGCATATTATGACCGTGAAGTGAGAACAGACTGTAGTAAATTTGGTGAACGAGCTATGAAATGTGATGGGGAACACTGCTTGTCCCAATGCTGCTAAAACATGTGCACGTGTCCCTGTTTTTACAGTCTGTCCCGTAGGATAGGCTGTAAAATTATTCCATATTGCATATTCCCGTATGTTCTGTGTTCACATTTTATTATGAGAGCTTCTACCGGTGTTGTACAGCTCCCTGTGTGTGTTGTTGTGCAGAAAACAGAAACTCTTTCAGACTACACTGTTCTCGCTACACTTAGTTTTGTCTCTAGCGGTGGTGACACTGTTGTGTTTGGCAAACAAAGGTCCATGCATTAGGGATAGAACTGAAGTGTTTCTTTTTAACCCATAACACCCAACACTTTGTATCTAATGACCTAATAAGGAGACAGGAAGGCCTTGTTTTCTGCTTGCCAACAGTCCTAACCATTCAGAGTTTAAAATAGCCTACACAGGGGTAATGATATGTAACCAGGAGGTATAAAGAAGGAGTACTTTCCCCATATTCTTTGAATTAGCCTACAGTCACAATTTTGACATGGTTGGTATACTGTTTTTTTCCATATTGCAGTATTATTAGAACCTAAAGAAAGACTACTTCAAGTGTTCTCTCCTTTATTAAAGAGCACACCAGCTGTGATTTTAAACACATGTGATGCTGTATTGTTATAAGCATTTGCAGTTAGAGAAGGCGTTAACATTCATCTACACCAGTGGTTTCAATGTGGGGTCCAGGGACCCCCAGGGGTCCTCAGCAAAATAAGGAATAGCTTAATATCACTAATTGAAGTCCCTAGAAATTATTACAGTACAAAACAATGTATGAATGATAATGAATCCATCTAACATGTTTTAATCTTATCACTTTGAATCTATTTGTGTTCAGCAATGACATTTACACAATTTTACACAAACAAAAATATTTTTTCACATTAGGGTTAGGGGTAGGTGAGTGGTTTTACAACTTAATGAAAGTCAACTTGTGGCTCCAGACCATCAAAAAGTTTGAAAATGTCTAATCTAGGCAATGTTCAGAAACACAAGCTGAGACTCAGGGATCTGTTTGCATATGTGGTGAAATTCAGAACGGTAAAACTGCTAATAAAATCCTTGGGTTTAGCAGTATTGGACGACCCAGAGTGAAGTTTACTCAAAGACTGTTGGGAAAAAGAACACACTTTTAATTTGCGCTCACCTGAGTATATTGTATAATTCTGTGATATTTCAAATCAAACAGATATAGGCTAATTATACAACAGTGAGATGATTTTTGTCCTTCTTCTTAATTTTTCCCCAGAACATCAATGCAATGCTGCATCTCAAACACTGCCAAAGCTTGACTCGAGTTGGCTGTCTCAAGACTCAGAGGTACGGTAATAAAATGGCGGCTTATCACTGAAAGTCATAAGTCACAGCTTCCCTCCTTTCTAGGTTTTGTGACTCCAGAAAGCTTTTTAAGATCTTTTGTGACTTAAGTGCCTTTCCTTTTTATACAGTGCATTCAGAAAGTAGTCAGACCCCTTTCACTTTTTTCACTTTTGTTATGTTGCAGCCTGATACTACAATCATTTTAATTCATTTTTTCTGTCATTAATCTACACTCTGTACCCCATAATGACAAAGTGAAAACAGAATTGTAGAAATTTTTGTAAATTTATTAAGAAGAAAAAACTGAAATATCACATTGACATAAGTATTCAGACCTTTTACTCAGTACATAGTTGAAGCACCTTTGGCAGCAATTACACGCTTGAGTCTTTTTGGGTATGACGCAACAAGCTTTGAACACCTGGATTGGGGGATTTTCTTTGCAAATTCTCTCAAGTTCAGTCAGGTTGGTTGGGGACCGTCGGTGGACAGCCATTTTCAGGTCTCTCCAGAGATGTTGGATAGGGCTCAAGTCGGGGCTCTGGCTGGGCCACTCTAGGACATTCACCGAGTTGTCCCTAAGACACTCCTGTGTTGTCTTGGCTGTGTGCTCAGGGTCATTGTCATGTTGGAAGGTGAACCTTCAGCCCAGTCTGAGATCCCGAGCACTGTGGAAGAGGTTTTCATTGAGGATATCTCTGTACTTTGCTCCATTCAGCTTTCCCTCAACCCTGACCACTCTTCCAGTCCCTGCTGCTGAAAAACAGTCCCTCAGCATGATTCTGCCACCACCATGCTTCACTGTTGGGAGGGTGTTGTGCAGGTGATGAGTGGTGCCTGGTTTCCTCCAGACATGACGTTTGGAATTAAAGCCCAAAAGTTCAGTCTTGGTTTCATCAGACCAGAGAATCTTGTTTCTCGCAGTCTGAGAGTCCTTCAGGTGCTTTTTTGCAAACTCCAAGCAGCTGTCATGTGTTTTGCACTGAGAAGAGGCTTCTGTCTAGCCACTCTGCCATAAAGCCCAGATCAGTGGAGGGCCGCAGTGATGGTTGTCCTTCTGGAGCTTTGCCTCATCTCTACACAGGATCTCTGGAGCTCAGTCAGAGTGACCATCAGGTTCTTGGTAACCTTTCTTACTAATGGCCCTTTTCACTAGTACCTACTCGGCTCGACTCTACTCGGTTTGAGAGCTTTTCCATTACGTGGTAGTACCTGGTAGCAGGTCCCATTTTAGGACCTACTCAGCCGGGGTTCCAAGTGAGCTGAGTCGAGCCGAAAATGTGACGTAAACGCCGTGCAGGCAACTGATTGGACAGGGAGTGACAAGAGCGACTCCTGCACAAAAACAAAACCTGGCATTTAAAAAAAAAAAAAAAAAAAAAAAAAAAAAAAAACGGCAACAGCGACCATGCGCATTGATCGTCACTGAAGTTGGCAAAGTCGGAAAATGGCAAGCAAACCGCTACAGCGGTCAAATGAAGAGGTGGAGACTTTCTGTGCTTGGTGGCAGCCCAAAGAATCCAGAGGGAGCTGGACGATGCGCCGCCTTGCTATGACGACTCCACCCACGGCGAGGTGGTACTCAGCTGTAATGGAAAACCACTGATACCATGTCGAGCCGAGTAGACACTAGTGGAAAAGGGCCATAAGGCACTTCTCCCATGATTGCTCAGTTTGGTCGGGCGGCCAGCTCTTGGAAGAGTCCTGGTTGTGCAAAATTTCTTCCATTTGAGTATTATGGAGGCCACTATGCTCTTGGGAATCTTCAGTGCAGCAGATTTTTTTTTTTTTTTTTTTTTTGTAGCCTTCCCCAGATCTGTGCCTTGCAACAATCCTGTCTCTGAGCTCTGCAGGCAGTTTCTTTGACCTCATGGCTTGGTTTTTGCTCTGATATGCATTGTCAGCTGTGATGCCTTTTATAGAGAGGTGTGTACCTCTCCAATTCATGTCCAGTCAATTTAATTTACCACAGGTGGACTCAAATCAAGGTGTAGAAACATCTCAGCAACGATCAAGAGAAATTGTAGGCACCTGAGCTAAATTTCAAGTGTTGTTGAAAAGGGTCTGAATACTTATGTCAATGTGATATTTCAGTTTTTTCTTTTTAATTAATTTGCAAATTAATTTGCAATTTTGTTTTCACTGTCATTATCAGGTACTGAGTGTAGATTAATGAGAGAAAAAAATTAATTTAAATGATTGTAGCATCAAGCTGCAATATAACAAAAGTGAAAAATGCAAAGGGGGTCTGAATGCACTGTATATCTGAAGTGTGCTTTGACACAGTGACAGCGTTCAGACAATGACATCGAAGGAGTTTTGTTTATTCCAGCCACACCCAGTCAAAGGTCTCAATTTTATAAAAGCCATTATGGCATTCAGGTCTCAACAGATGTATTGTATGTACTTTATTGCTCTCCATGTGAGACATATTCAGCCATGGCCTGACTGCCTTATGTAGTCAGAGCATGGTCAAGATGAGTATTTCATTCTACAAGTTAATCATTTTCTAGCAGGAGGAAGGACAATCATTAGCTTCCTTATCTGGCAGCTTCTGAATTACACATTCTGTCTCCGTTTTGTTTGTTCAGCATCGTTCTGATAACTGCAGTGAAGATATGAAAAAAAATTCCATCACTCATCATGAGGGGAAAATGTAAAATGAACACTTCAGTATAAAAGTCAGACACATGGCAAAGGCTACTGATTGAAAGTGCAAGCAAACAGAAGCGATCAGCCCAAACAGTTGAATTGGATCTTTTTATTTTCCAAGCCCTTAAGGTGAAAAGGCAACACATAAGCCACTGTGTTGACCCTCCAGGCTTATCAGGTCAATCAATTAAAAAAAGTGAAGTAAATAAAACTGCACAAAGAGTACACGAAACTATGTTTATACATTCCACATTTTTTTGTATTCACATTTCACTTGAGCAGAACAACTTGTTTTAATACGACTGACATAATACATGATTTGTAGTAAACCCTTTAAAAATTCTTTCTTTCATCAGTGGCAGCCATCTTGAGCAGGTTTGGCACCAAATTTAGTCTATTATTGATTTACATGTTTGACTAATTAAATATGTACATACAGGGTATCTGAGTTTACCAAGAATGTTGATACACCTGTAGGGAACTGAGTATGATAATACAGAAGTGACACTGCTTTTTTGCTTTTACCAATATATGCCCATCCTCCGTAAATAATAGTAATTCATTTGGCAGTCTTTGTAACAACAGTTTTTTTTTTTTATTATTATTTGTTGTACAAATACTCTGACTTGATAGATGTGCACACTTCCAGTTTATTGATTTTTTTTTTTTCATGCTGTATAGAATTATTCTCAGTTTCACTCCATAACTAATGTTCGGCTAAGTCTGCTCTTCATTTAAATTTCGTCTTTTGTCCATTTCTTAGACATCGCCAAGTGACCCCTGCCATAGCACCGTGTGCCGTTCGGCTCTGCAGCAGCAGCAGCAGCGAGGAGCAGAGATCATGGAAATGGTACGAGCATGCCCGCAGTCCCATCTGGAGACATGCCCTGGCAGGACTGCTGGCTGGAACAGGTGCTGTATTGGCATATGGCCTCCACCACAGCAAGGTTAGAAGGAAGTATGATCATTAATAACAGTCCAATCAATGTTTAATTTCCATTTGTTGTGTCAAGGCTAGAGTTGTTGTTGTTTTGAGGTTCTTACGGGAAAGAGACATCCCAAAACTTAATACTAGGCTAGTCAATATGGACAGAATCAAATATTACAATATCTTTTACCAACCGCCTCAAAATTAACATTGTGATGTTGTGGGGATGACTATTGATGACTATTGGTGGTTTCATTAGATAAGAGGTTTTTGATAAACAATCGTATGTGGATATGGTGAACAAGCAGTTAGAGGCAAATAGTAGAACAGCTGGAACAGTCCATTTACTGTAATGCAACTGTAATGCAAGCAAAAACCTATTCCATATCATGATATTAGAGTATCCAACTTTCCAAACAGTATCTAATCTCATTCACAATATAACTCTTAACATCAATAAATCACCCAACTGTACCTGGAGGTTTTGCTAATCAGACATTTATGATGTTATATGGCATATAGTTCTTAGTCACAAGACCTTCATTAAGGCCTGACGGTGACTGCTTAATGTACTTTACTGGAGTCTGCAGTAGGACAAAAACTAAGTGTCTGACATTGGTAAATAAATCAGGGGGGTTTAGACTTTTTATGGACATTAAAGCCGAGAGTGAAAACTTAAAATTGAGGTGGTGTTACATTTTAGAAATAGAGCAAATGTTGATTTGTGGTACTAAAAGTAGAGTACTTTGTTTGCAAAACTGAGACTAAGAATTGTGACAAATAATTATGATTACAGTATGTTGATAAATGAGTCAGAATCACCCTTCAACCAATGTTGTACAGTCCCACATGTTAGTTTTTATGAAATATTTACTCTCTTAGATGTATAGCTTTTTTCCTGGAAGGCAGATGAGTTGATTCCAGTTCCCAGTCTTTAGGCTATTTCCCTTAAATGTCCTTTCTGAGTGGTCACAAAATTGATGCTACCTGTCCCTCCTCCGGTTTAGGCTGAGCGAGCAGCGACCACTGCTGTGCAAAAAGTTGCCAAGGACTCCCATCTTCCCATCTTCAGCCAGGAGGAGGTCACCAAGCACTCCTCTCTGGACAATGGCGTGTGGGTCACCTACAAGGGCAGCGTCTACGACATCACTGAGTTTGTGGCCATGCATCCTGGTGGGGATAAAATCTTGCTAGCAGCAGGTGGTGACCTTGAACCTTTTTGGGCGCTGTATGCTGTACACAACCAGGACCATGTGTTGGACATCCTCGCAGAATACAAGGTGGGCCAACTGTTTGTGATGATGAATAACTAAAGATGTGAACCTTTATCACAATTTGAGCTTTGCCTTCCCTTTGTGTCAGGTTGAAAAGTTCATGTTCAAAATCAAATTGCAAAGCCCACATAGCAAAATCCAGATGATGTTAACCAATTTCAACACACACAAAGACCATGACTGAGACCCAACATTTGTTTGTGTAGTCATTCATTCATTTATTCAGTGAACTACAGTATAAAGAATGAGTCCCTTAGAAATAAAACCACTTGTTCACCAAGCTGCGTTGTAGCTTTACCTCAGCTGATTTGCACTTCAGCTGATTTTCTATCCCGTTTTCACACCATAACAGTTTGTCAAAGTGGTGTGTTCTTGCAGATAGAATCAGATAGGAGTCACAAACTATGTAGCAAGATAGTCTCACAATGGACTCCTAAACTTTTTTTTCAGCATCCAAATCTGTAGCCAAACACTGTTTGGTACATGCTGCATAGAATAACAACACATCTGCCACATTAGATAGATTTGTGTAGAGTTAGAGCTTGTCCTGTCTTAAAAATTGAATCATAAGGAAAGGGGAAGTTTCCCAACTAAAAACCATTGCGAGTATGCAAAATACTGGCACTCCCTCAAGTGGTCAGTGAGAGCTATTGGTTGATGTTTTTATTTCTCAATTTCATGTAACCTCACCAGCACAACACAATAGAAAACCCAGGAGAAAATATTGCTTTATATGCTTGCAGGCAAAATGGGGACGTTTGATTGGTATGCAGCAAAGGAAAGGAGCATTTCATTTGTGTTTTGGACTAGTTCAGGTGTGGAGAAAAGTCTGTGGGTCATCTGAAAATGTTGCAGCCTTGTGTTCCCCCTATGTGGCCTACTAGTAAAATTGTGTTTTTTGTGGTTACTTCAAGGTTGGTGAGCTGAGTCCCGAGGACCGGAGGAAGCAGCGCCCTGTTAAATCTTCTGACCCCTATTCTTCTGACCCTGAACGTCACCCCGTCCTACGTGTAAACAGCCTCAAGCCCTTCAATGCTGAACCGCCACCTGAAATCCTCTCTGACAGTTTCATAACCCCCTCTGCTATCTTCTTCAAAAGGAACCACTTGCCAGTGCCACGCGTGGACCCCACTTCATATCAGCTACATGTGGAAGGGCTACCTGGAGGGGTGCTGACACTGTCTTTACATGACTTAAAGACAAAATTTCCCAAGCACACTATCACTGCCACCTTGCAGTGTGCAGGTAACCGTCGCTCTGAGATGAATAAGGTCAAGCAGGTGAAAGGACTCAATTGGGGGATTGCTGCGATCAGTAATGCCACATGGGGCGGAGCAAAGCTGAGAGATGTGCTCCTGGCAGCAGGCTACAGTCCAGATGTGGCCAAGTGGGCTTGCCACGTGCAGTTTGAAGGGCTGGACAAAGACGTAACGGGGACCACCTATGGAGCTTCTATCCCTTTAAACAAGGCAGTGAGTGAAGAAGGTGACGTGCTGCTGGCTTATGAAATGAACGGCGAAGATCTTCCTGCTGACCATGGCTACCCTGTCCGGGTTGTCGTGCCGGGCACAGTCGGAGCACGCAATGTGAAGTGGCTGGGGAAGATCATAGTAAGTGCAGAGGAGAGCAGCAGCCACTGGCAGCAGAATGACTACAAGGGCTTCTCCCCTGGCACCGACTGGGATACAGTGGACTTCAAGTCTGCCCCGGCCATCCAGGAGCTGCCCATCCAGTCCGCTATCACCCAGCCGGCTGATGGCGCTGTGGTTGATCGAAGTGCAGAAGAGGTGACAGTGAAGGGCTACGCCTGGAGCGGCGGCGGACGGGAGGTCGTACGCGTGGATGTCTCTCTGGATGGAGGAAAAACGTGGCATGTGGCCCAGCTGACGAGCAGTGAGAAGGGACAGGCGCCCCCACCCTCTCCTCCACCAGGACGAGCCTGGGCCTGGAAGCTGTGGGAGCTCACTGCCCCTCTTCCTCCCAAGACTCAAGACATGGAGATCATTTGCAAGGCAGTGGACAACAGCTATAACATGCAGCCAGACTCAGTCCCGCCCATCTGGAACCTGCGTGGCGTGCTGAGTAATGCCTGGCACAGAGTGAAGGTTAAGATCAGAGAAGATGAAGAGGTGGAATAGACTCAGTGGCTGGTTTTCCTTTCAGCATATAGAGGGATAATCCTGATTCCCGGTTGTCACAGACTGGATTTCATATTCTCATCAAGACTCAGCAGGAAACGTGAAAGATCTTTTGTGAGGCCTGTTTGAGGCACAACATTGATGTGTCAAGACTGACAGATATAAAAGGATTTTATTTACACAGATACACTCATTTTGCAGCATTGTTTCCTGTAAAATTACTGTAAAATTCAGCGGTGCAAAGTACACAACCAGGGTAAATGAAACATAAAGTATCTGCTTCATGATTCTCAGTCTATTAATAATTCACTTTTGATCAAAAATGTGATTCCAGTTAATTGAGTCCACGTTATTTACATTGAAGTACTATTTTGTAATATGTTGACCTTATTAATCCTGCTAATTAATTAAAGCAATTCATTTTTTGTGATATTTTATATATATGAAATTTAAAGTCACAATTTATATTTTTACAGAATAAAATGTTAGCTGTAATGAAACTGAGATATAATGGTATTTTAAGAAGTGAAGGAACATTTTACAGAAATATACAGACATGTTCAGGTACCAGAATGTATTCCGTGTTTTTTTTTTTTTTTTTTTTTTTTTTTTAAGCTTTTATAGCACCTTCATGTTCTTTAATTTACATGGGGGCTGTTTGAGTTTTTTTGGTTTTAAACATGCAATTGACTCTTAATTAGAGATATTAAGTGGGGTAACTTCAGATCTAATGATAATTAAGCTCTTTACATAGGATGTTCGGATCTGTTTATTTTGGAGGAATTCGAGTAATTTAAACACTGAGTGTGCCCCATTTGGTCTTGTTGTGGAAACCAAAATATTTAACCCTTTTGGAGCTTTTCCGAACAGAGAAAACTGCGCAGCTCTTGCTGAAAGTACGCACAAGGTGGTTGAGGTGGAATAGAAAAAGAGTTCTTCTATAACACTGTAATGCCGTTTGATCACCTATAATGCATTGTTTAAAAATGCATGAATATTTTTTCGTTTGTTTGGCGAGTTAGTTGCTTAACTTGAATGCCGTCACTGTTGCTTTAACTCATTGGCTCAAGGCACATTGCAAATATCCAGACAGTATTCATTAAATACAGATATATTTTGTGCACATAAAAAATTGAAAATCCAGTCATTTGGAATTCGCAATTTAAAGAATGTGGAGCATCAACACGATGTTGGGTGATGCATTTCTAAGCTTTGCTGTGAGTGCATTTTGGCTCTTACTCAGTTTTTTTCCACTCTGTTGATGCACGGTAGTGAAACATAATGACTTCACGCTCAGCTACTAATAACCAGCTCATGCTTGACTGCAGTCATTGTGAAAGTCTGTTGTGTACCAAACAGAGTTGCAGGACTAAAGCAAGCCTATGAATTGAGAAATGTGATGACTATGTATGAGTTGTTGGATAATAAAACCAGCCATCGTCAAATAAGAGATCGTTCTGAGGTTGTATGAAGAATTATCAAACCTCTTGTTATCCCCTGGATGTCAAAAGATAATTTAAGGTCTGTTTCATAATTATCAGAATCATGATGACCATGATTAATGACAGCTGTTTTTTGTTTTTTTATGGAAGCCAAGATGAGTTAAGTGTTCATTAAATTTGAACATCTTAAAGTCTTAATTTGTCTTATTGTTTAATAATGATGTTATTGACCTGAATAAATAATATGCATAATTTCAAATGTATTTTTATGTTTTTTTTACATGTTATTTTATAAACTTCCATTTATATGCATACAAACATTCACTATGGTAGCAGTAGTTTACAATTTTATTGACTGATTGATTGATTAAACATTGTATGAGGTGGAACAGGTACATGCACTCTGGTGCACTGGCCCAGTTACACTCAAGAAAGATCAAAAAAATCTAACCAGGTGCAGCACAAATATTCTGGGATCTTTAAAGTGTTGCCATCCTCAAGTAGTCATAAAAATATCACAGGATTATCTGATTTTTGTTCTTTTGAAAATTCTTTGACAAACATGAGCTCAGAATATTTTTGGTCATTTTTTCCCTATCTAAATATGTAGTTTTCAGTTGCAAAGATTCATCCAATTAAAATTTTGTCAATTACATGGTGCATTCTGTTACTAACGACTTGGATTGCATCCCAAATATTACATTTGTTCAAAAAATCCTCATAAATAATTGCCAAAGAGTATATCTAATCATCTGTCACATGCAGGATGTGTGAAACTAGCACTAGTCAGGAACACAGTACGTTATAGAAAGGAGCAGTAAGTCAGATGCACCCCCCAAAAAAAGTCCAGTAGAGCTGAGGGCTCCCACAACTGACTATAGGACTCAGCCCGTACCTCTATACAGCACAAAAAACTTTATTTTATTTTATTTGACTTCAGTATCTTACCATCCTTTTTTTTTTTTTTTTTACTTTGAAAAGAGAAATGAAAGCTTGCTTCATCTCTTCTTACTCAATAATTCATAGAAGTGGTAAGAGCGGACGCAGGATATGAACAGGCTGGGACAGCTTCCTGGAAAGAGAGGTGGTGTTCCAGCTGGCAGGAAAGTGAGCAGCAGGGAGGAAGGGATGCGAAAGGAGTGTGGCTGATGAGCTGACATGAGAGCACAGTGGAGAGAACCACGTAGAACTGATAGGAAACATCACAGAACCAAATAAAACCAAGGCAAAGTAGAAAACATATCATCAATAATCCTCAGGACTTAACGGTTCACGGGCCGACTGCAAAACGTCTGAGCTGTGATTGATAAGGATGGATTATGTTCAGTCGCGGACTACATGTGTCTTTGCTGTTTTATTATCAGATGCTAGACTTGCTCTGTGTAAATGAAGAACTATACCATTTGAGACAGATGTACTTATGCACAGTCTTCTCACTACCTGCAGAAAGAACAGAAGAGAGACATTATTTAGGTGGCAATACTAGATATGATCCACTAGTTTACATACATGATCAATACATTTTTATTAGGGCTGATTTTGTATTATCTCATGGGCAGTGATGTGCTGGGAAACTTGTATGGCAGACCAATAAATCTATGCTTCATCTTTCTGCTCCTTTTCTCTTCTGACTCACAACTGACTAAATTCGTGGTGAGCACAATTGTGGTGAACAGATAAAAAATGTTTATATCATCCTGTATATATAACTTGAGGAAGGAAATCAGTGATTTTTCTTACTTTATTTATATTTGTTTTGGCCACCAAATTGTGACACTGGTATGAGTACGTCTGCCGTGATGCACAACTCGCAGGGAGGATCGAAGCCAAAAAAAAGAAAGAAAGAAAGAAAGAAAGAAAGAAAGAAAGAAGGAAAGCAAAGTCAGCAAAGTAAATGACCAATTTCTGCTTTCCTTTTTTGAATAAGAGACTTATGAAATCCATCAGAGAAAATAAGATACTGGTGCAAAAGTAGAAAATTTTTAATTATTGATAAGATTGTTACACGTTTGGATCGATCAGTACATCAATAATGCTGCTGGTTGATGTTTCAGATAGATGATGGCAGGTTCTCCAGACTTCCTTGTGATTTTTTTTTTTTTTTTTTTTTGTCTGTTTGTTTGTTATCAATTTTTTAATACAGAGAGAGAAAACAACGGTCCGTCAAGACAATACAATGATGCAATTACAAAATCTTAGGAACCCATGGAACCCCCTCCAGGCCACCTTAAAGTTAATCCCACCCCTACAACTTTGTCTGGCAGTACAAATGCAGGACAAGAAGGAGAGCTGTAATATCAGTATTAATCCTTTCCTTAACGCATTCTTTATATTTTGTAATATTTTGGATAAGGGTCCTCATATCTTTCCAAAGAGCTCCATTTGACAATTACACAATACATAATTTTCTCTGGGCTCAGTGGTGATTCAGATTTTCAGAGGAGTATAAAAAAAAAAAAGCTGCTGTTACAGAAAGCAAAACCAATTTGTGATCAGCAAATTCTTTTTTGGGGGGCTCAGCCGTACCCAAATTAGAACACTTGTATCTGCTCCCACTTATTGCTCATTCCTCTTTCTGTTCCTAGTATCCATGGTGATGCTGTCACCATAATTAGACATACAGTTGACAATGTGCAGAAAAAGCTGACTCTTGGTTTTATTGTTCAGTAAATCAGAGAAGTCTATCACATTTGTGTTAAATGCAAGCCAGTGCATTAAAATTATGAGCTCATTTTTACATGGTCATTTGCCTGCAGTGTGTGGTGAAGTTGTTGCACAGTAAGGAATGTGCAGTTTGTGCAGCTCTGACCTGGACTGAGGTCACTTTGAGCTCCCGTGAGAATATTCTGTGAAGCTACAAAGACATCAGCCTCAACTAAAACCTGTCCCACTATAATGGGTGATTTCTGTACATACTACAAACAGCTGTTCGTGAAACAAGAATAAAACATAGAGGTGAATTTTTAAAAGTGGATGGATGACACCATGCTAATGAATTTTAGTTGTGGTTTGTAGCTTTGCTGACATTACCAACCTGCCGGATACTTTGGCAGGTTAGCAACTAGGTTCTAAATCTACTATAAAGACAGTTTCCCTGATAAAATAGTAGATGCCCCTTTTTAATTTTAGAATCCACCTGGCACCATGGGCAGATATTGAAAAGTAGTTTTTTTTTGCTGCTGGTGAATTCTTGGCCTTGACACTAAGTATTTATTCAAACTCACAATGTGCATGTCGTGTCTTTGTGTTTTAGACGGTGGAAGGTGACCAGGGGAGCAAGATGTTACCCATCCACCACGCCTGTCAACACACCACTCCTTTGGCATCTTGAGACCAGCTGTGCACCTAATGCTACTGTAGCAGGTTTTCTCCTTTCCCCAGTGAAAAATAACCATAGCAATCCTATCTCATATTTTGTACTTATGCAATACAAACATCACAACAAGGTTATGGCTCCTTTAGGATTTTTTGGACAGTCTGAGGGCCATACTGGAAGAAAAAGGGCACTGAGTGCCCAGGTCCCCTCAAATAACTCCTTTAGTGTATATTTCCACATATCTGGTACTTTTATTCCACACTACTCTACATTTGAAACAAGATAGCTGAAATCTACAAAACTGGAAAAAAAATTATAAAAAGGCACAGCCATTGCTACTATTAACTAGTAGCAGTAAAAGCTGGCTCGATTTGCCTGTGTAGAATAAAACAAAACTGCATCCTCCAAATGAAATGTAAGGAGGGTAAAACTCAGATTGTAAGAGGGCAGGGTCCAGGATCCCTCATTTCAGTTAGGTACATGTTCACTAATTGATCAGTTATGAATGTTTGGCAATATTTTAAGCTGCGGATGGGTAGACATGTTTACCATGTGGGTAGCTGGGGTGGGAGCAGTGCACCTTTAATTCCCACCTCCGCCCGTGATTACAGGCATGGAAAATACCAGCAGGTCAACAATAAGGTTACTGAAGGAATATGATGGGAATGTCACGGGGACTTTACGTCCTCCGTGAGGGCCCAAGACGTTTAACACTCAAACCATGCGTTAAACTACAGCATTATTACAGCCTTTCAGTTCCTGTACTGCTGCAGCTCGACAATGCCACTGCACAGCTGTACAGTTTCAACAACAGACGTGCTGGTATGCGCTCATCTGGCTGCTCTTGTGTGTCTCATTCTTTAGTCATGATCCCCGCGGCCGCAGGGCTGACTCACCCGCCGCTTCAACTTATAAAGCGCAGGAGCGCACGAAAAGTCGGACAGAGTCGGCTGCTGCCCCCGGCGAAGACGGTGTGTTGGAGGTTTTTCTCGAGATCTGCCACAGAAAGTTTGTGTAAAAAGCCTGGAGATGAAGTGCGTCGGGCCGCTGGCGCTGCTGATGGCGCTCTCTCTCTGCGCCTTTTCCGCAGTGTTGGAGAGGACGGGGCTAGAGGAAGCTCAGGTGAGACTGGAGTCACTGATTACCTTTACTTAAGTTACTGTAACTGACTAGCTTCTTGAGTACTTTTTTGACTGTTTTTAAGTCAGCAATTTTTACTTTTACTTAACTACATTTTTTGCTTGAGTTTTGTACTAAACTACATTTTAAATCACATCCATTACAGAGAACAAATGATCAATGACAGATTGTGGAACCTTTCACAATAAAAGGCTCAGTCCACAAAGATGAGAGAAGGAATCTGGTTCTAATTTGTTGGCTCTACTTTTTGTCATTTATAAATTTCCAATAAAAGCTGTAGGATAAAAAAAAAAACTGCAGATGGTCAATGGAAGTGAAGCTCATTTAGACTCGACTGGCAATAAATGTGGAATAAAAGTGAAGAAAAGGGGAGAATATTAGTGAGTTGGCCTAACGATAAGAACCATAGACTCAACCATCATATTATGTGCTTATTCCACATTTGTCAGCTGAGTCTACCGGGTCCTTACCTCAATCAACCGTTGGTAATTTCGTGCAATGCCCCTTTAAAAGAATGAAGTTTGAACCGTGAACTCTCCTCCTTTTCTAACTGCATAGAAAAGATCACACCTAACATAGTTACTGTTTGGAAAATGTAACTCAGTAACTTTTAAATGAGCCACTTTTTCTTTCACTCCAGCATATTTTTACAGCAGCACTTCAACTTCTACTTAAGTAAAACATTAAAAGTAACAGTAGATACTTCTACTTGAGTAGTAATATGTAGTACTCCTTCCACAACTGCCATTCAGTGCCCAAGAGCAATATTGGACATTCAGTGGTATGTGCTGTCCACACTGTGTATTTTCAAAAAGATCTCAACTTCTGGAAAAGTTTATCAGCTTTCTCCATGTCACAGGCCTATTTAAAGAAGTATGGCTACCTGAGTGGCCCAGCTGACCCTCAGGATCCGTCTTACCAAGAGGAGATCATGGAAGCCCTCAGGTAAAGTACGATTTAATGATCCCTCCCAAGTGCTGAAAACTAGGCCACGTCATACCCACAAGCACTCCGATGCACACCAGGTCCGTGTGTTTGCCTGTTTGAGTGCGGAGGCCAGTCCACCCGCCTTCCCTGTATTTCTCCTCGTGATTATTGTATTTATCAGATTTGTGCTCCCCTCCTCTCCCCAGGGTGTTCCAGAGGGTGAATGATCTGCCCGTCACTGGAGAAATAGATGAGGCCACACTGACGATGATGAGGCAGCCCCGCTGTGGCCTGGAGGACCCCTTCAACAAGAAACATAACAAATACAGACTACTTGGTGAGATGCCATTCTCTAACGTGTGGATGTTTGTGGTTATTATATTTATTTCAGTCCAGCTGTCTGTGTCCCTTTTCATTGGACTGATAGAGGAGCTGAATTTGTTGTTAGATTTTGAGAAAGTGAAGCTGTAGTATTAAGTACTAATAATTGTGTTTTGTATTGTTCTGCTTTGTTTTGTTGGCTTTTGTTGGCTTTGTTTCACATAGGAACTGATGATTCAGATTATTTTCCTCAACAGCATTTTGTGCTTACACTAAAATTGTGGGCAAAGGGCATCCGTTTCCATCACCTATTTCACTATCAGCCTCCCTGTTAATGATTTTGACTGTGGAAGGATCTATGAAAGTAAAGCGACTTGATTTCAACCCGTGCTCTTTGAAATATTATCTTTATCAAACAGACGACAGACTTATGGAACAATAAATCACTATCTCATGATCTCCCGAGCTCTATTAACAGCTTGAACATTAGATGTCTGTGCTAAACCTTACAGTCAATAAATAACTTTTAAACACATTTAACGGTGTCATTTGCTGAGTCCATTCCTGTCTGTTGGCAGGCCATGTTGTAAACTGAATTGAAGTCTTTTATGTGCTCTTGTTGATAACTTAAACATACTGGTTATGTAAAACTATGAACCTCGTTCCTCTCTCAAAGGTAAATGGAAAAAGAGGAACCTGACCTACCGCATCTACAACTACACACCAGACCTGAAAAAGACAACAACCAAGAATGCCATCCGGTCTGCCTTCAAGTACTGGAGCGACGTGACGCCCCTGACATTTCGGGAGGTTGACTATGGAAGAGCAGACATAAGTATCGCCTTCCATAAGAGAGATGCGTCCTGTGCTGTCCCATTTGATGGACTTGGTGAGTTTACTCTATAAATGGATCTCTCTTTCTTTGTGCTGTTAAACTCTGTCCACTGTTAGGCCGACTGTCACATGGCCACTGGAATACAAACTAAATTATTGTTGTTTGTTTATGTCCCTTGCAGGTCATGTACTAGCCCATGCTGAGTCACCAGAGTCTGGTATTGTCCACTTTGACGAGGATGAGCTCTGGACCGAGGGAGAATACCGTGGCACTAATCTGCGTATTGTAGCCGCCCATGAAATTGGCCATGCGCTGGGCTTAGGTCACTCCCAGTACCGCAGCGCTCTGATGGCGCCGCACTACTCCGGTTACCGTGCCAACTTCAGGCTGCATACAGACGACGTGCGGGGCATCCAGGCATTGTATGGTGAGCGCATCACCTAGCAACAAGACCAAGTTTGAACTGTCAAACTGATACCTGCAGTGTATGAATATCAACTCAAGGTGGTATTTTGTAGGTGTTTCCTGACCCACTTGGTGAATTGCAGATATAATAAAAGAGATGTAGCCTAAAGCCCTTCATGAGTCACACTTTTTACCGGTATTTATTAACATTTATTAACAGTCACAGTGGAGAAGGACAGGAAAGGTAGGGCACGACATGCAACAAAAGGACCGGGCCAAATTCAAATATGTCTTTCAGACCAGGAGGACTCATTTTAGTCTTTCATAGCCGCAGCCGAGACCCTTTGACTTTATCACCTGCTTTCAAATGTGAGAGGTTTGAGACCCCACTCCTTTTATTTTTAACTCTAATTTATTTATTTGTCCACACCTTGTATATCTTTATGGTTATCGTAGAATGACATAAATAGACAAACCACCATAGCCACAAAACTTCAGCTTTACACTTTCATTCATGCTGATGTCAATAGACAAAAAGAAACTGATATCTAAAAGTCTGTCATAGTGCACGCACGTGTATTAGCAGCATCATGACTGTAGTTTCCAAACGTCAAAACACATGAAGCATGATGTTCATCCTCAAACTTTGAAATCTAACTTGTCTGTTTTACAGGTAAACGTGACACCAGCATTTCAGGGAATCCATCAACCTCTAGCAGTCCCATTTCCCCCGAAAGCAGCCCTGGTACTGACAGCATCCCAGACCCCTGCACTGCCAGACTTGATGCTATTATGTTGGGTGAGTTATATATCTGCATAGTTAGAGGAGTTACAGCAGAATTGTGATCTTAATAGGCTGATCAAGAAACAAACACAATGGACTTATAGTGGAGAGGAAGGGCAATAGTATAAAAATTACTCCGGGATTGATTAGATATGTGTTTTCTTAAATCGACACAAAATCCTTAAAGTCATTTGGGCATCGGCATATCCGTTTATGATGTACAATTATATGATTTCGATTTTAAAGTGCAAGAGTACGGTCCAAATTGCATCAGAAGTACTTTCACACACTGACTCTCGTGCTCTCGTTCAGGACCATGGCGGACAACCTTTGCTTTCAGTGGTGATTACGTCTGGACCATCTCAGATCTGGGACACAACACCCCAATAAGGATTGACAGGCTGTGGAAGTCTCTTCCTGGGAACCTCAGTGCAGCTGTGCACTCACCAAGAACCGACAAGACATACTTTTTGAAAGGTATAGTAAGTGTTACTCATAAACAAATTATACCCGAGTCTTTATATGTCTTTATATAAAACTGATTTATCTCACCTTTGTATTCTGTCTACTCACCGGCAACATCGTTTCTGATCACAGACAATAAAGTGTGGAGGTACACCGGTCTCAAACTGGACTATGGGTACCCCAAGGAAGTGACACGGATTCCCCCTAATGTTGATGCAGCCTTGTACCTGGAAAAGAACAAGAAGTTGGTCTTTATCAAGGTATCTAAAATCGAAGTGTTAAAATAGAAAAGACACATTATAACAAATGTAACTGCATTCAAATTTACCACACTGATTTGTTGCATTTTTCTTCCGTCCTGTTGCTGCCTGCCTGTGCAGGGCTCTGAGCACTGGCAGTTCGATGAGCTGAGGCACAACATCGCAGGTGTGTACCCCAAACCGCTCTCGATGCTGTTCAGCGGCGTGCCCTCGAGCCCCGACGCAGCCCTCACCTGGTCCAACGGCCGGGTGTACTTCTTTAAAGGAGACGACTACTGGCGTGTGAATGCGATGCTGAGTGTGGACAGGGGCTACCCACTGAGCAAGAAGGAGCGCTGGATGCAGTGCTAGGGTGAAACATTAGGGGGCAGCAGATACCATGTGGTGCGAGGCAAGGTGCTGGTTTGACACCAAGCTCATTAGCAGCCACTCAGCCTCAACGGGCTCTCTGTGTGGGAGATCTGGGAAAGGAGTGCAGTTTAGACCTCCCCGAGGCTCAAAATATAACAACAAAGAAATGCATTATTGTCTGTAATGTAAATGTAATCTTAGAAGTGCCATCTGTGATTCAATGAATGGGCATTATCACCTACAGCAACAAATGTGCGGTTAGGATTTGACTTTCACTGGATCTTATGACTACCAAGCTTCTCCTTTACCCTCCAAGCAGGCTAATTTTACGAGGAATAGATTTCGTGCGTGTTTGGTTTATTTTGTGCTAGAATTATGCCAAGTATGTTATTCATAATCTCAGGGAGATATCAAGAGGCCTTCTCTGTCTCTAACAGATGTGCTGCGTTGTTTGTCTTCCTCCTCTCATAAGATGAGATGAAGCTGGTTGTGGTCGATGTTCTGTTCTAACTTTAGAGTTTTCTGTAACCAGTCACATAATATCCTTGGTGTTTTCTCATTCCTTGTGATTTTGTGTTGCACGCTGTTACTACAAATCATACTTTTTATTATCTCATGAGTCACACGGGTCTGTGAGAAATTAAAAGACAAACAACCTTGACTTGATTTGTGTGCATCTGAAGCCATTTCCATCCTGGATTTGAGCTATTAAATAACCCAGACATTACGTCTACAGTGAAGTTGAGTTTTGTTTTTGATCAAAATGCCCTGTCACCGCTCACCGGGGAAGTTGATCGACACCACACAAAAAGGCCAGAAAAATACTTTTGGTTCAATATGATGAAAGGGTAGTCTGTCAGTCATTGTGTTTGTCTGCAAAAAACTTTGGAACTGCCATGGTAACCCCGACCAATGGCAGAGAAGGAAGTCCTCCCCCGTGACCTCTTGTATTGCCTTTGAAAAATCTGGTGAGTAACACTGCCAGTGTTGCTAGGTGCCCACAGAGACAAACACTGCAATTTATTTGACTCAGCTAATGAGCAAAACTCTTTTTTGTATCAAACAGATTTATTAATCTTTCCAATTTCTATCAACAGTTATGTACAGATTCAGGTAACAAGAGAGCCTTGTCCCTGCAAAATCATTCACACAAATAACAAAATGGGTAATTCTTTAAAAAAAAAAAAAAAAAAAAAATCTACAAATTAACAGCAAATATACTTGATTTATTTTTTAAATTCATTTTTTGTGAGTCCTTTTTCATCACTCTACTGTGTACTTGGTTGTAATATAAATTAAATTATAACAAAAGTTTCAGATACTCCATGAGTATGCTCAACTGTCTAAAACAACACACAAAAGTCACTTTAACCTATTTTGAAAACACTAAATAGCAAATACAAAAGAGGTCATAGCATTAGAGTGTTTCTAATAAGATCCTGTTAAAAGCTCTAGCTAGGAGTCCTAAAAATACAAATCTTTTTCATTTGTATTATTTAGTTTTTATTTTCTTTGTCATATTTATGGTGCCTGTTTACATGTCAGGTATTGTATCCCTGCCTCTTCATACTTCATCTAAAAACATACACAAAATGAAATCTTTTTTTATGACGCACCTTCATAAATCCTATGACCAAAAACACACAAACAGCTAAACAGAAGGCAAAAAAAAAATTCACAACAAGTAACAATTAATGGCACTGATTGTTTTTTGATGCACAGGTGTCGTCACATGAATTGGTTTCCACAGACATATCCACTGCCAAAAACACACATTGCTTTTTGAGACATATACTTGCTGTTATATAATTTAATAACACATAAAAAAGGAAATTTATGACCGTAGTTTATTAGCATCATCCGCTTTTAGTGTTTCTCTCTCTCTCTCTCTCTCTCTCTCTCTCTCTCTCTCTGAGAAACCCATTGATGTAGTGGTTATAGTGTTTATCAAACGGGGGCTCTTCTCTCCCTTGTCCCCAAAAAGCAGCATACCAACAGGGAACCCATGCCACTGAACTCCAAGTTGCTCTCTGTGAAACATCCAGGACTAACAAACTGATAAGAGGTGCAATAGTTTAAAAGGCATTTTATCCCTCCAACTCAACCTGAGGGACATTAAAAACCCTCGGCAGGGCGGAGGCCAAAGGGGAGCAGTCCGTACGATCTTTCAGGAAGGCAGAGGCGGAGAAGCGGACAGCCCCATCCCTTCTGATTTCTGTGGCTGTCAGACCCTGATGACTGGTGTGGTGGCTGTGAGAGGCACAGTGGAGCCAGTCTCATAGTCCAAGTCGACCATGGTGTGGTTGGCAGTGCCCAGGCTGCTAAGGGAGGTGCCTGTGCCCGTCTGTCTGTCCCGCAGACTTTGCAGGTAGCTCTGGGAGAGAGACAAAAGAGGGAGCGAGATGAGAAGGGTAGAGGGAAACACGGATCTTTCACGTACGCTTCAGGTTTTGCATAATTGTTCGCATTAGGTTGCACAGTGATACAAGTAAGAATGACTGATGCCAAAAAAACGACAGAGATCTGTATCAACAGCATGTGCCGTGTTGGGTGACACTGACCGGTGCCAGTAGGTCCCCAGCGTAACGTTTCACTGGGGTGGGTTTACGGCGGTACGTGCCTTCCTGCCCACCTGCCTGCTGTCGCTTCTTGGCATCCTTCTCTCTGATCCGCATCAGTTGCACTCTCTTCTGTCTCCGGCTGATAATGACTAAAAAACAAAAAAACAAAAAAAAAGGAGAGAGGCGTGGATTGAGAAAGAGTTTTATAACACCACTTCACTTGTTATGATTCACATCATAGTCATGCTGGAAAGAATATGAGATCGTAATGGGAACGTGCTGCATCCAAAATCCTAACCAAAACATTCTGTGAAAAACATCTTCAAACGTAATGCTGGAGCTGCTGGCAGCGTAAGCCTCGTGATATTTCATCCTTACCCTCAGTGTGAGAGAAGCTGTCATCTGTCAGTTTCCACTGGATGAGCACTCCCATGATGCTGAGGGTGGGCCAGATGCCCAGGATGACCCAGCTGTACCAACAGAGCGCCGGCCCAGGTGCCAGGCGCAAACACTCATACACATACGTGGCCAGCGCCAGCATCTCCACAAAGTAGTCGGCGCACACTGTCATGATAGCTGCCCCGAACACAGCTGTGGAGAGCATGGTAAACAGCTTTTGCCACTGCAGCGTAAGCACAGCAAACAGCATGCCTGTTCCCAGAAGAGTACCAAGCGGGACCCAGACCGTGGTCGGAGTGTAGAACTGGTGAGTGACCAGCAGGGCGGCGAGAGCCAGGAGGAGGCCCAGCAGCAGGCCCGTCATGAAGAGGCCGACGCTGCGCACCAGCATGGTGACGAGACCACACAGGAGGCCTATCCCGAGGCCGATACCCGCGCTGGCCTCCACACTCAGCTGGGTGTCCAGCACGCGCTCCTTGTGGCACAGCAGGAAGATGATGACAGAGCCAAACATAAGGCCTGACAGGAACATGACAGCCTTGAAACAGCGGTAACCTGGAAGAAGACAATGTGGTTTTAGAGTCACATAAGAACAGTTATGAACACTTACATAAGCTAGCAGGCATAGCGGATTAATTTTATGGAGATAGACGCAATCACAATAATTAAGGAAATGAACAGAATTGAATCACTATGCTGAATCTTATGTAAGAAACAGCACCAGCCAATTCCCTCACTGTGCCCAAAGTCTAATGACTTGGCCTTGTGTGTGTGTGTGTGTGTGTGTGTGTGTGTGTGTGTGTGTGTGTGTGTGTTTGTGTGTGTGTTTGTGTATGATATGTAACTACAAACCGCTGCCAAACACTGATTAGATGCCTTTAATGTATGATAATGGAATAAATAGCCTGATGTCTTCAATTTCTGGCCATTAAGATGGAAATTAAGCTGTAGCCATTAAGCTGCAACTCTGACATGCAAGAGCTTCCAACGGCTGCTTTTACTTCTTTGTGCCCCAGGCTGATTGATCCAGTTTTTTCACAGAGAGTCAACAGACACTGCCTGTTGAAAACCATGTCAAAGAGTGGATGAGTGACATCAAGTGAAATCAGAGGAACAGCCAACCTTAACTGGGTATGATATAGAACAAGGTTATGTGCGCATAACCTTGCACATTGATTTATTTAGATAGTGATGGTGTGTCATCAGAAAAACATGTTTTCGCATGCCTGGTGTCTTTGAAGACGAACACATGGGCAACAAATGGAGGGGAGGGTTGGAGTCCTTACCAAAGAAGCAGTAGATGATGCCAAACAGGCAACACATGGAGCAGATGACGGTAGGGATGACATCATACTTTCGCTCAATCTCCAAGCTGCAGGAGTCGACCTCAACCATGCCTGCCTCTGCCCCATCAGAGCCCAGCCCAGAGGGGTCTGCCATTCTGGGCAAATGTCAGAGGGTGTGGGCTGCTTTAAGTTTGGGATGAGGGTAAAACTGATGATTGTGTTATCTTAAGTCCATCTGAGCAGGTGAGCTAACTGCGAAAAAAAGAGAAAATAATGCATAAGTCACAGTCCATCTGTAAAATTAAACAAGCATCATGGAAACTCTTGATACTGTAACTCCAGTGGAGTATTTCATGTATTTGTGCTGGCTGGTCTACCATTCCCTGTCCACAAATACTGAAAACTGTGGAGAAATCTGGGGAATATGGTCGAAACCCAGCCAGTGAAAAATAAATTACAGTATGTCCCGCTCAACACAGAGACCTGGGCGCCTCTGGACTTCTCCAAGGCTGCAGACGAAGTGTGAAATCTTCAGGTCAACTGTGACTTCTTCGTAGTTACTCCGCATGTGTGGCTACCATAAGCTATCCTACTGTATATCACATTTATTTTCTATGGGATATAAACCATAAACAGACTATAACAGTGCCCCCCTCCATTTTAAACAATACTGAACTTGGTGGAAAGATTAAACCATGCAGTGGGCGGATACTACCAGTAGGCAGTATCCTCAGTATCATGTGACCAACATACAGCAGCAACTGTCTTAAAATATTAATTTCCATCAAAAATTCCAACATATAAATTACTGGAAGAGGTTTTTACAGTAGCAAGAGGCTTGATTTTTGATTTAAAAAAAAAAACAAAACAAAACATTATAACATTATACCTTTTCACAGTCTTAATTTTATCTTTTCCATTGCCATTTGCAATATACAGGTACAATCTGCATGGGTGATACGAGTTATTAATCAGTGCTGCAGCTCATACAGACACATGTCATCAGGCTTGTTGAGAATACAAAAATCTAAAATAGGGATGGAAAACATTTAATTGATCATCATAATTATGACAGCAACTCGCTGACATTGTGTTGATGCCACACAAGATGACCGCAGAACAGCCGATAGCTTATTAAGCACAACCTAAAATGGCTTCAAGTTTTCAGCTTTCTGTAACAGTATCTGTGAAACTATTGGTTTCACAAATGATGTGTGTAAAGTGTGTTTTAGCAGACATGACACAGCTAGTATTGTCAAAGTGTTATATATGATATTTAATAGGTCAGGCTGGCGGGGCCGCAGACACACACACACACACACACACACACACACACGTACACAGATACACACACAGATACAGAGGGTAGTAGTGAGGCTCAAGGCTTAGGGTGGACTGCTTTCTCTCAGGCTGCTGGCAGGCCTTCCTTATGATCTCACCCTGCTTCAGATCCGATTTCAGTACCTCACGTTTTCGACTTGGGAGAAACGGTCAGGAACAGTCAGACCCAGCCTTTTCTCTTCATCTTGCAACCTCTTTCTCTGTTTCTCTCTTCCTGTTTATCTGCTGCTTTGGCTCTCTTTGATTACCAGAAACTTTCCCCACCTTTGCTTCTACGCTGCAATAAGGCTGCAAAACCACTTTTCCTCTTTCCTTTTCTCAGACACACAGGGCTACATATTATGACCTGCCTATGACTTTGCATGGAAAAAATGAGAGCCCCTTTAGAAGGTTCTCCTCTCTTCTTTTTCAGACGGTCGCCTGCTGACTTGTTTGTCTTTCGGTACCTGTCTCTGGCTCCCATCAGTTAAAACTGTAATGTCTGATTTGTTTTCTGCAAGACACAGAAATGAAAGAAAAAATATCTTTAAGTAAAAATAATTCGCTGTGCATGTCTTGTCTTCGCGCATATAAAACTGAAATGCACCATTTTATCTTTTTTTCTGAAAATGAGAAATATTTATTTTTTTTACATGAGGCAAACACTCATTTAAAATGACATTCAAACAGCGTCAACCATGACTTGTAATTCCAAAATCGTGGGACCAGCAAAATGTGTGTACTTGACACGACAGAATGACTGGTGAGCCTCCTGAACGCACTGTTGAGTAAACTACACTGACACCAGAAAATGCATAACTTAGATAATAACAGACACACAAAAAAACTAAAGTATAGATGTTTTGTTTACGACAGCAGCACAACAATTTTAATTGGATGAAATGAGAATATGCCCAAAATACAATCTAACATTTCCACCAAACTTAGCATTGCTAGAGAGATCTTCGCATACACCAGAGACTATAATCTTCACCTCGGCCCCAGCCAACTTAAAATGATGAACCAAGTTCTCTTCTGGGGCAAAAGCAACCCTAAGATAATAACAATCTAGACAGGAGCTTTACTGTTATTGCCTTTGTTTTCCTCTGGCATGGGCCTTGGATACAGTGACTGTAAACTGAGCCTGTGTCGCCATGCCGGTGTTGATTTCCATCCAGGTTTTACAGTTCACTTGAAATTCTGTGTTCATGTCATTTGGGAGGCGAGGGAGTGGCACGGCAGCTCATCATTACAGCATGGAGGAGTCCTTGTATTTAAAGGAACATCCCAGTGATTCTGAACAATTGTCCTATTTACTACAATTTACCCGCATTTTACACTGCAACAGGTCATTTAGCAAATCATATGGGGGTACTAAAAACTTCACTACATACAATCGAAATACTCCCATTTTCAAATTGTAACTTTTCGTAGGAACACCCACTGTGTAATGTTTTGCTTCAGTGGCTAACAAAGTCATTAATGAACTACAGAACTAATAATTGGCTGTGTAAAGCAAATGTTTCCCTAGGGACTATTTTCCAGTGGAGGAATCGTGTCACTCCCCCCAATTTCAAGTCATCAAAACACAACGGCGCCGCTGCTTTTAGGAAAACTGATGTAGACGACGTTTGAAGTCTCTTAACGTTCATTTTCATATCATAATGGAATGAATGGGAAACAGTGTCTGGATAAAAGCTTATAAAAAAAATAATTATATCGGAGTTCTAAAAAAAAAAAGCACTTGCTTGAGGAAAAGATTTAGCAGAAAGGTGACGTAACTATATTTTGTAGAATTCAATGAAATCATATTTTTGAGTTCGATATCAACCATAAATAAACTGCAGCAGACGTTGTTCACTTGTCAGAAGTGGATCTGCTTTCACACACTCAAGTCATTTATGGATATCGGAGCCTACAAAAGCTGCTACATTCTACTTGTATTTACCACTAATAGGCAGACATTAATATTATTTCCCGCTAGTCAGAGGCCATCTTTAACATAAATCCCATATGACAGTTTTCTTCAGCTTCCTGGAAGGCATCTTCATTTGGAGAGCTTGTCGTTCCCCAGGGTGTCTTTCAGAGCCCGTCTAAAGCCTTGTGAGTGTTTCAGTTTGCCTGTCCTATGACCTCTGTCCTTTTGCCATTTCTCAATCTGAGAAGCATTTGTTTTTAATTTTCTTTTAAGGAATGGGAAACTTAAAGAAAAACATGACTGTGTGACTCTACCGTGGATGATATATGGGGCGAGCTCCATCATCCCTTGCACAGACTAAATGACTGCATTTTGGCAAGCATCCGCTGCTGTCTCTTACACAGTGTGTGTTTTCCCTAACAAATTACATCTTGCATTTCTGTAGGAGGCAACAAGAGCTGTGTAAGTCACTGGGGATACGCAAATAATTATTAAAATTATCTGCGTAATCCCAAAAGCATTACAAAGACATAAAATGACAAAGACAAATTTTGGAGCCAGTCCTTACATGTGCACCAATTTATTTCCCAACTTCTTGGAGCCTATCTTGATCTGAGTTGCAGCATACTCTCTCGTGCTCTCCCATATACCACAATGCAGTTTGGATGTAGCTATCTTTACTTTTCAAGCAGTGGTTTAAACAAAATTTTGCGAGGAAATTTTGGCTACTTGTAGGCCAAGACCTTGACTGAATTTTCTGTGGTCACATTATTGGATCTAGTTAGATCTTAAGAAAAGGTGATCGGTGCCAACACCGAAACAGAGAGCCATGTCCCATCTTTTCAGTATCAACAGTTTAGTTCAAACACACAGCAACTGCTGAAATTGTTTTTGGGATATTTGTGAAGGTTCTCAGTCAACCAGGTCATGATTATCTGAGGAGAGTTGAATCGAGGGCAGCTGGACACGTTTGTAGATTCTTGAAGACGCTTCACTTCTCATCCAAGAAGCTTCTTTTATTGGTTTTTGGGATAGCACCAACAAAACTAGCAGCTATAATTCTTACGGCGTGAGCTAGTCAGTTTAAGCCTACTTTTTTACTACACTTTAAGAGTAGGTTCATCAACTGTCCACGTACACACACGCACACAGAAACACACACACCCATGCACACTCCCACGACTGCGTGTCTGCCCCTTATGTTACCCCTCAGTGAGTCACAATGGTGTCCTATGTCTAGGAGGCTTGGAAGTCCATGCTGCTCTGGGAGAATAGAGCCATTATGCGGCATAACAAAGACCTGAGGCCCATGCCATGACCTCTTGTGGCACTCACAGCAAACCATGTGGAGGAAAAGGGAGACCACCTAAAGATGGTGGAGAGCACCAAGGAGACTGGTAGACCCCAAGTGTTTGCTTAGAGAGAGGTGCCAAGTATTTGCCTTGAGGGAACGGGTAAGAGATGGAGGGAGGAGCTGGGAGAATTATGCCACTAAACTCACTTGGAGGCCCCAAAAGTTCCCAATGTTTCTTCGCACAATGTTCAATAATCTAATGTCGCCTGGCAACTAATACAATAGCAGTAAACAGAGTCTGGCAACAACTTCAGTTCCAGTGAGTAACAGCAAGATCACTAGGGGCTTAAAATGTTCCAGACCCCTTCGATGTCAGACTGGAGGCGTCACATAAAAATCAATCACAAAATCATCTCCAAATGAACTACTCCTAAGATCAACAAAGTCTAAGACATAGTCAGTATCGTAACTGTAACTGAGACGCTGGATTAGTCGCTGTCACCCTCGAAACTGAAAACCCGGCTAAGGAGTGTGCTCTTCCTGAACAAACACATGGCAGGGGGGCAAGTAGCTGAAACCTCAGTCCTCAGCTGCTGAGGAACAGGCAGGCCAGAGCGCAAGTTCCCCACATAGCTAATTTGGGTGTGTTTAATGAAGGGGGTGTGCGTGCAATTACAGCCAAGGATTGTCAGGGTGCTCTGGCTTGATGGCCGGGGCCAGCTGAGAAGCCGAAAAACTTGCAACGTTATGACTTGGCTGTCTGAGGACCTCACTTGGGAGGCTCTACCATGACTCTCTCAATGTGAGAGACACAGCGGGGTCTACACACCCATGTTAACCCCATAAATCAGCTGAAATCCCCTATCAGCTCCAAGACTGGTCAAACATAGGTCAAAGTAAGCATGGGCTCACTGATACTAACACACTGTTGACTGATTAGGCCTTATAATTTGCCCTTATAAAGCCAAAATTAACAATGAAAAAGACTTATTTTTCAGTCATGACAATCACTGACAATCTGTTTTCACACTGGAGCACGTTAAGCAGGACGTCAGGCCGGCCGCCACTAAGCTTCCTGCCTCTCCATACCAGGAAACCGAAGCCCTGAAGAGGAAGTAGAGCTCATCAGGTTGCAGCGTGTTGGAAAAGAAGCTGACTGTTGTCTTGGGGCGACAAAGCAAAATGTGGGATTATCACCTCACCACCTTAACAACGCAATCTGACTGGACTGAACCCAGCACAAGTGCATCTCAACTAGGGCTGCTGCTGATGATAATTTTATTGCTAATTACTTGGATGCATTTAAATGACTAGTTACAATTGAAATCTGTAACTGAAGTTGATTTACATACATTTCAAGGGGGAATTTGCCACCACAACTTAATGCTTCATCCTGTTATTGTCTGTGTTCTGACCAATATAGGATAGATGTTGGATTTAAACTATCACTGGCTATTGATTGTTGCATTTCAGCGTACAGAAGCAAATGTGTGGCACAGGCGTAACGGCTGACTGGGAAACACGAAGCAGCTGCCAAAGAATTAGCGCTCCTAGGGAAGTTGCAATATCGATATAAACAACTGTTTTTCAACAAGGAATCAGAGCAACTTCATAATTAGTTAAGTAACAATAGCAAAGGTTCCCTTGCAAAATGATGAAAGCAAGCTCGTAATCTGCCCGGCTCACAGGCTAATCTGCATAACACCCTTTGCCACTGTGCCGTCAAGTGCCTCTGCTTTCGTGATTGAGATTTCTGTTCAGGTGTCGGTGCACGGGAGTCGCCGCCGCGGAGGTGTGCTGCAGCAACGTGCATGGTGAACAAAGTATCACATTATTGGGTTTCTGTTTACACTACGCTCAGACTTTGGATGCTGTAGCCCAAGAGTGTTTTTTTATTAATTCTCATGCAAATACTTAGAGTTTAGGCTTAATGCAGTCATGTTTACAACACAATGCATACTGTTTATGAGTGCGTAAAATCAACAACTTCATATAAAGACAAATCAACACATAACAACTTGCTCAAAATGTATGAAAAGCTGATCAACATACAGTTAAACAGAAACCAATTATGTCATAGATTAAGCAAAGACTCCAATAGGAAATTACACAGGCGTTAACGACAGATAACAATATCCACAGCTCTCTACATGTTGTTCAGTCAAATTCACGAGTGTGAAATGCAAATCTTGACTGGGACGTTCAGTATGTTAATAAACCTCTATGAGTGACGAGCAGACATTTCAGTGACAGCAGATAATTGATAGGGCGAGCACAGCCAACAAGTCTGCACAAACCCTGACGCAGTTATCTCTGGTTCATTCCCAGGTCTGCTCCCTCCTGTCAGCTGTCTCCCCAAGGTGTCATGTGGTCTTCTCCTAGTCGTCAGCTGCTCCACAGCACAGCTCCACCGCACCCACTACACAAATCGATTTAAGGCATTTATCAATACACAGGATCTGATTTAATTTCCGGTATCTGTTGCGCTACTTAGGATAGGCATCAGGGTAGAGGCCCATCTTGGAGATTAAACTAAAAAAGGGGATGGATGAGAGCAGATATGTAACATGGGTTAGTGAAGGGGGGGCATCCTGCGGTAAACATTTCAGGGGGGCACAGTGTGAGAATATTGAATGTAAAAGGCAAGTCCAGGCAGAGTGACACTGTTATATCTCATTACAACTAGCAACAACCAACCACAGATGGTACCAACTTTTCCACCATGTCAGAGCACTTGATGACAGCAACGTCACAAGTATTTTATACTGCCAGTCTACAACCAAGCGACTGTATACGCTTTCAGGTGTCTTAATAGTTTGATCAGTATGTCTAGCCTCTCCCCCCCCTCATAATCTCTCCAATTCATGGCTGCCTCGGGGGTTAGTCTCAACAATAGAGGCCTTTCAACTTAAAACTGTCAAGAGCTACTTACAGAAAGGCGGAAAGAAAGAGCAGGAGCACAATGAGAGAGAGGCTTTACAAGAGAGTCACATGTCTATAGCATATGCACCGTACACACGTCAAAGTCTACAGTTAGTCATAAACATGTTGAAATTTAAAAAAAAAAAAAAAATCTGCACTGATATTCATCAATCAAGCATGTCAGCCTACTGTGATCAAGTGAGTTGGGGCACACAGCACAGGGAGGGGCAGGTACGCCTGCACTTCCACTGCAATGCGCTCTTTTGGGGTTTGTGGTGGGGGGGCGTGGTGGAGTGTAGATATCCCTATGGTGGGGAGGGCGTGTCCGAGAGTAGCACTATGTACACAGATGTGATGCGATCAAATGTGCCGCTGATGGGCAACAGGGTGGCGTAGAGAGTGTGCATGTTCCGTTGGGACTGGAGAACACGAATCCAACCCGCCACGTCTGTCAACCACCCGCAAGCCTCCGCCCTGCTGAGCTGGCCTTGAAAACATCAAATCCCTACCAGCCTCAGGGGTGCTGAGACCTCCCTGAGGAGGAGGGAAAACCAAAAGGACTTCCCCATGGGGAGCAATACAGTATCACATTATTGTTACACTTTCTGTTACTTATTTCAGACGTTTCCAAATGCTCATACTTTCATTTTATGTACAGGGTGTTTTTATACATGGCACATGATTTTGCTCATGCAGACTTTCAAAGGAAAACGATGTTGAGGACTATGTGAGGTATGTGAGCAGACTAGCAGCCAGAGTGGTCAAGAGGGATTGACCCCCATGTGGTCCCTATATATGTCCTTGGCACTTCCACTTCAGCTCTGTCATTTACAGCAGCTCAGAGTCAGTCATTTAACCCTCTTTGTCAGCTGCCAGTACAGAATAATTGCACCTCCTACAAGGCTCTCATGAGCCTAAAATATCACATCTGTCCTTCATTTTCCAAGACATCTCAACACCCTCTCTCCTGCCACAGAAAAAAAATACAACCAATATTTAAAGTGCTATAAGTAGTCTGTGAATGGCTGTTCATGTTTCTCCATGACTCAAAATCACTGGTATATGTTTTTATGTGGTTGCCATGCTGTGACAATGGGGTTTTCTTACACCCAGAACTCAACAGCTCCTTCCGTCTCTGAACCTACCTTGCCCAGAACCTTCTTCTCTGTCCAACTGGGTTGAAGACAGTGTGTATAAATACACTCCTCGAGTGCATGAGGACATTACCCTGGAGGAAAACTGAAGTGTTTCCTCAGCCATGTGAGGTCTTCCCCTATTTAGGCTAACTCAGTAACAATCACTTGAGAGACAAACTGTACACATGAACTATATTTTGTGATTTGATCTCACTGAGTCACTGCATGTACACCCTGTCTATTCTGATTTACATAATAGTTTAAGCTGGAGAAATGAGGAAGTTATAAATTATAGGACTTGCAAAGTTCAGGGAATTTATTCCAGCCTTGCAAACAGAAACAAATTGTCTTCTTTTTCATATGTAATATCAAACCCGGTGTAATGACTGGCTTTCTCTGCAAGTTCCTCGAGTTCCTGAGCTTGGAAGATCTGCTTTTAGTTTCTATGCTCCGACCACCTGGAATGCTTTATAAGGACACTAAAACTTCATTCTTTAGCAAACCTTGGTCAACTTAAATTCATGATTGCAAATCATTCAACCTCTGTTTGCACCTCTTTTAGCTGAATTGCCTTCTTTATCTTGTATCTTTTAATTATTTTAATAAACTGTACTTATGTACTTACCTTATGTACATTTTGTTTTAATGGATTGTTCTCCTTTACCTTGTATCTTTTCTTTCTTTTGAGTTTAAATAAAGATAATATAATGATCTATGTTCTGTAGAGGCCCTCTGAATTTCTCTCTTTGTCCTCTAAAGTTTTCCCAGAAGTAATCCTCTAATTCCACTCAAGTATCTGTAATCAGAATACATGTTTTGGTGCTATTACAGTATACAGTCACTTTTTCTGCATTCAGAATACACGCTGTTGTTACAAGTACTTTGATACTACCCAGCCCTGTTTACTGCCATGATGCAATTTCATGCAGGACAAAGCAACTACAGTTAATTGCATTCACCTGGCATTCCAGCTCTAAATCAGCCTGTATTCAAAGACTGGAATGAGAACTAGTTGGACTCAGAGCTGGGAACCACTGCTGTGCAGTGTGGAGCTCTTGTTACTAGATAAACTACACCAGTGAGTCTTTATACAGATATACAGAACATTTTATCCATAACGCAGTGTTGTGAAGTGTCCATACACAAAAAGACAAATGATTACAATGATGGAAGGCTAATGTGGTGATAAAGACCCAAGATAGCATTTGAATAGTTCAGAACATTACTGATTAAAATTTGTACCTATCTCCACACATAAAACCAAACTAATTAGCCACAAAAAACACCTATGGCATTCATCTTTTGCACCTGGTTCATCACTTTTGTCTGTCTGGCCACATCAATCATAAATACTTCTCATTACTGCACAACACAAGACAAAAGTAGGCAGAGAGTATTGCCTGCAACTGTGTGAACTGTTGCAGCCATCTCAAGCCGCACAGCAGCTGTGTCCACTCCTCCCATTGATAATAAAAGGGGATAAGAGCAATAACTAACAGCATATAGTGTATTCAAACAGATGCACTCATCTGAGATCAGATAAGATGCCTCTTAAATCATGGTTTAGTTGCAGTCAAGTCACCTGAATCGTCAGTTTTATGGAGTGTGGCCAAGGCTTTTCAACTTTATGACAGATTATGTTGTTGGCGTGACGAAATAAGGGTCCTTTAAAAGCAAGTTCATCCTGATATGTTAAGGTTTCACAGCCAGATTGCAAGCAGTGACAGAGATAAACCTCAAGTCATTTTTCACATAAAACCTTTTTAGCATGGAGAAGCGTTCACCCAAACAAATAATGCAGCAATCCAATTCTTGGTTCTATACGAGCGCTTTAGCCAAATTCACCTCTCTTATTGTGTCAACAGGCAGAATCCAACTTTAGATCTAAATTTGTCCCATCACCTTTGAGGGCAGCTCAGACAGGGTTAACCACTGCAGTTACCTCAGGGGGGTTCAGATGGAACAGCAGAGGTAGTTAAGTGCTCAGCCAGCCATTTAAGGCAATTGTCCTTAGACTATAGCCGTTGTCATAAACACAAAACCTATAATTTTGCTTGTGTGAAAAGGAGAAAGCAGATCCGAGCACCGTACCTGGCCGAATCTTGAATAAGCCACATCTCCACAAAGTGGGGGTTCATGTATTGCTATAAGGGTCAGCTGCTCTGTCTGTCTGTGTACACCGTCTCACCCCAACAAACTTCTCGATAGCCACTTACAGTGTTTGCATTATAATACCGTTTAGTGCGGTGTTATTATTAACTGTCATATTGCTGGATTGTTTTAATCGCTGGTGTTTGGCAATGAAGAAAAATTCAATTTTGTTTGAGCAAGCAAAGATCCTTAAAGAAATTAGCCCCTTGCTTCTGTGCTAATTGAAAGGTGACATGAAAAAAACATGTGCGCTGCAATAGACTGGCTCCCAGCAAACCCCTGCCTCCACGTCTCTTCCTGCCTTCTCTTCTGCTCTAAAGCTGGGACAGGCTTCTTCCTCCCTGCATTTTCAAAGGGGCAAAACCATCTGGCACAGGCAGACACACTAGCTCTCCAGTGGGTCAAGTAGAGAGAGGGGGGTGCACAGAGGGGGTGTAACTACAGACTTGGTGGAACGTCTCTGTAAAGACAGGACCTGTAGGCTGTCATCACACTGCCCAGAAAACCAAGATACACTCCCACCCTGGAACACACAGCAGAGCCACAAGGCCGAGGCCTCTTGCACGCTAACAGGACTATACAGAAAAATGAAAATGTTCATCTCACAGAATGAGGGATGCTGCTGTGGAGTGTGTACTGCCACCAGGATGAGCAATAAAACAGAGCGTTAAAAACACCCTACCCTAACCTTTAAATATGGGGATTTTTCAACCATATTCTCCAAACTACATTTGCTAAGTTGATATTGTACTTACCTTTATGTCACCGGCACTATTATATTTTCAAACTTCATTCCTGATTATAACTAAGTCTAAGGATTACTCGCCAGTAATGACTAATGTGCATATTGTGAGGATTTTCTGCCCTTGGATGTATGGTTCAGTGCACACAGATAACAAATTTAATCTCTCTGAATGTTTATCCCATTGTCCTCAGTGGTTGAGAAGCAACATGTCCCTAAAATGTACTGTACGTTAGAAGAAAACAACTCTGAAGTGGCCTGGTGTTCGGCGGTGATCCAAACACTTCCAGCTGCAGGGCTGGCACCGTTTAGTCACAGTGTGGGGCGGATCGCTCAAGCACAATCAACCATCCTCGGTGATCAAGTATGGGGTTATTGTTGCCATGCATAGACTGGAGTTATAAACTGAAATGACCATTGTCTGCCTCTGGGGGACAAACATGAAAACTAATCCTGGTGTTTGAGCATGTAAAGGAAAAGTATATAGACTGGTCAACCATCCAAAAACGAGAAATGATGCTTTGGGCATTGGGAAGAGTGGAAAAACTCACCGATGAGCCTCTGTTGGGCAGCTGTAACGCTCACTTCTCTTTGACAATTGGGCCTGTCAAACAGGAAAAACAGCCCACCATTCACACACACACACACACTCACACACACACACACACATACACACAAAAGCGGCGGCAGGGTCCCAGTGAAAACCGGTTTTCTCCAACGCGGCGCTCACGGTCAGCAGGCTCTAAATAATATCGCAGGCTGCTGTCGGCGAACAAACAGCGGCATAGCGTTTTTTTGATTCTCTGTTGTGTTTTGAAAATGTTATCCGAGTCTTGTTTTCATTTGAGCAAAAACTTCACCAAGGCGACGGGTGAGGGAGAGCCTCTTGGTGTCGGCGGCGCGCCTCGGAGAACTTGATCAGGTTTATCCGTCTGTGTCTTTCTGAAAACCAAACCCTGCCACTTTTCCTTCACACACACACACCCCCACACACACACGCACACCTCTCCTCCCCTGTCGCTCCCTCGCTGAGTTAGAAAGCACTGGGAAAAAGAAGAAGGGAGAAACTTTTCGTCTGAGCGAGGCGGACCCCCTCCTCCTCCTCCTCCTCTCTCTCTGTCCCATCCAGCGTCGTGTCGGCCGGCCCGGCCCGCTGTGGGAGGGGGAGGAGGCTCCGCTCATTTGAACTGTTCAAATCATCCCGCAGCTAATGAACTGATTCATCTAAATGGTAATGCGGCAAGTAGGTTTATTTTTACATCCAATTACACCCCTATCAACGTTCCTCTTTAAAAGATTAAATGAGAAGAAAGTCATTAACAGGGTAAAATACGGATTTGTAACAGTGACAATGGTGAAATGAGATTTTAATGAATTTAACAGTTCTTTATTTAATCTCCTGTAGTATCACAGTCTATCGGCACTATAGTTTTGCTGAAGTGTTTGTATAGTAATTTGATTAAAAAAAAAAAAAAAATAGAATAGGTGTAGGATTACAGTTTTTTAGCGTATACATAATTAATGAGTAGCCTACTGTGTACTTGCACAACTGTCATGCATCTACACTCAGTGGCCACTTTATTACTGCAATCTAATACAATCCAATACAACTGTTCTGCCATAAAGTTTACTTTTCTGATGCCTATAATGCTCAGGTTTTCTTTTTGTCACAGTAATAGAGGTGTTCATTCAGTTCAATGTTCGGCATTGAGCTCATAGTTAGTGCTGCTGTTGTACTGGACTGCATTTTATTAAGAGGTGTTTCTAGTATTCTGTCCCCCCTCATTGTATATAAATAGGGAGGACAAACAATTAGAAACACAACTCAGTATAATGTAGTCCAGTACAAGACCCCTGCAAAATACAACCTCAATAATAAACATAGAATTAAATTTACACATTCTCCACAATGTCAGCAAAAACTGAACATTATAAACTTTCGTAAAAGGTAGAATTTATGGCAGAGCTGTTGCACTGAACTGCATTAGAGTGTACAGGTGGACCTAATGAAGTGGACACTGTGTGTATACTACGTATAGCTAGTATAAAGACATGCAGGCTTACAGGTGTATGGTTGGTGTTCCTGCCAATGAGGACTAATGAAGTGGTGTTTTTTTGATATGGGTGAAGGTAGATGGCTTGACTCCATTTCTTCTAATTTATCTTCAGTCAGTCCAGATCTGCTGTGCTCACATGTGCATGTGTGTAGTTACTCTGTCAGAGACACACACTGAGGGGAAGTGAGGATGTTGTAGTGAGATAAAGAGGGCTACCAACCAATGACACAGACTCAGTGTGGTGATTGATGGTGTGGCTGCACACACAGGAACCTGGGGGCTTTACAGGCCAGTCAGTGGGAATGAGCTGCGGCCCTGTCTGCAGCGCTGGGTTCCTCTTACAGAGCCTTCTGGAACAGGTTGCCGTGTGCCAGGGACTGTGTAACACTTGGCACTGACAACCAGCTTTAGCTTAAGTATTTTTTTTAGCCCCAAGAGAAAAAACCTAAGTAGCTACAACGATTTCTTTTGTCCATGCTTCCCTCATTCCAGGGTGTCACATTTGGACATTTGGTTTACGAACTACAGTCTTTAGTATGTAGTCAAGGATTATTACTATGCCATAACCTTACGTTTCCTACCCATAAACATCCCCAGACACTTGATATCTAATAGCAGGTTCTTTTGCCAAGTTCCACACTAACAAGTGGTGAGCACATTTACACCACAGATTAAGGTTATTGAGCAGGTCCTTGATCAGGCTTTTTCTTCTGTCTTTTAGTGATTATTTGAAAATGTAAATTATTCAGCATTTGTCAGGCATCATAGAACAACAAAAAAGACACACTACATTGTGGTAAAAAGCATTCACAGTAGAGTTTGACAGCAGGAGCTGACTAAATCCAGTAATTGGCAATAATTATGCAATATGTAGCACTGTTCTTAAGAAAAGGCAGTTTTAAAGAGAGGTATGTCAAATTACTTTGCCACATCAACCCCAAATGTCATGCATGGAAATGTCAGTCACCTCCAACTCTGCAGATGCTTTTTACGAGCATCTTCTGTGGTTTTTCTCTATTATCATTACCATTAACGTTTTTGATTCCTCTGCTGGATGAGACAAACGTAAACATGAAGCAAGGTAGCAAACAGGTAAAGTGGCGTTTGTTGTCTTACAACATGACACTGAATAAATTAGTGATCCATGGGGGTTCCACTGAAAATGCAAGTAGATTCACGCAGGCATAACCGTTTGTTGCCTGAAGGCAAGCTGTAGCGGTGGAAAATGAAACACTTGCACAACCCTTTTGCAATGAGCCGTCTTCCAAGAATGCAACAGTTCCACATGAAGCATACTTTACTTAATACAGACAATATCGCTTAGATTCTGTGTGACCCAGGCGTATCAGATGTCATTAGCAAGTCTATGAAATTTACGGTATGCTGTGTAATTTGCATATCTTTCTGTAAAACGTGAACTCCCACTATTGAAATCTTTATGGTTTCAGCACATGTAGTGTCTTATGAATGAAGTGCTGTTTGAAGAGTCGACAAGTCCAAGCCAAGAGAGCATGTTTTAAGTAGGTACTGTAATTGTTGACTGAAATGTGGCAACTCAAAAATGAATGGCATATGTTTTAAGAATTTAAGGGGGAGTGTTCAGAATGTTGAAGACACCTCTGGGGCTTTCTTTTGAATGGCAAGCCTGGCCTCTATTTTCAGTAACAAAAGCATGGCTTCCATTAACTCAGTGTTTGTTCAAGATTTAGGAACTGGTATAACAGTATGTGTTCCTAATATCAGCGAAAAACACCGAGGCATACGCAAAGACTTCTGGTGTTGGCTGTTATCTGGTGTGCTTAGTGCTGTTATGCAACTGTGAATCATCCCTGTTTTCATCATGCGTAGGATTTCCAAATCCGATTTGGATTAATTTATGGAAGACTATTGTATCTACATTTCTGTGCGTAAAGGAAGCGATATGTGGTTTCTTGAACTACAGCCTCCCACCAATGTGCACTCATGCTTACGCACACAAACGTTTGTAGATGCTCAGGTCTGCCTCCCAGTCTGTGGGATGGGGGGCTCTCCAGATGCTGAAACAGGAAGTGACTAACATGGTCCAGATGTGAAGACAAAAGGGACCACCTCCAACACAGCTGGAATAAGTAGGAAACTTCAGGCAAGTATTGTACACATGCTACAATCTCTCAGACTGTGTTGAGGGAAGTTTGATCAAAAGATGTTGTTTCATACAAAGAACAAAGCAAGCCACACTGTGTCAGGACAAACAGATTCTTGAGATCTGGGTCACTCAGCACAGACGTACAAGTATAAAAGGTTTGTTCACAATACAGTTTGACAAATAAGTGTATCTGCTGGATTTACAAAGGAGCATCAAATACATTTTACACATGATGAAAATTCAAAATAACTCAGATGAAGTGTAAAATTAAGGCATACTTCAGATCTGAGTATTCAAAGGTAATCCCCAATGTAATCCATAAACAGTATGTAATGAGCCAATGTCAATCTGCCCTCTAGTGATGAAACGGGATGGTGCAACAATGTGACTCGGAAAATAAGCCAGTATGCAACAACTTCCACAAGAGTGCCTATTTATTCACCAGTATGCATGAGTTTTACTCCAAATTCTTAATTCAACATGAAAAAAATACTTAAAACGATGACATTTGCATGCACAAATATTATTTTACCCAAACTACGTTCCTGATTATACCTGAAATTGTTGGATTATAAAAAGAAGCCTGTCTGATGCAACAAATTTTTAAGTGCATTACCTGTACAATGTCCCTGCTGGCTGGTCCTTGAGATACAAGAAGAAGGAGAATGACAAAAGAGGCAGATTTTACAAACATAACTACAAAAAGGTTGTGGTCAACTGCTTATCAAAGTGTTGGCAGAATAAAAAAAAATATTGAAGTAGAACAACATCTTAATCAAGTCGATTCAGACCGGTGTGTGTATGATTTTTTCAGTGTCTTTTCTCTGCACCTGGCCTCAACTCAAGAGAGCTAAACCCTCTAAACTGAGGAAAAAGAGGGAGGTCTGTGTCTCTCATGTCTGCAGTCTCCACAGCACATTTAAAGCTTGTCTACAGGCCATCATCTTCATCATCATCATCATCATCATCAATCAGCGCCATTTTTCTCCTCCGTTTGGCAGGAGCAGAGACATCGTCTTTGTCTGAATCTGCATCACCATCACCATCCATATCCATCACGAGGATGGAGTCCTCCTCTGTAAAGACAAATCGTCAGTCAAAATTCTTCCTATTGCTCATAATTATGACTTTAAGCCCCAACCAATAATACTACTGTTGGAGGAAATATTCCACTATCGTTTGGACTGTTTAAAGGCAGCATTTAGAAGGACACCCTTATCCAGTTTCACCTTGAGCCCTTAGTTTTACAAGTTTTTTGACTTAATGCCCACTTGGTTATCATTGAAGTAAAAAACAAAAACCTCTATCAAATACAAATAGATTTTTAACAGAGAGAGTGAAATACCGTTCTCCTCAACCTCGTCCAACACTCTGCTTCTTTTAGTTGAGGTCTTCTCCTTCGGGGACCTGACATGAAAAGGAACAGACCATTTGGACATTTCAGCAAAAACATTTCAAGGCTGTGCTTTAGCTGAAGTGACTGATAAACAGATACAATCAACATCTCACCTCCTAAGGTCGCTCTCTGACTCTGCATCCTCAGCAGGGGTTACATCTGTGACAAGAGGAAAAACAAAACAAACACAAAAAACAGTTAATGAACAATTACAAAAAGTGTAAAATTGTCCAGATGCTGATATGGTTTAGAGATCTCCCTTTAGAGTCATATTTGCATTGTTGTTTGGAACAATAAGGAGCTACACTTTGACTATCACTATATTAGCATGTCTTTTACATCCCTGGAAATGTTTTAAGCGTTTGTTGACATTACTGCCTGTGAAATAACATTTTCCAAAATTAGACTTATTGCATTTTTCCCCCCACAAATTCTTTTGCAAACCTTTTTTTTTTAAACCTAAGCCAAACAAAACGGGTGTAACCACAGAAGAGCTATTCTGAAAACCGCACTAAATCAAGTAGTCTTTTTGTCAAATTGAGTTGTGATGGGATAGCAGCCAACGGCCTTGCACTTTATTATGTGTATCAGGCTGCTGCTTTGCCAATCTCAAGTGAAGCTAAAACAACACTGATAGTGACTGTCTGAGAAAAGGTTAGCACTGGAGTGGATTACTGCTACATATCTAACAATATGTATCATGTATTTATGAGAGACACACAACTGCAAACTACATCACTGACCTTTAGTCTCACAGTATAGGCAGACAAGGCTGGCTGCTGTAACACTGCTCAACTAGAGAAGGCTACTCACGAAATTAATTTTATGTGTAGAATGTATCTTAAAAGGGCCTACCTATCCAGTAGTGGGTTTAATGCACAGCCCTCTCTGTAAATTTTCAAATCACGCAGCTGGTGCCTACATCAGCAGCAACAACACTCCTGAATGACTACAGAAATACTGGAGAGCACAACAGCAGGCAGTGTGTCTGTGAGCTTCTCTTACTCTTGTCTGCAGCCATGTGCTGATATTTGTCACTTGGATTAGAAAGGTATGTCCTCCCAAACTCCCAACTTGAGCCAGACTATGAAACTTGCAGACATACCTGCGTGCTCACTTGAGTGGTGTCTCCTTTGGCGTGCAAGCAGCAGCGCTCTGAGAGCCTGGGCTCTCTGTTCGTCCGAGGCCGACCCCTCTTCATGTTCCCTGGGCGGACTCCCATGTCCCTCTGGCTCCTCGCCTCCTCCTGTCGGCTCGTCTCTGGGGCTAAGGGCTGCAGCTGCACCCCGTAGCTGAGATGGGCTCATCTTTGCTGGAATCCTCCAAAAGATCTCCTGATTATGCCACAGAAAAAAAGTGCTTTGACATTTTCATTTATTATGGCAAAGACCAGTTTATTTAGATCATGAATACCTACCCAATACTCTTGAATTTCATTAAAGTACTTTCTATTTATCTCTCTTATTTAAAAATCAGTACAAAGATCAGCTAATAAGGCCTGAATTAGACTGTGACATCGCCACTGATTTGACGGTGAAATATTAAGCAATACCTGTTCATTTGCCGGTGCACGTATTCCCAGTTTGCGTAGAAGCTTCTGGAAGCTCTTCTTCTCCATGGCCTCTTCATTCTCTTCCATGAGAGGAACGAGTGGCACCGGCTGAGAGAAGCCTGGCAAATGAGCCACAATTATTTCATGAATGTATGCTAACGCAACCCATCATAAAGATATTTTACTTTCATGTATTTGACAGCAATGATAGCTAAACAAGTTATTCACACAGCACTTTCACGGGCAGTACAACCACACAGTTCATCTCACCATCTTCGTCACGGTCCTCTGCTGTTTTGTTAAGACGATTCTGCAGCCAGAGCAGGGGTCCAGACATGCCTGTTCAAAAACAACACAGTATTAAACTTGTGCGTGGAAATCTTAGTGCTAAATAATTTAAGACTTAATATTTTATTTTTATAGTCTCAGTTTTTCCTGTGTATTTAAAAATCTCCCAAATACTTAACAATAAATAGGCACTGAGTTTTACAAGCTGGGCCCTTGTATCCACTTCCTGTGTGTACAAAGTTTGTTGTATTTTGCATTCATATCCCAGAAATTATCTTTTCTCAGACAAGAGATAGCTTTGATATTTAGCTTGAATCTAATTAGTAAGAATGGGTCATGGTTACAATATGATAAAACAGATCATTGTATTACACTGTGAGACTTAGCCATTTATCTTCTGTAAATGTTATAATTAATGCTGCGTTGAATGCAAAGTGCTGTGTAGACTGCAAATAATGGGGAGGAAATCTTTTCAAATTTCTCAGCTGATATGATATTCTTCAAATTAAATGACTTCCTAAGCAAGAAAAGGAAGGAATGTTTTTAAAAGTTTGGTGCAAATATAGAGGAAATGGAGCAGATTGCAGTGCTGCATCCTGAGGTCAATAAGCTCCGTGATGACAACATGTGACACACATTTGCGTGGGAGGGTTCCTAGATTATTATATTCCCCATCAGATTATTCCTTCATAATGGAATTACAGATGCTAACTGGTAAAATCAAATCAACAACTTCCTCTGATAACAATAATGCCAGCAGCAGTTTCACATAAAAAGTAACACAATTGCTCAATTGCACAAAACCTGAAAGGAATGATTAGGTGATTATTTAAAAGAATATAACTTAAAAAAAAAAAAAAAAATTAAGGCATTTTTGACTAAGTCAGACTGCTTGGAAAGCACTATAATAACATCACAAAGATCAAGGTCAGTTTCACTTTGCTCTCACCTTCTTTTTGTAGAGCCAACACCATAGGGCCAACATCTGCACTCTTCCCAACACTGGAGTTGATGCTTTTGCTCTTCCTTCCTCCATCGCCTGATTCTTTCCTCCCCTCCTCTTCTACCTCTTCATCACTCTCTTCAAACTCATCCTCATCCTCATCCTCTTCCTCGTCATCATCTCTGTCCATAGGATCTTCTGGGAAATCATTCGTTAAGCCGGCTAGGAACTCTTCTTCAGTCTGTGACACAGAAACAGCAATGGATTTCAATTTAATCTAATTATATTTGTATCTGATTATAAATATACTCAGATTCCCTTCATTATCCTTATCTTTTTCTTTTAAACTTGCTCTACTGACTTACTGTGACATAGCAACTTAAGATAAAAAGACTGTACCATCCCCTTTCCGGAGCTCTTTCCTTGAGCTCTGCGACTCCTCTTCTTGTGGAGTTCTCGTCTGTCAGACACCAGGCCCATGCTGAGCAGCTTGTCCACAACACGTGCACGCGAGCGCTTGGCTGTCAGCTTCTTCAGGATATCCCCCAACACATCTATGCAAAACACAGCCACGTTCATCACTAGACACGCAGGCGCCACACAAACATTGAGAAGTTTATGAGACTCCAGTTACATCAGTGGTAAACTATTTTCACCTTACGTACTACAATCTATTAAAACGGTGTCCACTACATACCGTCAGAGTCTCGGTACTCCTCAAAAAGCATCTGCAGCTCCTGCTCCTGTTCTTCAGTCCAAAGAACAATCCGGGTACCTTTTCTATGTAAAGGATAAAATGTATTAGCGACAGGGTCTTGTCCATGGGTTCTAAAATTCCAGTCAATTCTGGCATATCTTCTTAAAGAGACAGTTTGAGTTCTGACCATAAAGTTGTATTTGCTGCTCCATATGGGTGTAATTATTATTAGTAGTAATAATTCCCTATTTGTCACGAGAACAAGCACTTTACCAGGACGGTTCTTCACCAAAATGAATGAAGTCAATCTGGTCCAGCAAACACCACGATTTTGACTCAAAGCTGCAACGTTTTGAACAACACACGTTTGTTTGGGCTTCATTATCAACGCTCTTTCCTAGCCCTCTTGCTTGCTTGGTGGAACTACTTTGTTTCTGTATCACTAAGCAACAGCAGCCCTCAGTGCTGTATGTTTGTTTACAGGCCTGGTAGGTAAGATAAAGAAAGAAAAGAAAAAGAATAAAGATAAAGAAAAAACAAAGACATTGCAGCAGTCACCAAGCAAGAAGGCTGGAAGAGTACGTTGATCATGATAATCTGTTTGGTTGCTGCTTAAAATCATAATGTTTGCTGGACCAGATCCACTTAACTCATTTTGGAGAAGAACTGTTTCCAAGATTACAATCTAGCACTTAAACCCTCGATTTAGCTAAATATATATTACAACATTTGTCCCTGGTGCACTTACTTCTGTTTCTTCAGCTCTTTGGCGTTGTCTACCAGGCCCATATGCACCAACTGCATCACTACCTGGCGACGTGTACGGTCGCTGTTACTTAGTAGTGGTAGCAGCGTCTCCACTATGTCAGGCACTAATCACAGGAGTCAGCAGTCAGCGACAGGATTCAGACAACAGTACTCATTTCTACATGCAAAAGACTCAACAATTGTGGAAAAATAGAAAATAGTAGGGGGGGTAAACCTTCAGAGTCACGGTGCTCCTCATACAGCTTACGCAACTCCTCTTCCTCCTCTTCTGTCCATGTTGCGTTTTTCTTTGAGTTCACTCTGACACATTTAAGAGTGAGAGACAATATTTAAAATCTGGTTCCAAAGTTTCAGTGCAAAAGAAGTGGCCAAAGTGGATAAATGGAAACAATGTGCTGTACTTGTTGCAGCTCTTTTTGAAGTTTTCGATACTCCTGACCAACCACTACTTTTACAAAAGCTTCCTGACATTGGTTTTGACTCAGCTGCTTTAATTTGGTGTCAAAATTCCCTCTCTGAGACGGAACAATCCATAAAGCTGATAAATATCCATTCAGAACTTTTATCAATTAGAAAAGGTGTTCCACAGGGATTGATTCTGGATCCAGTCCAGGTCACTACTTACATTAATGACATGGTTTCGAGCTTAACAAATTTAAATTCCTTTAGCTGTTCAAAACTTGGAGCACTGCTTCAATAGTCTTCACTTCATAACCTCAAACCTATACTAAATGAACAAAAAACAAAAGTTTAAGCTGTTTTCTAGAGCCATGGATATTGATTATAAGAATTTACACATTTCCACAATGACTGGAATTGATGTTAAAAGAGGTCCTGCAACATACACATCTTGGCATTTGGGAGGGCAAAGAGTTCCCATTTACATGTGATGTAGGTGAGGTCAAGAAAGAATTAGGCAATAACACAGAAACAAAGTGAGTCTTCTTATTTTTTGCAGAAAAAAAGATTGCTGAAGCAGGATTACATTATGGAGATGTGGTTTATAGGAATGCATCTGCATGTATCAAAAGTTTGGATTCAGTGTTTAATTCTGCTATTGGATTTATTTCTGATGATAGTTAAAGTACCTACCATTGCACTCTGAACACACTGGCATCAACACACACACACACACACACACACACACACACACACACACACACACACACTACAGGAATACAGGACAAGGAGGACACATACCCATCTTTGCTATAGCCTTCGGTCATCTCGCGAACAGCCCCTACATTCTTCCAGAACAGCAGCTCTACAAACGCCTTGCTGTTCTCTGATGCCAGGGAAAAGAAACGTTTCAGCACATACTTGGCAAAGGTCACCAGCTCCTGTGAAGAGGAGAGAGAAGAAGGTAAGAAGGTAAAGGTAATCGTTGATCCAGGTTTCTTCTTCCATCACCTGTAATATCTTTGCTCAACATAATCTAACGGTGAAGAAACATGTTTTTTTCTGTCCTTCCAGCACCTTATAAGCAGCTGCAGCAGGATCACTCAGGATCTTGTTGAAGAGGTGGAAGACAGACAGCTGAAACAGCAGGGCCTCCATCTTCAGGTCAACTGCCAAGCGATGTAACATACGTGCTATGCAGTGGTTTGTATGTGGTGTGTTTTTGGAGTATGTTTTTAGTAGGAGGAGGTATGGGCGCACAATGTTGGGGTTGGCAAACCTGTAAGACATAAGGCAACGATCTCCATCAAAGAGATCACAAAATGCAGTTGCAACCAGACTCAAAAATGCAACTTGACATGTATTTCAAGGACCCTAAAAATGGCAATGCATTTTATATTCAAATCCGATTATTACTTTTTTTTATTATTAAAGAAAGGGCCTTTTTATCAATTATTTTTGTCATAATAATAGTGTTCCACACCTCTTCATGAAGTCTAGGAAGTTGAACTCTGTCTCAGAAACCTGGACAGATTCTAATTCTTCCTCCTCAAACTCTGCTCCATCATCCTCCTCCTCCATCCCAGGCTCAGGTGGAGACTGCCCTGAAATCAGAATCAAAATGCAAGAACTGAAAGCTGAAATAAATTTCTAAGTGGCAGCTACATGACCACCATATAGATACTGAAGCACAAACTGCCTTGTATGTACAAAATAATAAAAAAATTACTTGGCAGGTTGGCATGAAGGATCTGCTTGAGGAGCTCGAGTTCCTCCTCAGGCTCCACATCAGCTGAACCAAACACATCTCCCTCTGGCCACACTTCCCTGTGCATACAGACAAGGAGAAAAAAAATCCACTTTAACATGCAGGCTTATGTGAGATGTCCGAGAATTGGCTGGTGTTGCACTGCGCTGACCTGGCTGCACGCAGCAGTCCCAGAGCCTCGGGTCCCAGTTTGGCAAGCAGGGCATCCTGCACCCGCACCATAGCTTCGGCCCGCTGCTCTTCAGGCGGGGTCTCAGATGTAGCATCAAATGGCACGATGCTTTCAGTTAAACCCTCCGACAGCTGAGGATGCACAAATATTAAGACAGGATTCAGTCTTGGTAAATCTGACCCATTCACTGCAGACCACAAAAACATAAGTATCTGAGTGGATATGAGTCCACTTCTACACTTACAAGTTTGCACACTATAAATCAGGACCAGACTGATCTGACGTATTAATGACATACTTTGTCTCAGGTAAGTTTGCTTGGGGTTCTTCAGCAATGTCTCCAATGCGTTTCATCAGAAGTTTACAGTAGTTTAGTTCCTTTCTGAAAACAAAGGTGCCAAGAGCATGCACAAGATTTCAAGGTTTCACTCTGTCCCTTGACAGGACATGATGCTTTTTGTTCAACATGTGCAGCCCTTTTTATAAACTGTTGAGTTACCAAATAATTTATTACCTGGAGCAGCTGCCACACTATGACTTGGGTGCACCATTATACAAAATAAAAAACTGGCCAATATGGCTCAAAGCAAGAGCAAATATATCTCCTGTCTTGCTCAACCTACCAGCGTGAGATTTTGCAAATATTATTTGTTTTATTTATTAAATCCTAAGACTGCCCCAAAGCGAGTGCTGCATCATTTTTGGGGCATATGCGTACCAAAAAACAGTTTTTAATAGTAATCAGTACTTGACAGCTATTTTGGAAAGTAGTAGTTTTGAATTCTGCTTTTTCATGTAGCGCTTGAGAGCCTGTTTACAGACATCTCTTTTGCAGAAACAGCTGGACTGTTCATAATGCCAGGCCTGGCGAGAAAGAATCAACCTCTAAAGTGCAATAAACCCCAGTTAATGGGACTGTGCTCCCCAGTCCTCCTTGAGTTTCATTAAACACTGACCTGGAACCCTGTGGCCCTCAGCTCCTCTTCCACCATCTTCCAGGTCTCCTCTAGGTCCTCTGGGGTCGTTTCTACAGTTGGCTTTTTTTGGCCTCGAGCCTTCTTCCGTTTTGCTTTCTTCCTCTGCAAAGACATCAGAGACAGATATTACTTTCTGAATACTGATAGCAAAACAAAACCTCTATGACCTGTAAGTTTGTACTAGCACATACCTGCACCATCAGGTTTTTGCGGCCTTTGCAGAAGCGTTCCAGCATGCGCAAGAAGAGATGAGTCGACTCAACCAAATCTTTGAGGAAGGAGGATGGCTGTCTAGTTTCGTCAAATTTCCGTAGCAAGGTCAGGAAAATCTCCCTGTATTCCATCAGGTAGAATATGTTACCTAGAGGGTGCAGGTAAGAAGAGTTGACATGACAAATTTCACACCCACTCGTGTCATCATACTCATGTATTAATAAGCATGAGGGCTTGACAGATTTCACACTCAGTCAGACAGTCAATTTTAACATGTGATATTTGCCTCTAGATGGTTGTTTGGACATACTTGCACATTTTTTTTTTTTTATAAATTTGATACAAGAAAATTGTGTCTATTATCAGTGTTTCAAGTTTGGCTATGATGGACTTAGAGACCACAAACAAATTTGAGCATTTTCATTGCATTTTAGATTTACTTACTTATATAACTATATAAGAGTCAAAGGGAGCAGCACTAAACAGGACCTGATACTGACACTTTATCTAAGCTGATAAATAAATGTACTAAAATAAGATAAACACTACAAGGTTATGTTCTTATAGTGCAGACTGTTAGTTTTGAGGGTACAAGTACATCAGAAATATAAAACCACATGTAAAAATGACTTGTTATATTTATATCTTGTCATGTCTTTGGAATAGCAAAATGGAGGCACATACAAAATGAGTTGCAGTCCTTTGATTATAGCTGAAAACAGGCTAAAACTAGAACTTGTGCGCTATTTGAAGTAGAGCTGGGAGAATCTCACATTTGATCACGTTGGAGCTCTGACGAATGTTTTCATCCTGAGAGCAGTCCATCTCATTCACAGTTTGCAGCAGCTCCTGATAAGCTTTCAGTGCCAAGTGCATCCTAAGAACAGAAGTGACTGTCAGGGGAAAAATAAAGGATAACAGACTTTTTATCCACCTCCTTCCTATTGATCTGCTCACCTGCGAGACCAGGATGTGGCCTCTTTGCGGTCAGTCAGCATCATCTCGTAGTAGTTGGTGATGTTGCGCTCAATAAAATGGAAAGCACGGATGGTCACGGTCTCAGACACTAAGTCGGCACGGAAACCATTGCCACGGTTGAAGGCCATGAAGAAGCTGAGTGCCCAGAGGTAGTAGGTCTCATCGTGCTGCTGAGCCTGCTCCCGAATCAGATTCTCCTGAGGAGGAAACAAGTCAACACACACTGTTACGCGCAAGACATTTTGTTTCGCCAACACCCACCCTAGTCATAATGCTGTAAACACACATTCTCTCTCACAGTCATTAGACAGTATACAAATACATGACTGAGATGTAGTTTTCTCAGTCCAAACCGAAAACTCATTATGTTTGTTCAGCCAATTGGTCCCAGGTACATCAGTCAAAGTGTTTGTGGTGTCGGGGAAGGGTGGCCAAGAGCAATCCAGCAACAACCACCACAATGCCACAGACTGCCGAGTTTTCACTACACGACAAAAAAGCCATTTATGTGACAGTGGCAAAAAGTGCTGCTGACCTTGACGAGGTACATGAGCCGGTTGTAGCAGTTCTCCAGAAAGTCCAGACAGAACTCCCGCAGAAACAGTCGCACATTTAAGGCTGAACGGCGTTTGTCTTCAGACTCCTGTGCGCGTTGATTCTTCTTTGGGACACGTCTCACAGCCTTTCCTGTGTCATGACTGTAATGTTTAAACTAGGAAAAAAATGTAATAAAAATAAATTAACATTTACATTACAATCTGTAACTTCATTACACTGTTTTCTGCAAACATCACCACTTCTAATATGAAGAAGCTTCCTCACGCCCTTCTCAAATGGTCTTTAGGACCAAACGACATTATTTACTCACATTATGAATGCCTCTGTGGTAGATCACATCTTTGTCTCCAATTGACTTGAGACCTTGAACAACATAGGCCCCTCCAAAGCGAGAATGTCTGTTAGGGTAAAGAAAAGGCAAGCAATGAAAAGCCTTTACAATCAAACATGTAAACATAAACGATTTTTAAAAAATCCTCTAGCATGAAGGAATATATAGATTTCCTTCTGATAATTTTGGGCCGGCTTATAGGCGAAGCAGCCACAGTGTGACAGTGCCTCCCCGTTTATAACTAGCTGTAACTCATCTGAGAGAAACCCTTTATATATATTTATATATGATGAATGCATTTCAATCCATAACGTGAACATGTTTTATATAAACATCAAATGGCTCATGCCTGGAAAGACAGAGCTGTGGTCCATCTGTAGCCTGAATTTGTTATGATCAATATGCCAGCTACACCCTTTAACCCTCTAACCCTGTGCTACTTAAACAAGCAAGCTTCAGAGTTTAAATTCACCACCCTGATGTAATTACAGTAAGAGCTTCCTCGTTCCTCCTCCTGGAGTTGTGAGGCGACGGCATTTTTCTCAGATTTCTTACATATGAGTTGACCTGCGTTCTTCTCAGCAAACACCTGGTGTGCTAAATGTATTATAATTAATGATGCAGTACAGTCTGAGCAGAATTTTGAACTCATGCCAAGCAGCTGCCTCAAATGTGTTGGGAAAGCTCAACTCATTGGCACAGAAATGGGATTTGGCACAATAACAGCAACTAATTTATTTGAAAATTTCTTTGAATGTAAACTGGTTAAGGAAAAAAAATCACAGTGACCAAGCATTATGAACAATTTACCAATTCCATGAGTTTTCCATGTTTTCTTTAACTGAAAGAACACCACACCCAAAGGAAAAAAAAAACACAGGGGTCCAGAGTGATGTGTTTGTTTTGCCAAAGGAGCACAAAAAGCTCCACCACTCCACCAACCCAAAACTGTAACCTCAATACCAAAGTAAACACTGCTCCTGGTATTCACCTGGTGCCTCTCTGAAACATGCGAGATCGTTTTTGTGCTTGTTCCTTCTGCCTCAGTGCGTCCAGCTCCTCAGCGTCTCTCTGCTTCTCTTGGACTGATCGAGCCTGACCGGCGCTCACCAGGGCTTCTGGTGTCTGCAGGAAAAAAGGGTAAAAGCTCAAACCGGGTAAACATCTGCCAAACAGCATGTGGCAGCTCCAATGGATGCTTTGCTCTAACCTGGTCTCTGAACATGAGGGAGATGATTTCCAACACGTGCATACTCCACTGCTGCTCGCTCTGGGCTGACGCCAGGAACTTGACTAGGTCATCAAAACCACTCATGTGGATGGCCCACAGCAGCTTATCATGGACGCTGGCATCATCATCCACGTTCTACAGCCACCAGAGAGATAGATCAGGGAAGGAGGAAATTAGGATGAGGAGCTGAGCGAGGAGCAGGGTGATAAGATTAATACAATTTAATAGTTATCTAACAAAGGTAATATGGGGCAGATTAAGCTCAACCGCCCAGAGTGTGAGGACGCTGGCATCCACATTCAAGTCAGACCTTCTCCTCATGAGCGTTGGCAGGGACATGAAGCACATTCCTGACGAGCAGCAGAATCCTTTCTATCAGCAGGTTATCTTCTTCTTGTCTCTGCTCCCAGTCCTGAAAGGGAAGAACGTATGAGGAAAAAATAAAAAAGGGAGACAGAAAAATAAAAAGCATTTTGAAAATATAATCTATTCTACACAACAGGTGAAATAAAAGCAGCCTGGTTCGCCAGTGAAACACTCACCAGCTGCAGAAGATTGTACAATGTCTCACTCAAAACTCCAAACACCCTCTCACTTGCAAATGCCTGCAAACAATAACAGAATAGAGGGCATAAAGTCCAATTATTATTCTATATACTCACAAGTGGCAGCATAAACACACAGTCATGAGGTTTTATAAGTCTATTGGCAGAACTTAAGTGACTCATAAATGTTCAGAGCACCAACACAGTCACAAGTTGGAATATGTTTGTCAAATAAACTATGGTATTGCAATTATAATACAGTCCAAATACCTCTTTATAGGCCTGCAAATGAGACATCACTTGTAAAAAGTGATGTCTAAAAGCCGGATCTTCGGGAATTTTACCAAAGCAAAGCATGGCGGGCTGAGTGAGGTTGACCATGAGCCTGTGAGAGACCAGAGACGCAGAGTCATGTGAGCCAGTTTTATATTTTTGTCTCATCTCTTTCTACAGATTTGAGGAAATACAAAAGTTTATGATTGTGCACATTCCTGAACACATATCTCCACTTGTTTACCTGATGCAGGCATCATATAAGGGCTTGTCTTGCCCATGCTGAGTGATGATGGGTAGAAGATCATTTTGAAGGATCTGGCCTGCCCCCAGCTGCTGGCGGATGTCACGTGTGTCATCTTCATGGCGTAAATATCTGATCAAGTCTTTCACACTCTCTACAGCATAAAGAGGAGAGAATTACAGCCTGGCCATGGAAGTGCATTCGTCTTCTTCAGGCTGTCACAACAATATTTCCCATTCTCTCTTTTCCCATAACCTCCTCTTCATCATATTACACAAATAATTACAATATGCCACAGTGGTAATACTTCTGCTAGGGGCAATCAAGTGACACTCACCCAAGCAGTCTGTTTCCTTGTGATAGACATCTCCCTCCAGGTATCCAAGGGCGCTGCATGTTGCCAAAAGCTCACAGTTCATCATGTATAAGTCCATATATCACCAACCAGCCTCAAGAAAAAAACGATTCTGCCTGAGGAAACAACACGCAGCAATGCAGAGAAAGTTAAAAATAAAAACAAACAGGGAGAATGTCAAGGAAACTGAAAAGTGAAAGTCCTAATCTTACAAGGAAAGGATGCAACTCTAAACTCTACAGCTGTGAAAACATCTGGATCTTCAGTATCTGAGCCATCACATCAAATTTGTGATTTAATTAATCTATGAGCTGATGTTGCTGCTCTTTATGACTGAACAACAACACGTATTAATACAAAGTGTCTAGGCCCTTGTCTGTCTAAGATAGGAAACTGCAGAATTATTGTAAGGACTTTGTGAAGGGATTATTTTGAATGAGCTCAAGGTATAAAATGTATTTCCACATGCATAGCACTGGAAAGTGAACTGGTTAACATAACATAAAGAAACTAGTGTGTTACTTCAAGCCCGTTGACTTCAACTGAAATTACAGACTGAAATACGAATTAAAATATTTAGTAATATTATTTGGTACAGACGACACACTTCCTACGCCAAAGTTGACATTTCCTTGTTAATTTCGATTATGTCAAGTTAAGATACACAAGCCAAAGTTGCTAATATCAACTAGAATTAATGTGTTAACTCTGTTATTGCAGATTTTTTAGCTAAAAAGTTACATATTAATAGTTTGCCTATCTTCTCGACATGCTAGCAGTTAGCGCTGACAGGCTCACTTCACTGACTCAAGAGTTTCACTGATTTAAAAAAAAAAAAAAAAAAAACGTTAACTAGCCTCAAAAGTTTAGCAGAACACCGAGCAGATGTTGATAATTCACTGCGTACCTGTTGTGCTCAGCACTCGGCGACGTGAGATACCCCGGGGAGTCTCATTTTGAGAAACTTTAGCTCAGATGCCTTGTTGTCTGACACATAAATCCAAAGAGTCGCGCCAACAGACAGCGAGCGAAAAAACTTTGAAAGCGGAAGTGATTCTTCTTTGTGGCTGAGTGAGACCAACCTGAAGATGTGTGCTGCCACCTACTGGGAAGTGGAGCTCTTTAACCCCATAAAGCCATTTGTATTATATATGATACACATTTTCAATTCCGTTTTTCGTTTTTAGTTTAATCAACACTTGACCAAAATACTGTTGTATACCTTTGAACACTTCCCCTGTTCACCCTGGATCATACCATTGGCACTTCAAGTACATATCATATATCATACACCAGAAAGGTCATTAAAAAAAAAAATGATGATGATTAGAAAAACTACTGTTACCCAGGTTTATGAGTCATGTTGACCATCTGAATATAGTGCTTTTTTTTTCATATTACATGTCTCATGAACTGAACTGGTTCTCACACTGCTGCAGGTTGGGTCATGTTCAGTTCAGCTGCATGTAAAATGTATATATGACACTGAAAACATACCAACCACTTGTACCAATTAAATTAGCAAAAGTCATTGAATATGAAGACAAAAAGGACATTAATTATGTATGTAGAAACTGACCCCAAAAATAATAGGAGTAGTAATATGTTCATAAAAACCCTGCATCAGTGTTGAGAGACTCAGTTGACCCACTGTGATAATATCAGCAGTCTGAGCTATCATTATGGCCAGCTACAAATGTGCTGTTTGTCAGATGTGTGTATTCTCTTTCTATGATCAGACACTTAATCCTCAAGGGAAAGTCGTTGCCTTATCGTTCATATAGTAATGACTTCAGAGTTTGAGGACATTGTGGTGATTTTATATTAGCTATATTATTCCATTTGTAAAAGCAGACACATATGATTAGCCCAAATGAAGCCCCATGTTATCTTAAGAGCATGTGAAGGGGCTTCTTGAGTGGCCTGTGGCTAATCGATGAGCAGAAATTAAATGTGTCAAACTGAAGCCAGAACACTATTACACACTCTAACCAAACAACACTAAACCTGTAGCACCTCCTGTAGCAACTGATTGAAAGTGAAAACAATAGACATAGAGATATTTTAGGGTAAATACAGGTCCTGCAGGGACACCCACAGCACTCAGAATAACATCAGAACAAATCAAGCACTCAAACAACACAGATCTGCTTCAATTAAGTTTATTTGCACTTAACATAGCCATTCAATCATGGGGTGCTGGATACACAAATCAGTGTAAAGCACATCTTTCCATGTTAATCAGTTTGACTGGATGAGTTCAGGTAGCTACTGTCATTTACTGTGTGGTACATGTCTATTATTGTCAGTCTGGGTTTTTGGTGATTCCCTCACCATGAGAGAGCAGCAAAACTACTAAAACAAATGCAAGTGTCTTCACTAAGGCTGAGTTGGTCTGGGTGTGCTCTGTCTCAACGTTAACAATTTATTTCCAGGAGACAAGTAACACGCTGATCCCTAAAATCCTGTTTAGCTGTATTTATACTGCCCCCCCACCCAAACCTTATTGTACTTCAGGGTCTGCATCTGGATCTGCTCCAGGGATTGCACTGTAAATCAAGGCCTCAAGTGGTACGTTAATAAAGTGGTTTTGCTTAGCCCTCGAGATGACACAAGAGTGTTTTTACTGGTTCCATCACCAAAAATGAGTTGTTTGAAATAGCACCAACACTTTCTAAAAGGATTCTTTATACTGACAGGTTCTTTGCTGGACAATACAAATAACTAGTGGCAATGAGGACTATGTAGATATTAGCTTGTTTTCTTCTAATTCTTATTCTTTTTTTTAAATGTAATATTGTTTCCTAGCCTTAACCTTGGTAAATCAAAATGTTTTTTTGATCTAGTCATCCTTGTCGTCCCTGTCATTTCTTTCGCTGCGGCCAGAGTCTCTCTCCTTCTCCCTCCTTGACTCCTTGACCACCTGGTAGAAAAGAAATTACGGTGAGAACAACTTCATTTTCAACTTTGAATGTTTTTCTGATTCATACAGATGTGCAGAAGTTCCACAGAAGATAATTTGATGTCAGTTTGTCAGTTGATGTCGTGTCTATGTCAGCGCAGGATATACGTCACTTTACCTCTCCGTCACGGGTCTCAACTGTCTTGATGACCACAGTCCTCTTGGTCGTGCTGTCTGGAATGTGTTCATAGTCTGTGAAGGGATTCAAAGTCATATTAAAACCCTGCTGAGATTCATATACTTATACAGTTGTGTTTGCGCCATGTTCGGCATTGCTGAATCATCTTTTGATTGCTGAATCCTCACTCATCAACCTGTCATGACAGTGCAGTCACATGAATGCAATTTATGTATTTAACACCTTTCATGCACAGAATGCAGCTCCTGCGGGTTAAAACACTCATAAAATCAATTTTAAACAGTTAAATTGTAGAGCACAACTCTTTGATCGTCATCTTTCTCTGATGGCTGTTGTAGAATAACCAGAGCTTTAGCTTACCTCTCTCACCAATGTGGTTGGTCATGCCAATATTCATGATGGGAACAGTAATCCTAAAAAAAAGGATGCAATATGTGGGTGTTACATAACACCAACCTGTTATGGAAAGTAATGTGCTTTACTGAAGGCCAGACTGGCATATCAGATTGCTTGCAGCTAGACTGTAGCAAACATTAGAGTAAACATAATAAAATTTTTGCAGCTGCCATATTTAAACTTTTAATCTACAAAACCTACTCCGATTGACACCACTTGTTTTAAACTATATAAGCCTCTTGAATGGATTTATTTGGCTATGCATTTACTTATTTCATGAAGCAGATCCTCACCTGCTCTCCTCGCCCTCCAGCAGCTTGCGGTAAGTGGCAATCTCAATGTCCAGAGCCATTTTAACATTGAGAAGGTCCTGGTACTCGCGGAGGTGGCGTGCCATTTCATCCTTCAGGTGGCGGATCTCGTCCTCCAGTCGAGCTACATTGTCCTGGTAGTTACCAATCTCGTTGTCGAACTGGTCCTCCATTTCACGCATCTGCCTGAGCAGAGCTTCGTTCTGAAAACCACAGAAAGAGGTGCAGTGCCATTACAGGAGAATGAGGAGACAAATTTGCAAAGGGAACAGATTTTTTTTTTTGCACTTTTTGAGACTGTTTAAGAATAAGACCATTGAGAATACTTATGCTAAAATTAAAGTGTACAATGGAGTATTTTTCTAAGCATTGTGGTTCTATGAACTGGAAGATGTTACTGTTGCATATTAAAAGTAATGTTAATTTACATCCCTTTAAGAGAAAAGTCAAAATCTGGAATCTAGGAATTCTAATTTATCTATAAATAATGCCTATTTCTAATTGTTGTATTTTTTGTTGTATTATTTTCTGTACTTTTTCATACATGTAACAATGTATGTACAATGTATACACAAGTTATTTTGTCATTTCATTGTATCCTCAAGGAGCACAATGGAAATAAGTCTGGTGACTTTTTTGTGCCATCTTTGACATTATAACCAAGATATTGTGCTGTATGTCTTGTTTTTTTTTTTTTTTTTTTTTTTTTTTTTTTTTGTTAATTGTCAAACAAACTAAACATAACTAAACAAAATGAGAGGTGGTGTTGGGCCTCACCGTGTTCTTCAGAGCATCAATCTCACAGTTGAGGGACTGAATCTGCCTCCTGGACTCATTGGCCTCCTGCTTGGCCTGCCTCAGAGCGTCATTGTTGCGCTTTGCGGACTCGGTCAAATCAGCAAACTGCGGGTAGAAAGAAGAAGCATGCAAGTGCAGTTATCTGTGTGCATGTGTGTCTGTGCGTCTGTGTGTCTGTGTGTCCCTCTGTGTGCTTGTCTACCTTGGACTTGTACCAGTCTTCAGACTCCTGCATGTTCTTTGAGGCGATGCTCTCATACTGGGCCCTGATGTCCCTCAGAGCAGCAGTCAGATCGGGCCTGGTGCTGCTGTCCACCTCCATCTTCAGCTGCTGCGTCTGGACGCTCACTTGCACATCCTGGATCTCCTGATAATCCCAAGTGCACACACGCGCACACACACACACAGAAAAAATAGATGGTGAAATCACAGTGGTGCAATACAGTAGTACAACACCACACAATCAAAACAAAAACACACCTAGAGTTATATTTTAATTCAGATTAATTCAGTAATTCACTGTGTTTGCTGTATATTTTAAACAAATAACTGTTTTACTAAAACAGCAACATGTTACATTAACTCAGTTATGCACCAAATGTGTCATAAACCAGAGCTCATGAGTTACTGCACAATAGGTCTATGAGTAAGTGATTTATGAATACTTCCACAAAGAGGAAAAATGACAAATTTTCCCATCAGCAGTAAAATGCAGAGGCAAATTCACCAACCTCATCATGGAGCTTCTTAAGGAATTCAATCTCATCCATTAGAGACTCGATCTTCCTCTCCAGCTCCAAGCGGGACAATGTGGCATCATCCACATCCTAAGTGTCATACGGGAGAAGCTCTGTTTTTGTTGTTGTTTCTGTGTTTCCATCCAATAACTTAGCAGTATTAGCAGTATTTGTCATTTAGAATACCCTTCAAATTAAAGGATTGACTTAAAAGCCAACTTGCAACACGTTATTGCAAGTTGCATAACAACATTTTATGTGGATACGCTTCAAATGAGACACTCCAGTTTGTATGTTTAAACATTTTCAATGATAAAAACGCACTAAAAAAAATAAACATACCTAAGTGTTGCAACTGAATAACAGCTAAGATTAAATTTGATATGTTATTTCATTGTTTTCATCAGTACAGATCTGGTGTACAGCCTTTTAAAAATGCTCATAAAGATATGCTGTAGCAGAGCATCCTGGCCCCCAGCAGTTGTCTGCATCGATTTAGTCTGTTTATCTGGCTGAACGGCCACCACAGGGTGAAACTGAGATTTATGTAATGTATAAATGTTAAAAAAAAAAAAGTTTATTTTGACCTGAGGATATTGTTATCAGTATAGTAGTCAGGATTCAGTGAGCTGAGTGTTTACCTTGCGGAAGAGAACCAAGTTATTCTCAGCCTCCACTCTCTTCTGAGTTTCCTCATCCAACCTTTGATGAGAAAAATGAGAGAAAAAAGAGAGGAGGGCAGAAAGGTGGGACAACATGTTAAAAATTGCTATGCCTAAACATTTTTCTTTTCTTTAAATTTCCTGTCAGGCACTTTAAAAGTCCTCGTTGCAGAGAGGGAGGGAGGAGAAGTGGGGATTTATCCAAGAACCCCCTTGGTATCTGAGGTTGCAGCAGGGCTTTTAAAAGACAAGGCATCAGCTGGTAAAAAAGCTCCTGGATCAATTTGTTAATTTACTGTCCTGTTAAAGGCTTTGGGAGTGTGCCCAGTGGGATCAGCAGCTGCTCCTTTCAGCTAATATGTTCTCTTTACAGTTCAATAAGGTCATATTCACACACTCTCCATCCTTTTTCAAGATTATTTAAGAACAATTTTTAAATTATTTCTTCCGTTTTAGGTAGCATACACGGTAAAGGTACAAAAAGGACAGGGCACAGAGAAGGCTAACATGAAACAATGGTAATAAATCATCTTGAAACTGGTTGAATCTATAGCCATCCATGGAACATGTCACCTATAGTGTGTTGGTAAATTTACTATTTACTATTTATTGCTCATTAATGAGGTTCAAAAAACAAAAATGTTACTGTAATTTTTTGCTTTTAAACCATAACCATCATGATAGACTTGAAATTATCATTTGCTACCAAAAGCAACCACAGTTCATGAGTCACTGTGCTGAATCATCACAAGTAAAATCGCTGCATAATGGACAATACATAGTCCGGTCATTGATTGCCAATGTTTTTCAGCCACTGATGACCGGCTGTCCATGTGGTCGATGTGTGAATTTCTTTAATGCAACTCTCTGGACTGTCCCCTCGGAGGGAAGTCACGCTCGCACTGGACATTAAGCAGATTAGTGGGAATGCATCACAAAGTGGGGCCTGATCCCTCATCTTTAATTCATGCTGTGTTACAGGGGTCCGTTTTGACTAATGGGGTCTCTGGCACCATCCCATCAGCACAGAGGGACATTGAGAGCCCACCTAATGGAGCCATTGAGTCACATTGATTTTTCCTCCTGCTAGTCTCACCACGACTGATATCCAACCTCTCTGTCTCTTGTCCCATTTCCTCTTGCCCCTCCTCTCTCTATCCCCTCACTTCTCGTCAGCCGGCCCCACCCAGTTTCTGGTCCATCCATCCTCCTGTCCTGTCTTGTGACCTCCCTGCATAACACAGGCAGTGTTTCTGTATACACATGCAATTGTGCATGTGGATACAGTCTGTGAAAATCTACAAATCTTGTGAAAATTTCAATGAACTTTTCAATTTCAGAAAAGCTATTTCAGCACCGAATACGTAATGATGCAATTTGACATCAAACAGTGTTTTCTCTGTATTTGTGTGACGCCACAGCAGGGAAATGACCACCACTGCTGGCAAAAATGTGAAACAGAATAAACATTGTAATTGTGTCTTACTATTATCTAAAACTAAAAAAAAAAAAAAAAAAAAGCATAGTTCAGTGTTTTAGAAGTAATGACTGTATTATGATTAAAAACATTTTTAGCACCAGAACCTCGACTTGAATCATAATCCAAACAGCGACAGATGTGCGACAAATGTAGAATTGCCCAAAAATCACAGAGGAAACACTGCATCAAGCATTATGCCACTCTAAAAAAGGATGTGTCATTTTAACACGCGTGCCTTCTTTGGGAAAATGAACATTTGTGTTACATTTCAATATGTTAAAAACAATATATGTGATGTTAAAATTATTATGATTAATGCATGTCGTGTTGAGAAGTAACACAAATATGCATTGTCCCAAAGAAGACATGCAGATGTGTAAATAAAAAAACAGATCTATTTTTAGTGTGTGTCTTTATTCAGAGGTAGTGCTGCAAGCGTCACTTTGTTTATCTCGTTTCATGCTGAATCCTAGATAAGACACGTGTCACCGATAGGCTCACACACAGGCAGCATCTAATAAACACAATGCAGAGCAGGGTGTGATGTAACGTGCTGTGGCTCTGTGGTGTCCACCCACCCTGCCTGCCTGCGTGCCACGCCCTAACCCACCACTGCTGTTGGACTCAAGACACCCTGGGACACCCCCATCATGCCAGTGCCTTCAAAGTTGAACAATGAACACAATGAGGTGTCAACTGTGAGAGGGAAGGATGATGTGAGAGTGGCATTAGTGGTAATATGACATGCACGGCTTGCCCACAACCATCTCCTCATCCTCAACTTACACTCCCAACAAACCCACATCATAACAATATACAAACTCCCAAACTCCTCTGAAACTGTTGCAAAGAAAACCCCAAGCGTGTGTATATTTATCTATCAATCCATCCCCTCTCAGAACCAATTTCATATCATCTACACAGTGTAAATATGTAGATTGGTGTGTTTGTTGGTATTCACACACTATACTTTTCTTTCTCTTTTTGCTCATCATGTTGCTACCCACCTCTGCTTGAGTTGGTCCAAGTCCTCAGCCAGGTTGTCCCTCTCCAGTTGGTACTGGTCCCTCTCCTTTCCCACGGCATCCAGCTGACGCCGCAGCTCCCTCACCTCCTCTTGGAAGAGCTCAGAGGCACGGTTGGGCTGGCCATGCTGCTGCTGGCCCTTGAACTGGTTGAGCTCCTGCTGCAGGGCGCCGTTCTGCTGCTCCAGGTAGCGCACCTTCTCGATGAAGCTGGCGAAGCGGTCGTTGAGCTCCTGCAGCTCGGCCTTCTCGTTGCTGCGAGTGGTCAGGAACTCCTGGTTGATGGCTTCAGCCAGAGTGAAGTCCACCTTCTCGAAGGCGAGGCGAGGGGGCTGGGTGCTGGACCTTGAACGCTGCTGATGGTAGGCGGTGGAGCGGGTGGCCACCACAGGGGACATGGAGCGCATGTAGCGGCCCCCAGACACAGGCATACGGGAGGACACGGGGGAGTAAGAGGACATGGTGATGGTGTGTGGGCTCGCAAAAGTGCGGCGGTAGGAAGTGGTGGAACGAACTGAAGAATGGCTCATGGTTAGTCTTTGCCTCTCGTTTGCTGGCCTTTTGTTCCCTGTGTCTGTCCCTGTTCTCTCAGAGGATGAGAGCTGGAGAGCTGAAGGCTTGGAGTTGGGCGTGAAGCAACAGGACGTCCGACTGAAGAGCTCTCGGGTTTTATGCACACATGCAGGACATCCCATTCGCCTCACACATTTCTCACCCACCCCCTCCCCATACCTCTCCTCTTTTTTCCTCACTCCACCCACAGGACCCTTCCTTTTTCAATCACTCTTCAGCATACAAGATTAGGCCACTCCCTGTCCTCCAGAGTTAGACCCTGCCTCTCTGTGCTTTCACTGACTCTTTGTCTTGTACTGTGTCTCACCAGCTCCAGCCTCCCATCCACATCACATGGCAAGACGCCAGACAAACCTCAACACTGTTGCTTCAGTATCTAAAGATGTCTTCTTGCTAAAGTGGCACCAGCCCCTCCTCAACTCACTGATTTATGCTCTCTTTGTTGCCCTACACCACTGCTTGCCTATTCAAGCTAAATCAAAGACTTTTCCTCTAAGTCTGAACTGTTACCTTTTCATATAGTTTGTTGTGATCTGTGTTCTAGCTTTTCTATTCTTTTGATGCTTTCCATATTACAATTAAATGTATGCCATGCACCTGTGTCTCGATAAGAAGAAGGGAAATTAAAGCATGAACCGGATCACATGGCCAAATTAATTTGATTCTTCTCCCCTCCCTTCCTCTATTTCTCTGTCTCTCTGTGCTTTCACGGTAATGGAATACACTATTGATATTCTGCGCGGCTGAGTCATGACTGTGCAGTTATTCTATCCTTTACTAATAATGTTCACTATGTCCAGTTATCTGTATAGGATTACCAGGTGTCTAATAACTACATATATGAGTATATGTGTATGGGTGTTTGTATTGAACTGTTGGTTTTGGGTGTAGGTAACAGCAAAGTGTTATGGACTCTGAACTGGAAATTGCAGCATATATGACATCTTCTTTTCTGCTTCATAATTTTAATTTGTACTAATTCCAATATTTAGATCATACAAAGCCTTCTGTGGGGAATATAAAACGTACCAGATAAATATAACTACAATTAGCAACATTTGAATTAGGGAACACTGAGCTTTTTTTAGTTTTTTGTTTTTATTAATTAGAAAATGACTAATGATACAGCAGTCGAGGGTCACTCAATAGCTTTTCCACAAAAAAGATAAATTATATGAGTTTGAGAAAATAATGCATAGATTTTCTGTGTCGGGTCGCATTTAACTTTGGAAATAATGCTACAATACAGACAGATGATACTCCTTTAGTCAAAGTGCAGAATACCCAAATTTTCACTTTATGGCACCATTAAGTTACAAATAACATGTTTGGCACTTCAACAAAATCTAAAAGTGCTTTTATTTTTAATTTTGTTATTGCAGTGAGTTCCTAATATTAGACGTCTGCATGGATGACAACTTAGACTCTGCTACAAGAGTTTCAATATCATAGTTTCTTTAGAAATGTGTCATTCCTAACCACTGTAGTGATTAAAAAGTATTAGGACCAGCATCTTTCATGAGATTTGCTGTGGGCCTACTGGGATTGTACAAAAGTATGAAACTGCTGTATCAACCATTAAGCATTAAGAACACAGTAGAAAGACATCGCAAGCATGAAACACTAAAGAGACACAGTATTTGGCACTCAATTAAAAATATGAATACTTTGTGATATTCTGATACATGGTATTAGTTTGAATTTTGTGTGTGTGTGTGTGTGTGTGTGTGTGTGTGTGTGTGTGTGTGTGTGTGTGTGTGTGTGTGTGTGTGTGTGTGTGTGTGTGTGTGTGTGTTCATCCACTCATGGTTATGTGTAGTCATTTAACTACACACTCTGCAGACAGGCTACTAATCTAGTATAATGCTGATGCAACGCGGGGTCGAGTGGGTGGGGCCGCCTCGTCCCTTTGTGTGAGCACTAACCCTTGGTACATGTCCTTTTACACTGTTGAAACGTGCAACCAAATACCATTTATATATACTTTCTCTTCTTCACAAACTCACATCCACACACACACACACACACAATTATGTTGATAATCTTGTGAGGAGAATCTACTGATGACGAGGCTCTATCCCAGCCTAAACCTTCACCGACGCTCGACAACAGTCCTTGGTTGTTGGCTTAACCGCTCATCTTCTCAGCCATTTTTCTGATGAAAATCAACTCTTGGTTCCCTATTCCTTGGGGGGACATCTGGGGCACACTATAGAAAAATATAAATCTCTCTGTCTCTGTCTCTCCAGCTCTCTTACAATACACACAAACACACACACACACACACACACACACACACACATGCAAACACACACTTTATTGTTCTATATTCCTCTTTCTAACCCTGCATGACTGCGGACTCTTGGCAAGCTACTGCCGGTGTCTGGTTTTCCCTGTAATACACGTCCTGTGTTAGCCTGAGTTCTGTAATCTAATCAATGTGCCTTATGGTCAGCCCCCTCCACCCCCCATGCCACACACACACACACACACACTTTGTTACAAGAGCACATCTCTCTGTTTCACATCATTTTCCCAGTGGAGAACCTATATACCCGATCCATCCATATGGCCACAGACAAGGTTTCATATGTCCTGAGTGGTAAGGCTATCCACATCACCACACTATAAAAAAAAGTGTATATGCCAGCAGTTGTGCACACATACACATACACCATTTATGTAATACACATTAATACTAAAAACATGGGATACAACGATTTTGCATTAGACTGAACTCAGTAACACTAACCATCAGGCAGACACTTCCATTAGCCATTGATCCTTTCGGTACACTGGAAATTCCCTGAGGGGCAATAAATTCTATCATGCCTCTCCACCAGCGCCATAAGCTAGAATTACCTTTCCTGATCTGGCATTTACTTCTGCATCCTTAATTCATAGTGCATGTGAAATATTTCACTTCCCAACAACAGGCATTTACAATGGGAGTCTTAAGCATCTGGAGGCCTATTTCAAGAGCTCAGTAATGGCATATTTTCAGACTTCAACTTCAATGCATTATGTGCACCTTGAGCATCACGGACAGCTCAACACAGAAATAATTCAAACAATTCCCTTGATTAAAATCCGAAACAATGACATTTTTTGCTTTGAAATAAGTAGAACTTTCGCCCTTCTCAGCAGCTACTAGTCTGCACTGAATAGCATTGTGTGTTATTTCACAGCTGACATAAAAACATCTTAAAAACTCCCTCAAGTTAAATTAGCAAGAAATGCAATGCCGTATTTATCTCAGGAATAAAAAGTGCCTGAAACTACTGGTAGTTTACAATGTATTGCGCTTCACGTTTCAGCACCAGGGAGAGCTCATGTCAGGCCTTCTTGTTATTCATGTTGGCCTGGTATTCAATAGTAGTAACCTAAATATACATGTTCTTTTAATTGTGTGTATTTGCTTTAGTTTGAGAATTTACTGGTTTGTATTTGCTGAAACTGTTCATCGTGTTCATAATTAAAGAAATGACCCACCTACTGTTTTGCAGTGAATGTTGCTCACTGTTTCTAACTGTGATCAAAGCTGGCTGTAAGGTTTGAAGCAGTGTCCACAGTGTCACTGTTGAGTCAAATAAATTCAATTCTTGCATGTCAGTCAGGGGTCCTTTGGGAGGCCGTGGGCCTGCTTCAACTGAAGGGGGTGAAACATAGCCAAGGCTGCCAGTGGCCATTTAGATATCCCAAGGGGGTGTCTTAAAGCCACATTAAGCCAGAGTTTTACTTAAAAATACTCATGTCTTGGGGCGCTCTAGTAATGCAAGCATTACAGTGCGTACCACATATCAAGGCTAAGTCTTCACCGCAGCAACCTGGGTTCAAATCCGGTCAGGGCCCTTTCCTGGATGTCATCCAAATCTCTCTCCCTTCCTTCCCTGTCTCACTCTACTGGCACTATCAAATAAAGCCGAAATGCCAAAAAATACTCCTGTCATTCCAGCCTAAATCACCAGTTCCTTGCATTATATCTCAGAACTACAATAATCATTTGGAACACCACGTGGAAATCATTTGAAGCATGAAAAAAAAAAAAAGTAAATTAATTTATGTATTCAAATTGGCCACACACCAGACTGCTCCTGTCCTAATGTAACAGCTCCCCTGGCTGGCAGATAAATGTTTTTTTTTCTCTCTCTCTCTCATTATTTGGCTTACCTACTCTAAACTGAGATTTGTGTGTTGTTGGTTAGTGGCAAATATATAGGTATTCTCAAACCTTATTTTGTTTATACAACAAATATATTGTTGTAATAAAATATCAGCAGTATAAAAAATTCATACCTGCCTATAATGTTACTAGTTCATTGATATTTAACACAGAATCAGCAAAGCTGAGGGACATATCATTTTGAAGACCCCTGCAAGTAACTTCCTTTGCAGTAGTCAATATATAACGGTGAGTAAAATGGCTTTGAAATTCAATGAAGATGATTGTTTCAATAATAATATTCAGTCCTGATGCCACTATGTATCACCATTATCTTTACATTTTGGCATCCAGACCCTCACATCAGCTTATACAGTTTCTGTGAAGATCTGGAAAGTCTGAAAATGAATGTAAATGATTTTTAGATGTTAAAAAGTTTGCTCATCTCACAAAAAACAAAACAAAACAAAAAAAAAAAACTATAAAATAAAACTATTATTTGAATTTGATTCACAGCTGCACATTATGCTCTAATCCACTGTTTCATACGCTGTGACAGAAGCTGCATCAAACAAATTCTTGTGCTGGAGTCCTGCACTTAAATTTCATATAAAACTGGGAATTGTTGTAATGAAATATATGAAACAGAAAATGGTTCCAGCAACCATCTTAGCTACAACTAATACTGGAAAAGCATTTCTGTTTTTGTTCAAGGCATAAAGTATTTGGGCTTCAAAGTTTTAATTCATGAGTTAGAAAGCTAAGAGCAGCAGCAGTTTGCTTGCTGTGGTGGAAAAACAGAGAAAAAAATCATAAGTCAACTATCAAAAATATATATTTCAAACTATAAAAATATTATTAAAAACTTGTTATTTTTAATACTCGTCAAGTCGGAAAACTGATGTCCCTTTTAGGATCGGTTGCTGTATAATGGAAAACACTGAGAGCAAGAAAAAAAGGGGAAATATTTAGCAGAGCTGTAGCGCTGCTTGCTGGTCACAGGCCACTCATCTCAGAGCAGCAGGGAGAGTTAGAAAATCCAGGATGACATGACTGAGAGAAGCCAACAGGTCTCCAGCCTTTGACTGGAGCTTGGCCAAAGTCCAGTCAGCAACAGTGATTTTCTTTGACTCGGACAAGTGCTGGGGAGATTGTGATCTAGTAAACCTGTAATTCTGGACTGACAGCAAGGCCCCAGAGGGGTGTGGAGTTCAAGTTGGGAATCACCTGCAAGCGATCCTGGCTTTATTTGATAGTGCCAGTAGAGCGAGACATTGAAGGGAGGGAGAGAGATTTGGATGACATGCAGGAGAGACCTGAGATGGTTGACTGGTACTTTGCTGTGCTGACAAACAATTCAATACGACTACAAAATGACTAACAGAGAAATGAATGGCTATTGACAGTAATTACTGCATTTGGTGATGTAATTGATCCACTGTAGCACTGTAACGTAAGTGTATTAAATGGACTTTAATGTGGAAACCTGGGTTCATTATGATTGGATGTAAGTGAGAGATAGGCTGTGTATTGTGCAATAATACATGCACATGCATATCGGCCTGGTATATAAGTGCATCTAAGCTATCCACATATCAGGAGTTTTGTTAACTAATTCTCATCAATACTGACTAATACCTGTTATGTTCTGCTGCTCTGGGCCTCTGTGACATAAAGACATAATGCAGCTGTCTCAAAAAGGAACAGTTCTCACTCAGGAACTTGATTCATAAATACTGACCTTGTTTTAGCAACAGCCATCCTCCTGCTTTACCTCGTTACCCCTCCACACCTCTGCTCCTGCCTGGTAGGCGAGGCCCTGGCTCCTCTCAATAAAGATTTTGCTGCAGTGACGTCAGCCCTCTCCTCTGCACTGCAGTATGTCATGTGATGTGCATGTCACCGCCAGTAGCATTTCATCAGTTCGCTGCATCAGGGCATATCTGAAACACAACAACAACAAAAAAAGAAATATCTTTAATGTGATGGAGAAAAATGTTAGTCTGATATATTTTCCAAAAAATCTGCAGAACTCAGAGTTGCAGTTTGTCCTCTAAGCACAACCACCTTTGATGTCTCCTCAGCTCCACCTTAATGCTGCTCAGGCCATGCAGATAGAAGATCCATGCGTTTGTGTTTGTATATTGTGCACATTTTATATGAAACTGTGCTTTACTAAAGTCAAATAGGGCAGCCTTTTTGTTTAATACAAATTTAAACTGCATGTGGCATAGGTTTCCATAGTGATAGTTTGATGGTTTGTATTCATGCATTACTTAGAGAATTAATTAAGCTATCAAGGCTTGATGTAATTAATGGTTTGACATTGTTATTTTTTGAATAGCTTTTGCTTGAAAAAAAAAAAAAGAAGATATATTTATAATATTGATACATTATAAATAGATACCTGGCATGGAATGACACAGTGGAATTGTCTACATGCCATTTTCTTTTATGCATTTATTTCTATGTTCTTTTGTGTTCAGGCATTTATAAAGGCTACTGTACTGTCTCTTTCCCTGTGTTGCCAGATTAGACGGCACTCCACCCATTTAGGCTACTTTTAATGGTGGGTGGGCTGAGACAATGCACAAGCAATGTAGGGTTAGGGTAATTGCAATCCTAAATCTAAGCTTTGCCTTTCATATTGTGTACTCATAAGCTTATCCATTAATGCTGGAAAATAAACTCAGTGTTGAACACCATTGCTCATGTATAACTAATTTTAACATTAGTTTATCAGTAGGAATCCTATTAAATCCTAATCCTAATCTTTGCACTTTGTGTGTGTGTGTGTGTGTGTGTGTGTGTGTGTGTGTGTGTGTGTGTTTGTGCTGTAACACATAAAGATGAAGGAAATCATCTGCAAGGGACTCTGGCCTTATCCCAAGGCTGTCAGGTTGTGTCATTACCACAATATTCATGACAAGGAAACTGGGATTATTTATTTATGTTGAAGAGGAATAGCTGACAAGTTATCAAACAGTGTGTTGAGTTTGATGATTGTTAATACAGCTTTATGCCTTGAGGTATACGACTGTGAACTTCCACTGACATGTACATTTTCATGGGTTTGTTTGCTGAATGACTTTTATCTTGCTGTACTTTGTCAAGGATATTTGAAATATTATAAATTTTGTTGCTGATGGGGTTTGTGGTGTCCCTACTTCACACTGAGTAGCTTTGTCTCTCTGTTCCCTGACTGCTACAGTTTCAGCTGTTTTGTGCTGGAAATTGGCAGTCTGATCTGGCAACACAACTCCCTGGTACTTTATAAAGACTGGCGCAATGCTGCGTCTCCCAGCAGTTACTACATCGACTCTTAGCTGTCGGACAAGGTAACTTCAGTAGACATTTCTTCAGCACTTTGCCTCTTAACCTTCAGAATAAAAAATGGTAAGTCGTCTATATTAATACCTGGTGAAGTCTTCCTGAAAATGCAAGCTTTTAAATGCGAGTTGTTCTGTAGGCTATGTGTGGCGTGGCTGTTGAGATTTATTTAGAGTGTGACCTCGAATACAAAATTTGACTATCAAAATTTAACATTAACTCACATCTTATAGGCCTATTAAAATGTTCAGCATACATGAGGACTAACTTGCTCCGTCCATATTAAACTGGTCAGCTGCTGAAGATGAACCATCCTATAGGTATTTATGAAGATATGAATGAGTCAGGCTTCTGTATCATCAGGGATGTGAACTGTAGCCTAATACATACAGCGGTGGAGGATTAGACAATGAGCTAAAAGCAGGGTCCGGCTTATGTGACAGCCATTGGAAATTGAGTTCCCATAAGGATAGACTGTAATAAGTATTGTTAATGTTAACCAGATAAAAAGGCTAAAAGGAACATGTTTTCCAAAAGAGCTAAACGCACCATATTCTCAGATGAATGACAGCTGCACTTCACCACCCAGCCACCAGGGGCGCAGTGGGTTATCTTATCTTTATAACATATTGAATAGAAAGTTGCTACCATAATGCTGAAAAGGCCTGCTGCTACCGACGAGCTCTAAAAGCCTGGCTAGTTTCGTTTTTGTTTTGTTTTTTTCCCCACAAATAAACAAACAAACCGCTTTAGACAACTGGAGTTCACCTGATAGGAGGACAGCTTTGCCACGGAGACTGTCGCTTAATTTTGGGTGTAGTCTGTCACTTTATGCTGCAGGCGCTGTTCCATGGCGGGTTGCCATGTTTCAAACTATTGAAACTTTGTTGTTGCAATATGGCAGACATCTCTGTTGTTGCATGTAATGTGCTGTGTGTGTGTGTGTGTGTGTGTGTGTGTGTGTGTGTGTGTGTGTGTCTCTCTCTCTCTCTCTCTCTCTCTCTCTCTCTCTCTCTCTCTCTCATTTATTTATTTAGCCTACCTCCGCCCCTGGCGTTAGTTATTTTAGCGACCCCCCTCAAAACTCAGATTATAACTAGAACCTTAGCTAAAAGAGATCCAAATAAATCAAATCGTATTAAAATCAAATCAAAACCAGTATCACAGTTTCCGTTTACCTGATCACGAATATAGGGTTTACGTCTTCCACACACAAAGATATGTCTAATTTACCCAGGGTTTGAAGCAGGGCCGGGTCTACGCAGGGGCAAGAGGGGGCCTGGCCCCCTCAAATAAATGTTGTGCCCCCTCAAACTAAATCCCCCAAAATATATTCAGTTAGACATGGTAAAAGGTGCTGGAGCACAATGCCCCCTCAACATTTGTGGCTGCCCCCTCATACATGCCTGGCTAGACCCGGCCCTGGTTTGAAGTTGGAAAGGTAACTATTTAAATGGTTGTATGCTTGAATGAGATGAAGGAAACTGTACTGGAGAAACACCTGCATGCAGATCGATGTGATGGTATTTTCTAGAGGTGATTATGAACCAAGGCTTCCTCGGACATAAATGCATGGTCACACACCCAGCCACAGTTACTGGGGCAATGTTAGAGTAGCACATAAACCTTACAAAGGATGAGATGTGAAATTAAATCTAAGTCACTCTGATTCTTCTTCTTGGTTTTATAGCAACGACGGAGTATTGCTGCCCCCCGCAGGTTGACTGTGGATACTGCGCTCTGAAACTGTATTCACCTTTATACCCTGTGCTTTGCTGATGTTCCTCCCACCTGTAGCTTTTCTAGTAAAAGGGCAGGTGTGTGTGTGTGTGTGTGTGTGTGTGTGTGTGTGTGTGTTGACTGGAAAATGTTCGTCTGTCCCCAGTGAGTGACAGAAAATAGGATTGTTTTGAGCTCCGTCTTTTGTTGCCTCAGACAGTAGATAACGGTTTATTAGGGGGCAGATACTGGGGATGTGGACCTTGGGCTTAATTAGATTCAGGATTCATCATTTAATTAGATTTAATTAAATTTAAAAGTGTTTTTTTCCTCTCTAATGAAGTTGATTTGTGTTTGTAAACCACAATTCAAGTTAATGATTTGATTCAGTGATTTTAGCCAAAATTTGGAATGCATTAAATACATTCAACATTTATTATTTATTTATTTATTTTATTATTTGAAAATAAAATCAGTCAACATTTTTTGTCATTAAAACACTGATAAAAGACCAGTTGAGTAGTGAGGAATACGATTCAGCACATTTCTTATTGATTTAGACTGAAATGAGAGTGATTCATTGAGTTTATTCCTCTTTGCAGACAGAGTTAATTTGACAGACGTCGTCAAATGAATGGTTAAACATCTTCCAGATACCCGAGGGACTTTTTTTCCCCTCTGTTAGATGATGGACTAGCACACAGTATGCCCCTTTATGCCTTGAGCCAACTGCAAGTGATGGACACGCAGCCCTGAGCCAATTAAAAATACACAATTTAGACAGTTTGCTTATGAAATTATGAAAATCCAATAGCTTCTCCAGATGTGTAGATGCCAAAGGTGTTAAGCTTAATTTGATTTTAGATACAAATTGTGCCTTTTAGTGAATAACAGACTGTCTTATGGCCTGCTTAATAATATTAGCTGCTTGGCAGAAAGCAAAATAAAATGGGAAAAGTGTTGTATAATTACTTGGCTGACTGGTAGGCTTATATGAAGCTGCCTGACAGGTTGCCTCTACGAACTGCTTATGTTCGGTATCTGGAAGAGTCTGTCATTGTTTATGCCACCTGAAAACTTGCTACTTCTGCTTGGCTAAGTGTCATTCTGCTGCTTTAGACACTGATTGTATTGTTGGTCAATCTGTAGCTGATATCACTTGTGAAGCTTGTGAGGCTAGTGGTATGTGAGGCTAGTGGTAAACCTTGCCCTGTCATTGATATTTTAGTGACAGAATACCTTCAAAATGCATTGGCTCATTTTTTTTAAAACTTTTAGTAATGCAGCCTTTTTAAAAAAAAAAACCTAAATTGGCAGGACTTCTCTAAAACTTAAGTAAGACTAACTCAACCAGTTAATCCACTAACAGGACTATCATGTGGTGCAGTTTTTCCATTGCTTGCAGCTGCCTTGTTGCAGAGCAAGGCATGCCAGCAACTGGCAGCCTTACAGCAGGGAACAAAAGTTTTTCAGGCAACCTAGATATTTAATGACCAAAGCATTCTTATGTAATTTGGCAGATTTAAAAATCAGTCCATTGAAAAATGGGTTGGAGAGTGTTGATGAAAATTTGTGATGACCGAGTCGCCCCACCATGAATGCAGTTGGCGTAATTATAATGTGAAAACGACTATAAGGTAATGTGAACAAACTCTCCTTTCTGTGGATATGTTTTGTTGAAATTTTGCCTTTTTTTGCATTTCCCAGCGTGAGTGCATCTCCATCCACGTAGGCCAGGCTGGTGTCCAGATTGGCAATGCATGCTGGGAGCTGTACTGCTTGGAACATGGCATCCAACCTGACGGACAGATGCCCAGTGATAAAACCATCGGCGGAGGCGATGACTCCTTCAACACATTCTTCAGTGAGACTGGAGCTGGCAAGCATGTACCCAGAGCGGTGTTTGTCGACTTGGAGCCGACTGTCATTGGTGAGATCCTTCAGCTCATTCTCGTAATGCACACATTACTCACCCAGACATGACTGACGCAAAATGAAAACCAAACCTTTCTCATGGTTCATTTAACTTGACCTGGGCCTCATATGGCAAGTTTGCTTTACTCTTGTGCTCAAATTGTGCTCAAAACTACAAAATTCAGTTTACATGATCCAGATATCTTGAAAACTTTCCTAAACAGTTGTCTATTTTTTGTAGATGAGGTGCGGACTGGAACCTACCGCCAGCTCTTCCACCCTGAGCAGCTGATCACTGGGAAGGAAGATGCAGCCAACAATTACGCCCGTGGCCATTACACTATTGGCAAAGAGATAATCGACCTGGTTCTGGACAGGATCCGTAAGCTAGTGTGTGTCTCTACAAATGAAGCAATGTTCGATGAGTTTGATGTATTTAATGTTGGTGAGCAGTTATAATGGAGGTGTTTTTCTCCCTGTCCAGGCTGACCAGTGCACCGGCCTCCAGGGATTTCTTGTCTTCCACAGCTTTGGCGGTGGCACCGGCTCCGGCTTCACCTCTTTGCTGATGGAGCGTCTCTCTGTTGACTACGGCAAGAAGTCCAAGCTTGAGTTCTCCATCTACCCAGCTCCCCAGGTGTCCACCGCTGTGGTGGAACCATACAACTCCATCCTTACTACTCATACAACCCTGGAGCACTCTGACTGTGCTTTCATGGTGGACAATGAGGCCATCTATGACATCTGCCGCAGAAACCTTGATATTGAACGTCCTACTTACACCAACCTTAACAGGCTGATTAGTCAGATCGTATCCTCCATCACCGCCTCCCTCCGGTTTGATGGGGCGCTGAATGTCGACCTGACTGAGTTCCAGACCAACTTGGTTCCCTACCCCCGTATCCACTTCCCTCTGGCGACCTACGCTCCTGTGATCTCTGCTGAGAAAGCTTACCATGAGCAGCTCTCAGTCTCTGAGATCACAAATGCTTGCTTTGAGCCAGCAAATCAGATGGTGAAATGTGATCCCCGCCACGGCAAATACATGGCCTGCTGTTTACTGTATCGCGGAGATGTTGTACCCAAAGATGTTAATGCGGCCATTGCCACCATTAAAACCAAACGCACCATTCAGTTTGTGGACTGGTGCCCCACTGGCTTCAAAGTTGGCATCAACTACCAGCCGCCCACTGTGGTGCCTGGTGGAGATCTGGCCAAGGTCCAGCGGGCTGTGTGCATGCTGAGCAACACCACCGCTATTGCAGAGGCCTGGGCCCGTCTTGACCACAAGTTTGACCTGATGTATGCCAAGCGTGCCTTTGTGCACTGGTACGTAGGTGAGGGTATGGAGGAGGGAGAGTTCTCTGAGGCCAGGGAAGACATGGCTGCTTTAGAGAAAGATTATGAAGAGGTGGGTGTTGACTCCATTGAAGGAGAGGGAGAAGAAGAGGGGGAGGAGTATTAAAGCTAACTGAGCCCCACAGTTCATCATGTCAGAAACAAAAATGCCTCCGCTTTGAGTAGGCAGTTGGTAGCTAGCTCTGTAAAACACATAGTAGCTAATTCATTCCTCAACATTTCACCATGTATTGGTTTAAGTGGCAGCGTTTGCATCTAGGCAATGTAATGTTGAAATGTCCTCATGGTTTTATTTGTATTGTTTTTGCGCATTTTCCTCAGTGATTGCAATAAAAGATTTGAAGAATCTATTTTGGCTGTTGTTGTGTTTGATCTTCTGATCATCTCAGCTGGACAAAATGGTTCCCATGTTGCCATTTTATAGTTCATATCTGTATTAGCATGGCTAACACACTTGTGAGGGATGCTTAATGGGCTGTTTAGAGTTTTAGTTTATTTTACTTTATTTTACTTTTTACTTATTTTACTGTAATTTCATGATTTTCTGACTGTTAAGGGTGGTTAAAGATGGGCTATATAGTAAATTTGCTGATATTTATCTTATTCCATTATATGATTTTATGAACTGGTCTGTGCTGACCTTGCTTTCCAGTCACTACATCATTTGCATGTCCCTGATGTTTGGGATCAGATTTAAAGCAAATATGCCAGTTTTATCTGGCTTTTGCATTATTAATATCTACCTTACTTTCACATAAACTTCAGCAGAATGTGAAGGATAGAGCAAATAAGATAAAAACGTGATGGTGTTGAAGTTCCATTTTATTCATTTCAGGGTAGCAAACATGAAAAAGTGCTGTGATGTTAGTGATTCAAATTAAATTCAAAAGGAACTGGAAATACAAAGTAATGATTATTGCAAAGACTTAGTACAGATATGCTGTAAACATGAGAATAAGTTACTAAACTTTTCATAAACCATCAGTGACAATGAATAGAAAGTACCGCAAGTCAAAATAAATACTTATCAGGTTCCTTTGAAATGTTTTAACTTTCAATTAATTTTATATCTTGATACACAGGGGGTTGCCTCAGTCAATCTATAGGTTAGGGTGGTTGGTTCTGGTTTCACACGTTAACTGGGGTTTACAGGATTATTACAGTTAAAGTATTGTGTGTAAAGCCAATGCACTTGTAGATGCTGACAGCAGGAGGTGACATAACCTTCAAACCACCCTGCCCTGAAGCAGCGGGCGGCTCTCTCCTGGTGATTGTCGGCTCAGCAAGTTCCACAACAGCAAAGGCACTGACGTTATTGTAGAGCTGCCTCCAGTACTGGTAGCATGATCTTCCCTTAGTGGTTGATACTGCTTGAACCGCCTGTCGAGGAATACAAATCAGCTGAGTGAACTGAATCCAGTCAAAGCAAAATGGGAATAGGATATGCAATTTTTGCTGCAAATACTGTGATGAGTTTGGTATTCACCTGTACATTAAAGCAATGCTACCAACGACACAGGCAACAACTAAAACACCCAACACTGTAGCTGTAGCGCCAGCTGGAGATGTACCGGAGCCTGGAAATACAGCACACAAAGTATGACAAGGAGTAGTAAAGACAATTTATGGTGTGGCGGGAGGGTGAGTGTGTCGTACAAAACAAATGCTAGTGCTCTTGAAATGCATCCAAAAAACAGAAAACAAGCATAGAACTGAAACAAAGAGCTTGTTGGTAATTGTTAAAAAGCCTTTAGAATAACAATAATAATAATAATAATAATAATAATAATAAAGTTTTAACCTCTATGGGTCTTCATCAGGATTTGAGATGGTCCTGTGTTTTTTGGATGCACATGACAAGGAGTAGCTTACAGATGAAGTAATTTAACAGAATATTTTTTTTTCCATCACTCACCTACTGTCACGCTGACTCTAGCACTGGCCACAGCGAGACTGACATCATTGGTCAAAGAGACATTAATGCAGAATACTCCTGAGTCATTGAAGAACTGACGAAGGATCATTTGACAGTCTGGAGATGGTGTGGCCGCATTGCACACTGTTTCCACCGGTGTGATACAGTCAGCATCCGAAATCACAGTGCAAACCTCATTTGGCAGACTGAATGAAGGATAGAGGAAGAAGAAGTGACAATGAGAATAATCATGACATTATAAGTTTGTGTCAAAATAAACAGTTGGAATTGAACAAATAATTTCGCCTCTGAATGTTACCATAATACAAAGGTGCAGATAGTTATGTTGTCTGTTGTCAAACATACTCACCTTCCTTGACAGGTGATGGTGAGATCCACAGCATTCTGCTCCAGCTCGGTAGCCATGGAAACCACACTGGTAACCTGCACAATCTCCACACTCTCAATTCCCTCTGCATAGTAATTTAAAGATATGCGATAGCTTGAGTTATCATTGTTAAAACTGAACTGGCTGTTTCCATTATGAAAGCGTAGTTGCATTAATTGAGATGTAATGTATTGCAGACAAATTGTGTTTTATTGTAGGCAACTGACTCACCGATAATATCTACAGAGGTGGAGAGGGAGCCGTAACGGTGGACCAAGCAGTCAGCTGTCAGCTCTGGAGCTTGCCTTTTGGCCACAACAAGAGCAACCTGTGCTGGATCCGTCTCAGTGTCAATTTCCACCGCTGCTTGAACCTCATCTTCAGCTGGAACAGCTTCTTCGTTGACTGCAGGTTGTTCTTCAACAGGAAGAGAAACTTGATTACAAAATCATATCAGTTTGAAGTGATGGTTTGCTTTCAAGATGAACTGACAAAAACACTGCATCTCTTGAACTCTACATAATTTTCTAAGCTCACAACATAATCATTCACCTGCAGTGGCCTCATTCACTGCGTCCAGTGTTTCAGTCTCAGCATCACCTGCAGGATCAGCTGCCGCCTGTACCACAGCTGTGCTCTCAGTGGCTGCAGGAACTATAACGTTATCAGCAGGGGCTTCTGTGCCAGCCTGGACTACTTCTGTTGCAGCAGTAGTATCAGTCACAACATCAGTCTCTTGCTCTACAGCTACGTCTGCTGCAGGAGCAACAGTGACAACATCAGTGACCTCTGGAGCGAGAGAGACTGTCTCCCCCAAGTCAACTGCTGTTTCCTCTTGCTCTGCAACAGGAGCGACTGAAGCAGCGGTGTCAACCACTGGCACTTCAACTGCATCTGCATCTGCAGCTAATGTGTTTTCAGCTGCATCAGCATTTACTGGCTCCTCAGTTGCAGGGGCAACAGGGGCAGCTGTGGCCACATCACCTGCTGCAGCATCCGCACCCTCTGCAGTATCATCTACCTCTGCAGGAGGAGCAACAGTGTTTGCTGCGGTGACAGTAATGGCTGGGTCTTGTTCCACAGGGGCAACAGCTGCATCGACACCTACAGGGGCTACTGAAGCAACCTCCACCCCCTCTGGGGCTGCATCAATAACTGCCTCTCCATCCTCTGTGTTCGCGGCTGTGCTTGCTGCTTCAACTGGTGCTACAGAAGCAGCGAGTGAAAGGTCATCAGCCTGGGTGGCCTCAGAGGCAGGCACATCCAGAGCAATGGCATCTCCTCCTTGGGTTGGTGTTAGTGGGTTTGCTGTTGGAGCGGGTGCAGGGGTGGAGGCCATCACAACTACTGCTGGAACAGCAGAGGCATCAATAGGAACTGCTGAAGGAAAAGTGTGAGAAAAGCTGAGCATAGTCTTTGTAAATGAGCTCTACTGCATGTACAGTAAATATACATTTAGCAATCACATAGGGCAGTACAAATATATACGCCAAAATTGAATAATGTAATTAATTAGTTCAACAACATAATCTCTCACCAGCAGTGGGATTTCCACAGCCGTTGGGGATGCTTGCCATCAGGATCACCTGAGGCTTGTATGTCCCTGGTGAGAGGTAGGTGTGTGTGACCATGCGCTCGCTTGAGATCAGAGTTCCACTATTGTCACCAAAGTCCCAGGTGAGGGTGACGTCTGAGGCACTGAGGTACTGGCTGGGATCATGGATGTTGACGCTGAAAGCAATAGCTCGATTCTGGATGAAGTTCTGGTCGTCCTGGTTGACATCATTGATTTGGCTGAGTGATATGGTGAATGGAATTTGGTCTAATGGCAGAACAACAGGTGTAGAGATGTTATCATCAGAGTTTAACCCAGATCTGATAGATTTGCATTTGATAGATAGTAATTGTGTTCATATTAATTTTACAGTATTCTTATCATCAACAACAACAAAAGTTAGATGTGGTCACCTGTGATGGTGAATACTGTGGAGGCATAGCCAAGAGGAATGAACTTGTCCTTGCCACGGCAGTGATAGATGACTAGCTCCATGTTGTAAGAGCCCAGGGGAACATTGTCTGTACCGATGCTGAGTGATGAGGAGGGTCCATCTGCCACCTGCCAGTAACGCCCTTAGACAGAGGAGCAGTGTTTTGATATTCAGAGAAATGTGGCAATCATCAGAAAATTAATAGAAAATTAATTTAATTCCCAGCTGGTCCTTGTCGGGTTGAGTTCTTATTCTTGCTTCTCATCTGTTAGTCAAATTAAGGTTGTTCTTTCTATCTGTCAGTGGAGCTCTCTGTATATAAGAAAACAGTTTCATTTTGGTGCATAACTGTTGGAGAGATGCTCTTGGTTTAACCATAATCACACCATGTACTGCAGTGAAGACTTACTAAAGAACTACATGAAACAAAAGATAATATGTTACCACCAATACATACATATGTCTCCTGTTTATGAATTCTTATGAATGTTTGTGAAGTACAAATAACTGCAAAAATATACTGTTTACAACAACTAAACAAACAAGAAAACACATTACACAGAAGTTTTTTTTCCACTTTTAAAAACACAATGCACTGCCTGTGAAAGTGTGTTTAAAAATGCTAAAGACAATGTTAAATGCAAAGATGATTTTAGAGTTCAGTACAGACAGGAGATTGGCCAAAATCAGCATCTTAGTGATTGAAGGTCAGTGATACAGGCAGGGCCAACCTAAACTTGAATATAAATTTTAACTTCAGTGGAGACAGAAGAAAATTCCTATGGATGCCATCACTGTCCCTTTTACCATCCTTCCTCATTCCTCATTCATGATATACTATTGTAATTGTTGCTCTAATAATACAGGAAAGTCTGTTTTATCTTATATAATTTAACATTGCAAACGATTTATGCAATAATATCCACGGGCTAGGGCTTAAACCTAAATGTATTACATGAAATGTAACACTACCTCAAGTAAAACACAATCATACTACCACAGTGCACAGCTAACAAACCACCAAGGTTTCAAACAGTTGTTTACCCCATGTCTTCCACACAAACACATAGCGTGGTTTCTTGTTCTGTCTCCTGATGAATGGCGTGCCATCAGGGAAGACCCCAGTCCAGTCAGGATCTTGGTCAGGGTACACATCCTGACCTTGTTGATACTCTTTTCCTAAAAATGAAAAGGCATGTGGCATGACAAAAAGGTAAAACACTGCATGCTATAACAGTCAGTGGAGTGCTGTTGTCGGAGAAGCTGGCATACCGTTGACGGTGCAGTTACGCGCCCAGATCACTTGCCCGTTAGGAAGCACCGTTTGATTTGGTGGGAAACGAAGGTCAATGGTAAAGGTTGCTTTGGCCCCGGTCAGGGTAGGTGCATCGTTTTTGAGATCAAAAGTAACTTCACCACCTGAAAACAATGTTGCACACAATTTGACAATTCTGAGTACATGGTCAGGAGGATTGGTGGCACCTCTTACTCAAATGGGAGCAGTGAAACTCACCAAACCAGCAGTTTCTGAATCGTGCATCTCCATCTCTCCACACGGGATACATCCGTGAGTTCCATGAGCGATACTGTTTGAACAGAGTTTTAGGCTCTGGAAAGGAAAAAGGACTGTGAACACTTAAGGAAAGACAAAATAAAACATCATACAGTTCTGGTCATTGTTGTAGGCATCCTGCATATCCAACATTATGGGTGAGGGTGACACCCTTTTCCTTGTAATGAAACAACAGTTGCTAAAAGGGGATTGTTTTCTTAAATGATGCTTTAGCCTTAAAAAATCCTAAGCAAAATAATGTTTTAGTTTTATAATATATATTTATTTATTTTATCTCTCACTCTGCCCAAAATATGCCAAGAGAGGTTGCTATTTTTAGATGTTGGGCTCGCAGAAATAGACATGAATGGTATTCAGTGAAAGGGGTCAAAATGAGTTATCTAAGTAACATAATAATGATGTTACTTATGTAGCAGCTCCATATTTCTGGTGATATAAGGAGTAAAGGAGAGTTGGGGTTCGAGGCAGTGGGAGTCACACGACTGGCAATCCCCCTCAATCCCTTTCATGTGACTATCAGCTGAGCAGCAACATCCGTAATCCCAGCTGGAGGAATGAGGGTTCTCAGACATTGTGGCAGCCTTTTACTCAGCTAATGATGTGTGAGTGTGTGAGAAATTCATTGGGGGATTTTCTTCTAATGTCTAATCACGCACAAAAGAAATCAGATCGCAATAATAAGACAAATGACACTCAAATATCACATACAAAAATACATAAACCAGCAAAACTCAAGAAATATCTCTTGAAACCTGAATAACACACCTGCAAAAATATTTTTTAGAATGTGGTCTGTAGCAAATAAATTAGGAATTTGTATAATGACATCATTAATCTCTCTCACACAGTGCCAAGCAGTGTTAGTGTGAAATAAGCATGAAATTATAGATTAGTCCATTTGCTTTTCAATTACTTCATGTCAACCATTCAAACAAAGAAATACTAAGAATCCTCTCTCTCTCTCTCTCTCCCTCTCTTTCTCTCTCCCTCTCTCTCTCTCACACACACACACACACACACACACACACACACATACTTGTGGTGGACTAATGTGTAGATTTACATTAGTCAGAGTGCTCAAAAGTAATCTGCTGCTTAGCCTGTGGCAGAGTGTAGGTACTGTAGGATACAAAATGTTTGTCTTAATACTCAGTATAAAAGAGAATTAAGAGGAGTATCACTGAAACCATAATTACACAGAAGCTGTCAAAAAGGAAAACATGCACACAGGGATGTGCAATTAAACTTATTGAGTATTAACTAAGATGTACTCACTTGTTGCAGCTGCACATGTAAGAGCCAAACCGAGCACCAACAGTGTTAGGGTCCTCATGATGCGCTAGGGTGTGTGTCCTCTCTCTCTGAGCCCAGCTCCCCACCCGCAGTCCTAAACCCCAGTACAACTCCCAGAGAGACTCAAGAGACGTATCCCTCTCTCCTTAAGAGTGGCTTAAACTTTGTTGTCCCCTCTGACGTCATGCGGGGTCCGCAAACTGGCCCCTCCCATTTCAGGAAAATGTAAGACAATATAGGTGGTATGTAATTGTGTTATGCTCAGTAGAGAAACCCCTGGCTAGCACTGATCACTGCAGTGTATTGTTTAAACAACTGTGTTCACTCATATCTTTTTATATTCTTTTTGTTAAATTTTTGTTCTCACCTGACCTAAGGACACTAGATGTCAGTGTCCGATGAGCAAGACCCAGTTTCAAGATTATGACACATAAAAGTCAGAGAATGTATCGAACAGAAAAGGAAAAGACAGAAATAATACATGGAAATAACTCCGCTGAAATTTAACTGAAAGTCGAGACTTTGCTCTAGCAGGATAATTCAGATATTTAGCAAGTGTATTATTGGAAAATAAAAGGTTCTTTTCTGTGTGGTGCAAATGAATAATCTGCATGTGATGCTCCTGGGAGACAGGTCGGTGGGAACTGCGAGCAAAGCTCTAGTCATGCCTGTCTTACCATCTGACCTTACAACTATGCATGTATGGGGGTCACAAGATGAGAGTGTGGATGGCAAATCAATAGCATCCTTTTATTTTTCATCCTTTTCTCCACTTCCTGCTGTCCACCCCAGGCTGTGCACGCCTTCTCAGAATCTTTGCTAAGAGCAAAAGACGCAAAGACATACAGTATGCACCCGTGCTTGCTTTGTGAGGCTGCGGTTAGCCATTGTTCCTCCTTAATGATTCAAAGTTGAGCTCAGATGAGCTCAAGACTACATTCAAACCAGAGTCACAGGCAAGTTTAAAAAATTAAAATAAAACAAAATCATTTTTTGTAGAATGTTGAAATATCAAACTTGTGACTGTATTGCAGAAATTTCCTATTTTTTTTTTTTTTTTTTTATCTTGCTTTGAATTGTGTTCTCAGTAAATTTGACAGTAAAAAAGACAATCATGCCAGACATAGTATCATAAGCACAAAAACCTTAAAGCAGGAAATGACTGGACCTTTACAATTCATTTTATAATTTAAGCAAAGGTGGGCGCTAATTATCTTTCAACCTTTCCAAGCACCAAAAGATACAAGCAAGTTTTTAATCTAAAATGTCAGTGTATATTCTGTAGTTATTCCAACAATGAAGACAGCTGATTTTTCAAATTTAGTCCAAATATGATTTAATCTATATGTTGCAATCAAGTTTATTTAACGGCATAGAAAATAATATAATATGAAAACAGTTGTAGTGAGGGAGTTTGGACTGAGACTTGGTGATGAAGAGCTCCATAAAGTACACCCATGTCCATCCATGACCCAGAAATGAATGATGGTGAAGCCGTGGTGCTTGTTTTCCCAATAGTGCCCCTGAGGTCTCTTTTTGTCAGAGGATGCACAGGTGTACCCTCTTTTCAATTTTAGGAGAGTCACCTCATTGTGACCATGCCTCGAGTACCACGTCATGTGGTACTCGAGGTCAACTCGACGTCAACGTGTCAGTGTGAGGTATGATATGTGGGATGGGCCGTTTTTTTTTTTTAATTCTTGCAAAAACAATGTTGCAAGAGTCACATGGGCCCACTAACAAAATGTTTTCACTTATGTAGGCTAAGGAAAAAGGTTTATGAATATGTGTTATGAACATTTAAACTAGCCTGGTAATTATGAAATAGTTTCAGCTGTGAATTATTGTATACAGTGCAAAATGGCCCCCACTTTCACTTGCTCCTGCTCTGCCCCACTTCTCTTGTCCCTTCGTCTGCTCCAAGCTACCTCCTGGTGGAAGAGGAGTGGTGATCAAGATGACGAAGAAAGGAGAAAGAGTGCAAAAGCTTTAAGAGTCACCCAAAGAGTAATTTTAGGAGCTTATGATTTCAGACTTTAAGTACAGTCGCCTTCCCTGTCCTGTTGAAGCCACAAAACAAAAGAAATATAATTGTATATGATTCTGAACACAAAATATGCAATTCAATCACATTAAAACAAAGTTGTTGTTTATACTGTAATAGTTAGAATCACGTTTTCAAACTACATTATGAAAATTATGTTGAATGACAATATATTACCTCATTTAAACCAAATATCATTAAGTTACATCAAACAGAGAGTAAGGAAAAATTCCACAGAAATATCAAATGTTGCCCCAAGAAAGAGTACACATGACAAGTGATTAACACAAACGTCGTCATTAAAAAGGCGGGATCAGTAAGAAGTCCGCCGGCAGGTCACAGTGATTTGTGGTCTTGCCATTAAGGTTGTCTCATGTTGGTAAGAATGTCAAACTTGCACAACACGTGACGGTTCATGTGCTAACAACACAGTTAATGAGCACCTCAATCCTTCCCACGGGGCACCTGACCCAGCATACCATAAATAGTCAACCGTTACAACTTTGTTCATGTCCCACCACTTTAAAACATGTATATATTTAAACATTTACCACTGCCATCTTGGCCGAGTCTATCACTGACAGCATCTCGGTGCACGTTGACTAGCAGCTGCACTGAAATTTAAACATCTTTCCTCTGAATACTTGATAATTAACACGGTCCCCAGTCATCATGGAATTTCTTTTCATGTCATGAGATTCTGAGCGGTGCATTTCACACAGGGAAATTTTCAATTATTTTTACAAATGGGTCACTTTAATGGAAATTTCCAGTTTATATTTTACAGTTTGTTCAGCACTTTTTTCCTCCACAGCCAGCCAAATTACGGCGGACACCATACTTTCAAGCTTTTACAACATCTCATAGCTGGAAAACAATAGTATATTTACAAAACCAGGGCAGGATCTATAAGTTTTTAGGTCATGGAAATGTTGACTTAAGTATAGAAACTCATGGGAATTAACATCAGGGTCTCAGTGGAAACCCCAAGCAGATATAGTTTAAAAATAGTCTTAACACAGATATAATTTAGACACAGAGCCTGAAGCTCTGTGTCTAAACTACACAGCCCCCCTCCCTACCTCTGCGTCTGATTGGCTAGTAATCATTGCCTTCAGTTATGGCCAGGGTTAGAGTTTGCCAATCAGAGTCAGAGTAGGGGCGAGTCTTCCTGTGACATGCACGTCCAGCATGTCAATTTACTCTCTCCCACCCCAGACCACACCAACCCCTCCTGCATTTGCTGTCTGCCATGCAACTTCTTCCTTGTTTGACATTAAAACAGGAAATGTGTCTTAAAATTTAGTCGTATGAGATCCAAAAATTCCTCCTCCTCTGTCTGTGACCCAGAAATTAATTTTAATGCCACCGCCTGCTGTCCAAACAGTGGCGAACAGACAGGTGTATCCTCCTCAGGACGTCAGCAGCATGATTCTTTGATGTTCCTCACAAGCATTTAGACCCAAGCTCACAGGGAAGAGGAGCAGAGATGAACACCACCCTGCTGAAAGCCAGCGAATCAAAGCCATAAAGAACAAAACCTTTTATCTTGCCCCAGAGACCCTTGAATTTCCACAACTATCACCACACACATTGTTTTATTTATAGTAGATGTGTACTACAATGTATCCTGTTAGTGTACCGTGATGAGCAGTGTGAATGTGTATTTTGTATTGATTTTCAGTTTTTGGTGCTTACCACCATGCATAGTATCTGCAAAGCAAACAAAACAGTGGTCAACTTTCCACTGCGCTGTTCATCAAGTTGCTGCTGAAATTTGAAAACATTTGATAACTCTCTAAAGAAACATTTTGTTCAATGTGAAACCGGGGCCACATAAAATTAGACTAGGAATCTAATCTAATCAGAAATTGGATGGATTAGTGTGTATTTGCTAATATAGTCTAAGGCAGACTGATGGCATACACACGAGCATCTGCAAAGACAAAGGAAAACTGATTTTGTGGACCCACATCATGCCTGTTTAAACTTCATTATGTAAGTGAGCGTTACAGTACTATTATCAGCTCCAGGACAGTGTAAGAAGCTACATGGAGACAGCTTCACATGGTAAAAACACTGGTGAAACTATTGTTTTTAACCCCAAGTGTACAGTGAAATCATCAGGCTACTACAACTGTGTGCAGAGGATGAAAATCTGCAAATACCGATATGCTGAAAAACAGACAACAAAGACAAGCTTTATACAGATCAGTGGGTTAAAATAGCACTTTCTTTCATACTGTCTTCTTCTTTTCAGTTGCCATTGCCATCATTACACTGTAACGTACACTGTGGAGGGAAAAAAAATCATCAGCTGGATATTTTAACTTGTTTAACTCTTTCCACATTACACCATTTATAACGTCCCATAAGGACTGATGCAGTTAAAGATGAACATTGTGCTGGGTGGCTTGTCCTCTTCTTTGGTTTGTTGTCTCCTATTAAGAAGTTGTACTGTGCAGCCAGCCTGTGTCTGGGTTTGCAGCTGTGAAGTTTAAACAAAAGACTCTGTGTTATAGGGTAAAGGTTCAGCTTTTATTTATTTATTTTTTTCCAATTTCAGTTTCATGTAACAGAGTAGAGCTATATGGGGTACAATAGAAGTTTCTGGGATGATACCCACCAGTGTTTGAAAACTCAGATACTTGTCATAATGAATTTATAATCTTTGATGCTGTAATGGAAGACAGAAGGGCTTCATTATTGAGAAACATTATACTTTTGATATTTTCTTTATTCATAAAGAAGAAAAGTAGGCCTATAGGAAGTCCTGTATGAACTTTTCATATCACACAAGAGGGAAACCTCATAGATGTAACACTATCTACAACATTGATTGATTGATTGATTGATTGATTGATTGATTGATTGATGTACATTATGGGAAGCGCTTCCATCTGCGACGTCAATAGTGTGCGACAGTGGACGTCTTTTGCCACGTGACACCTCGGCGGTCTCGGATGCCCGATTCCCATCTCGAGACGTGCCTTGATCTCAGGGAATTGCACTGAACACTACGGGATTAAGAATTTGACACTTGATTGACAGCTTTTTAAAAAAAATTAAATATCTAATTCGGTCAACGGCATCGCCCCTTATTTAAAAAAGCGAATGCCAATGTGATATACAGGATTTTGGACGGAGAAGCGACAAAAAACTATATGTCACCGCCCCACCTGGCCAAGTCGGTGTGTGAGAAACAGAAAAACGAACGCTCCCCGGCGAACGCGGGAAACCCTGATGGTTCTGTGTTTTTTGCCGTGGCGAGCCGCGCTAACCCAGAGATGTTTTGTTATCACTGTGTTGTTAGCAAATGACTCCGTACCACTGTGCTTTTTCCCTCGAGTCTGTACTTGTAGACATTCTTGTAAACATTTTGTGCCGGTTGTAGTGCACTTCGATCGACAGGGTTTGTCCAGACGGTCGGTTAATTGTACGTCTGCGGGTTTCTCCGTGTGCCGGGCAAACTGTTTGTGTTCGTGGCTGCAGAGCCGACTCGGTGCAGCACAAAGGAGCTAACCGTCAACACCAACTGTCAGTTTACCGGCTCGCCTCGGCTAGTCTTACCCAAATGGAGTCGTTTCAGAAGGTGGAGAAGATAGGGGAGGGCACGTACGGAGTGGTGTACAAGGCGAAGAACAAAGTCACGGGAGAAACTGTTGCTTTGAAGAAAATCAGGCTCGACACGTAAGTCCGTAGGCTGCGCATCAGCTGGATGCGATGCGGGGCTAAGCTAACGTTAACGTCGCTAACGGTTAGATGTGGCGTCTGTAAACCCGCTTCACGACTCTGTTGGCTCTGTGAGGGGAGTTTTGTTTTGTTGAATTTTTAGGGCCCGAGCACTGGAACAGTGCGAAGCCCTATTGTTTTTGGTTTGTGTGTTTGTGTGTTGGAGGAGGGAGGGGTGGAGGTGCTATTTTCTTTGGCCAGATGTTTCATTATGTCCGTCTGTGATTTAAACATTTAATTCATACGATTTCCTCCAACGTACAACATTTGGAAAGTAGCTATTTTTTTTCTTCACCCGCACCATTTTAACGTTACTTTCAAAGTATAAGTTAATCCTTTAACATAATGGATATTAAAGCATTCTCAGACCATGGTTAGTTACCCGGTAGAGTGGCTAGGAAAATAGAAAACAGGTATATTCACGTTTCCTTTTGACAGATGTTTGCAGTCTTATTGCAGTGGTCATAAAATATACAGTCTCTTCATGTACTGTTGGTGGTTGGCTGATTGCTAGCTGTAGGATAAATAGCATCAGCAGCATATGATGGATTGCTGATGTTTAGTGTTGCTTATTGTGCAGTTGTGACCAACCTTTCCTCAGCAGCAAACACTGAAACAAGGTGATGTTTGTTTACACATCATAGTGTGTTTCTGGATATAGACAGCCAATGTGGAGTTGTGGTGATGAGTCCCACAAGTTTGTCATCCCAATGGTCAAGATAATAAAAGCGAACACAGTAAAATTAACGTAAAAAAATTAAATAAAATATTAATATTGGTAAAATGCAAGCTCTCTTAATTCCACAGCCAAAGAGAAATAAACATAAGCTGACAATAACATGACAATAAAAGATAATTAAAATTGCTATAAGCTGGGGATTGCTTGTGACCTAGTTATTGAACTTTGATATTGTATCCAGTAAATCTGCCATGTCTTTATTTCAGTGAAACCGAGGGTGTACCAAGCACAGCCATTCGCGAGATTTCACTACTCAAAGAACTCAGCCACCCAAATATTGTCAAGTAAGATACCGTTTTCACTAATATCCACCTGCAAGATTACCACATTACTTAAACACTGTCATTTATTTGTTTATGCAACATTGAGATAATCCTCCTCTGAAATCTTCCAGGCTGCGTGATGTCATCCACACCGAGAACAAGCTCTATCTTGTTTTTGAGTTCCTCCATCAGGACTTAAAGAAGTTCATGGACTCCTCCTCTGTCACTGGCATCCCTCTGCCTCTGGTTAAGGTAAACAAAACATGGTCTGCATTGCAAAGCATATTTGTTTGGGTATCTCACAAACATATCTTCAGTCTATAATAGATTGTGACATAAGTACATAGATATATTTGTAACTCAAGAATGAGAGCGGACTCACTGGAGAAGTTTTATGCATTTCAGTGTGTGTTTCTCACCCACTTGTGTCTGCAGAGTTACCTCTTCCAGCTGCTGCAAGGCTTGGCCTTCTGCCATTCTCACAGGGTTCTTCATCGAGACCTGAAGCCCCAGAACCTCCTCATCAACGCCCAGGGTGAGATCAAGTTGGCTGACTTTGGCCTGGCAAGGGCCTTTGGGGTGCCTGTCCGCACATACACTCACGAGGTAAGGGTTAAAGCTGCCGTGCTCATCCATGTCACTAGGTTTCTCAGAAACATATAAATAACATATACATAAAGGCACAGGTCACCATTAGTCTGACTCAGTAGTACTAAATGCATGCAAATGGAAGGAAGTGCTTAAAAAGTCTGAGACAGAGAGAGATTTTTTTACAGTGTTTGTGCACATGGGAGTAAATGTAGCAGTGCAGTGAGATGGAAAGAAGTCCAGGAAGTTAGATTAATTCAGCAGATTTTCTGTTTGGATCATTGTTCCTTATGTATGAGAAATTGTGGTTTCTCACATACTACCTTTATAATGTTTTTCAGGTGGTAACTCTTTGGTACCGGGCACCAGAAATTCTCCTGGGCTGCAAATACTACTCCACAGCTGTAGACATCTGGAGCTTGGGGTGTATCTTTGCTGAAATGGTAATGCAGTCACTTACCTAAAAATTTAAGCTCCATTAAAGTAAAGTGAAACATTACAGTGAATTAAAGTAGCCCATGCATAATGGATGCATAATGGACAAATAGTATAACCTCCCTGTTTGTTGTTGTCCAGATCACCAGGAGGGCATTATTCCCAGGAGATTCCGAGATTGACCAGCTATTCCGAATATTCCGCACCTTGGGCACCCCTGATGAGACTGTCTGGCCAGGGGTCACATCCATGCCTGACTATAAGCCATCCTTCCCCAAGTGGGCCCGGCAGGACCTATCCAAAGTGGTGCCTCTTCTGGATGAAGATGGGAGGGAACTGCTCGGGGTGAGAACATTGTTTTTTCCCTTGTTCTTATATATACAGCATATTGTGTGGTTCATTGTTTTGTTTTGGGCTCCTTTTTTCAATTTCACATAGGGTACACCAGGAATTTGTAGCTGAAAACTCCTCAGGTTCCTACAGAGTGTAGGGCCATTTTTCTTCCCATGGTATTGCTATTGCCAGCACAACTACTTTGTCTTTGTAACTTCTTCGGTCTTTAGTTCTAATTGTTGATCTTACCGTGCATTTCCTGACACACTCATCAGGGTTCCAAGGTGCCCCCATTTTCATCGCAGTGGTTGAAATTTTAGCAGGACTGTGTGTGTGTGTGTGTGTGTGTGTGTGTGTATGCACGTGCGTGTGTGTGCATGTATGTGTTTGTAGCGTTACTACCACCACCACACACACACGCACACACACACACACACACACAGAGCGTTTCAGGTGTCTGTACAACAGTGTTGTACATTGTAACCCCAATAGCTGTAGTGTAAGCAGAAAAAAGACATGCAACAAATAGTTGTTATTCAGATATGACTAATAAAATATAATTCAATAAGTATCTATAGGGCCCAAACTATGGAAGCTGTTGTTATTTATTTTCTGTTTTATATTTTCATGATAATTTCTCTTTTTTAAAGCCATATTTTCCTGTGGATGTTTACATCAATCAATCAATTTACATAATGTGTTTAGAACTTACCACCGTGTATGAGAACTCAGAGAAAAGATGAGAAGAGAGAAGACTTAAAGTTATAATTGTGGTGCCAAAAGGGGCAGTGAAAAATTTTTGGGTGCACCTAAACTATGTGTAGTGCAACCGAGTCAAAAACTCAGTCTGTGCTCTGGAGCCCTGCTCATTACCAGCCAGTTTGGGTCCACAGAGACGGGGTTAAATTTCTGACGGTCTCAGAAATTTTGTGTACACAGTATGACAACATGACTTCTTCTATGACCCACGTCTACAATGCACTCCTGATAGTGGAGGTCTTAAGCCAAATCCTGTTGGGTCTGAGTGCCACTGCAGACCTCTTGTTTTTCTGTGTTTTATCGTCATGATTCACCAGGCAGCTCAATCAAACAATCTGACAAACAACAAACTTCAAATCATACATTCTGACACATATTGCAGTCAAGATTTCAGCAGCTTCAGGAAACTCATGTCATACATTGTGACATGCGATCTTGTAAGATTGCTGTTGTCGCATTGTTTGCTGCCAGCTCAATTCTCACTGGCAAGGCATCACGTAAACACTCATTTTACAGTAAACTTGAAAAAATAAGCTTGCTTAAAAAAATCAATCTTCTAGGAAGTGCTGTATTATTATATTGACGATTTGTTTGTTATATTCACTGGCAGTCATGTGCACCTTCAGTCAGGCTCCATATCACTGTTAACCAATGTACGCATGCTATTGCATATTCACACACTGCCGGCACATGGATGACACGGTGGCACACTTGTAATGCTAAAAGAACATAAGCCTATGAAGAGCACCATCTTTTCTATAAATAAGTTAACACAACCAAAACATAGTTTGCACTGTCGCCTCACAGCAAGAAGGTTGTATGTATGAATCTCAACTCTGGTTCTTTCTGTGTGGAGTTTGGATGTCCCTCTGTTTCTATGGGTTTCCTTCAGGTGTTTGGTTTCCTCCCACAAAGACATGCATGTCAGGTGAAGTGGAGACTTTAATTTGCCCATTGACAGTGTGTAATAGTGTTTGTCTGTATATTGACCCTGTGATCTCTGTGATGGACTGGGGCCCTGTCCAGGGTGCCTGCCTTCTGCCTAATGCATGCTGGGATAGGCTGTAGCTGCCTGGACTGTAGTTAGGAATAAGATGATATGAACAACCAAGAAAACCCAAAGGCCACAGAGCCACATCATTTTTTTTTTTTTTTTAAAGATAATTTTTTTTCAGCATTTCTGCTTTATTTGACAGTCACAGTGGAGATAGACAGGAAAGGCAGGGGAGAGAGAGGGGATGACATGCAGCAAAGGACCTGAGGTCGGCTTCGAACCCCGGTCGTTGCAGTCGGGACTGATCGGGACTAATTGATATAATTTGGCCTGTTAACCTGACCTTTATCATTTTGCCAGAGACGTCTGTGTGCAGGTGGAAGTCATGTTAATAGCGGTGGTGGTGGTGCAGTGGGTATCAGTGAGAAAGATAGCTGTACAATGTTCTCACATGTGATGGAACTTGCCCTTAATTTAAACTGCAGCCCCATTGATTATGCAAATAAAGGTGTGATAAAGAAAATGAACCAAAAAAACAAGAACTGGTATTTCTGTCTTTGACTTGTGTCTCTCTTTGAATGATTACATCTGTGTTTTGTCTTTTTTTTTTTCTTACAGCAAATGTTAAATTATGACCCAAACAAGAGGTTATCTGCCAAAAATGCCCTCGTACATCGGTTCTTCCGTGACGTCACGATGCCAGTTCCTCATCTGCGGCTCTAAGTCATAAAATATGTTGAACAATCTGAGCAATAAGGACCTCCTGAGCCTCGTTTCAATTCCCTGATTGGACTGGAAAAGAAAATGGGAACACTATGGGACATTTTGGTTCCTTTAATTGATCGCTCATAATACTTAAAACCAGTTGTCCAGAAGATTCCAGAACAATTTTGCTGTTTTTCAGGCCTAAAGTTCAGAATATTTACAGATATATAACCAAAATTCTTATGTGTCATTATTCTACATATTCATGTGCAGCTTCCATCTTTGAATGAAGATGATTTGTGATTTGGATGATCCTCTTGACACAAGTGCAATTCAGATTGACATGCATTTAAGGAGAGCATTTCCTGATTTGATTAAATGGTATGTGGAGTTTAGGAAGTCCAAATTCATAAAGCCAAACAGTAAGCTAGAATTGAGTACAATTGAATGGATTTGGTGGGACAGTGCAGATACACTCAGAAAATATCAGGTATCCTGTCCAAATGTGGCCAGCACATTGTTCTAGATCGTGTAAGAAAGGCTGCAGCTAATGAACGAGTGAATGAAGGGTCTTGTCACCTGGTTCCACAAAGCAGACTGGTGATCACCAGCAGATTGTCGCACATACAAGACAATTATTGCTAAAAGCTGATCAGAATCTGATCTAGGTCTTTGCAGTTAAACTCAAAACTTGGGTCTGATATTTTTACTTGTAATTCTAAAAATGTGGCATGTATACTGTATATCTCTGGCCTTGTAATAAACACCACAGAAACTATAACATTCAGCTTCTCATGCAGGATTACACTGCAAACTAATGTTCTGTCCTGTTACTCTGCTTTGTATGTACAGTTTAGATAAACAAATATTTTTTGTTCATTTGTAATGCAGATTTTATAAAATCTATGTGCAGTTTGCGTCTTTCTTACTCTAGATCTTAACCAAACTTTATTGGACCACTTTTATGAATGTTGTCTATTTGCAAATTAAAAAAAAAAATAAAGTTGTTTAAATCACTGTTACTGTTTTTGGATGTACACTACCATAATATTTACAGTCAGCTGGCAGGATGTTTCTCATTGTCCTCTTGTCATGCAGTATGTGCCAGTGATGCTTCTTAAATACAGTCAGTAGGGGGCGGCAGTCTTACAGAAAAGACAGGGTTGTGAATGATGGTTTCTCAAGCTCTGGCGCCAACAAAACAATTGTGTCAAACTGTTTTTGAGACTGCTCAGTCTGTGTGAGGTGTTAGCTCTATTACGTGAATCAGATTAGCTCTGCACTTTGACAATCTCTGGCTTCAACTGGTGAATTAAATTAATGCACACCAACTCATTAATACACATTCTCTCTACTGAACATGCACATTAAAGTGCATCATTGGCACTGCATCTGACACTTTAATAAGATGCAACAGTTTATTTAACCTGGAGTATTCATAATGCCCATGGTGTAATTTTCTTCCAAACTTGAAATGGTATGACCATAGGAATCTGCTGTGATGGTATGTTGCAAGAAAGCAATACAGATACCAAAAAAACTGGAGAAACTCATTTGTGTTAGTATGATGTGAATTGACATCATTGATGGAGTGTTTTTAGTTGAATGTGCCTGATTTCATTTGGAGTCGTAGATCAAGTTATATGAAGAGAAATACATGGCAGCTTCTGTGCTAACTGGCAGTAGGAATAATGTCTGAGTGCTTGGAAAGTAGAGTTTAGGTGTTCTCAAGACAATAATGGACTATGTATTTAAATTTGATTAAAACCAGACCCTGGCAAAGCCATGGGTGACCTTTTAAAATGCATTCACCAAGTTTACCAAATGAAAGGGTAAGCTAAATTTTGGGACACAAAACTTCATACTGCCATTAATGAATGAGATGTTTTATTTTAGTAGTGGAGCTCACTGGTGAGCTTTAAGGGTGTGGTGACCCTTGTAATTGCATGGGTTAGTTAATATTCTTTGGCTATTTCTTCTTGCTGGAGCATTATCAGTTATAAGGTGACTCATTTTGAGTTTGAGTTGAGTGTTTTCATTTTAGTTACAGTGTTGAAGTGAATTAATCATTTATTGAATACAGATTTAAAGGGTTACTAAAGACGCACACCCTGTCACCCCACCCCACTATTGTAAACATACAAGAGGACTGAAAAGATTAAAAGCTTTTTTGTGGTCTTGCTTCATAGTGGGTGAACTTGCAGATTGCTTTAGCTCACAGGGGCACAGATTTTGCTTTAAATCCCAATCAGTGGAGGTTGGCAGAGCCAGGGCTCTGGACGGAGGTCAAGTGGCTCCTGTTCTTGCATCCACTTCTAATCATGTATATCTTTAATTTTAGGGACAGGCATGATGTCCCCATTGAGGTTAAGGTTAAGGTTACTGGTATAGGTTTATCATATTTTTGTTTTACAGTAACATAATTAATGTCTTTGTAGTTGGATCACAAACTAACAACCTTGGCAGAGTTGTTTCATATTAGTGATGAGTTGTGTGTGCTGGGCAGAGCATGGCAGTGGTGTAAGACTCGCTACACTACGCACCTCCCAGGTGTGAATGTGTGCATGACTCATTCACATTCTTCACCCACATTTTCCCAGTCAGTCTGGAGATTCAAACCAACAACCTTTCAGTCACAAAACCATGTTGAGCTTCTCAAGCACCGAGCTCAGCACTGTCTCTAATGTAGTCACTATACGCGGGAAATACAATTGCATCTGTCAAATCCAAGGTAACAATTTACTTATTTACTGTTCACATAAGTAAATCATTAGTTTGAAAGAAGTGCTCATTAACAGGCATGTAAATAAATAAGATTTGAAAGAAATACATTTGTGGAAAAATGACATAATGGTGATTTAATTTTAGCTCATGAAACATGGAACCAAAGCTTAACATGTTGTGTTGATATTTTCATTCAGTATACATTGAGTCAGGCATCATGTATTTGAGAACTCACTGCCTGCTAAAGTCCAAAAAGAACAAGGAAAGGAAAAACATTAATTACCAACATGTCACAGCTCAGATGAAGCACTGAGGTCAGCGGTTTTAAAAAGTATGTGATATTTACCTAAAAATACACTGTAACAACTTGTTGTTGAAGTTACATAAAAGGAAATTCAGCAATTCTCCATGATTCAACTGCCTGGCACTTTTCCAACCACTGGGATAAAACTGAAGCAGGCTACCTGAGCCCTATCCCTGATTACAAGTCACCCGTCCTTTTTAACGAAATATTGGTCAGTCTGGATGGTATGCTGTGGCCTTTTGCCTGAGCTGTGAGTGCATACGTCAGATTTTGGTCAATATCACTTTGACCTCTGCTCATGCCTCCGTCCTGGTAGGCTCCTTGGGAGGCTCTTCCTGGTAAAAGATAATGAGGAACGACAGGACAGAGAAGCCTCTGGCAGACATGGTAATTGTTACAGAGATGGAAGCTGTCATTATGACTACCTACCTCAAGACAGAATAGGCCTCGAGAGAAATGAACTGGGGCAGCTCTGCGGGGCCGGGAGGAGTGAGGCTGGAGGACAGGCCACGTCTTACAAGAGCGGGCTGCCGAGGCAGGAGAACGCCTCATTGTTCTGTGGGGAGTTTCAGTTAAGAAAGCAAGGAGAATGAATGACCTCCTTATAGGATCCCTGCTCCACTTTCCAACATTGTGCTTTATTCAAACAGCTCTTTACTTTGTAGTGTCAAGGTGATGTGTGGATATACTCATCACAGAAGAAAATCTTGTCAGTCAGTATTGTTCAGATTGACGCTGTACTCCCTCATGCTCAGCTGTACTTTTTTCCTTAAAAAGTTTTAATTATTTCTTCTGCATTCTTGCTGCTCTGTCAATGGAACGCTACATTCCTCTCCTCGAATAAGTGCTGTCTCACTCCAATTGAGCAGAGTAAATGTGAAAGCCAGTGAATGGAGCAGCCTCAATAGGAGAAAATAAACAATTGCACTGGTCCAGGGGTGCAGCGGGGGAGAGCGGATGAGAGGAAGGGAGAAAGGCCTCCCTAACGTGCTAAGATTCCCATGGATACTTAGTCCTTTTTCTGTTTAAAGGAGGATCTCGTAAAGTACTTCAACAGTGGATGATTTCTCTTTTCTTTTTACTCCGTTTTTATTTGAGGAGAGAAAGGGGTGGTATGTGTGAGGGTGATTGTTGGACATGGGGGGGTCACATGCACACACGTGCGCACTCGTATACACACACACACGTACAATTTGCTCCTCACTTGTCGAGTGCGAAGTTTCAGAAAAGCAGTCCATTGTTTGTGAGTGAAAGGTTCTTGTTTTAGCTGTGTAACTAAATCAAAAGTTCTTTTTACACAAAGGATTGCACAGCCTCAGTCATCCGTGCTGTGTCATTTTGAGTGGCCAGGGTTTTTGTCCACTGTTGTTTAAAAAATAGAAATAAAAAAACACCTCCACTTCTCTAAACCACTTTGCCCCTGCTTGATTTTTCTCTTGACCCACATTTATCTTCCTCACCTCTCTCTAATATGTACATGGACACACAATCACACATCTATTTGAGCAATGTATTTATGCCCATATGAACACAAAAATTTCAACAGAATGAATGAGTTTTTCAGCATAATACTCAATAGCACTTAATTTTCAGCCACAGTTTACACACATACAACACTGCAAATTCCAAGATGCAAAAAAGAGTGCCTCCTTCATGCTGCCTAATTATAAATATTGTGGAATCCTAATTTTAGTGGTAGGCCATCCTCCTAACATTATTACTTTGTGTATATGGCCTAAGCCACCAAACATAAAAATCAGTAACAAGCACCAATCATCTCACAGTCACACTCAGCTGTTGGTACTTTGGTGGGAAAGCTGAAATAACACCTCTATTTGTCAACAACAACTTCTGCAGTGTTAGTGGCAATCTCTGAGAACCGGCAAAATATAAAATATATGTGGCATATTTTGGTCACGTATGAAGTGATAGCTGTGCGTTTATGCATTGTCACAGATTTGGTAAATTGATTCAGTGTCTTGAATATCAAATGAGCACTTCATACCAGGAAATATACACGCAGTCTTGACATTCAAATGTCAAAAGGTGACAGATTTCTTCAGAAATTCACCATTGCACAATGAGGAGATTAAGTTAGTAAGTTGCTGGATGCCGAATGAAAAGATGTAGTGAAGTATTGTTTTAGCCTGGCTTTTGATGATGATGTTATTCTCAACTATAGACAAGACAGACTGGTCAGGGCACACGCATGTTTCACCTATTATCTAAGGCAAACTTTAAGATATCTCCACCACAGTCACACAGGTTGTTCAAAACTTGCCAGCCGGGTGAAAAAACAAACCCAACAAAATTGTTGCATATTTTATTGGTGGATTTTCTCTTAATATACAGAAAACTGGGGTCAGATTGACTTGCCAAAATGATGTGACTAGCCAAAATGTCACTTGAGTTTCAGGAAAAGGCAAAATGTTTGCTGTCATTGAGCATTCAGTGAGATGGATTTCCCTCTCAGGCCAGTCCATTATAGGTGCACACTTGATTATTCATGTTGCACTATAACCTTTGTAAGAGGAACAATGATAAGCAGATGCTGCCTCTATAATGGCCTCTATTTTCATACATGTTACAGGAGATTGATTAAGTCCAGTAGACCACTCAGAGATTATTTCAGCAAGCCTTTGCAGTTATATGCCACCAAACATTTTGGTTGGCTGAAGTGACTGAAAACCTAACAAAATAGGCTAGCTGGAGACATTTCTGGACACCAGCTGCACTAAAATTTAGTTGAAGAAGCCTTATGGAGCACATGTAAAAACAGACAATCTGCCTTGCCTCTCTGCACTAAGCTCCAGCAGAAGATATATTTTCTAAGAAGACTGAGACTGTATGGTGTCAGTAGCAGGCTCCTGTTTTTATTTTTCCAAATGACTTTAGAGAGTGTGATACAGTATGGCATGCAAACCTGGTACGGCAGTCTGACAGTTCAGATAAAGTCCATGTTGGGGCGTCTGGTCAAGACCCCACTCACATCCTGTATCAGGAATTTTTCCTGCAACCCTCAGATAGATGTTTTAGGGCACCAAACTATAGATTAAATAAATAGAAGAACTCTTTTATACCAGCTGCTATAAAAATGCTTAACAATAGGTAGCAGGTTATCTAACCTAGTGCATAGTTCTGCAGTGCATAGTTCTGACTGAAATGAGTTGTCTGTTGTTGTAACTGGGGTGACATGGTGGTGTTGTATGTGGTACTGTTCGTTTTACTTATGTACGAGCTGTGTAAGTCTGTGATGCAGTGACTGTGAAGCCCAAGATGAATTTCCCCCTAAGGGACAATAAAGTATACTTTACTTACTTACTTACTTACTTACTTACTTTACTTATTGCTCAGTTTCAGCTGTATTTGTATAAGCTGTGACTGAATGTACTGAAGGTAAAGAAGTGGCAGTGGATGCAGCTGGACAATAAGTTTGAATGAAAAAATCACCCCCTCATCTGCCCTCAGACTTGCTAAGAGATTTTAGTCGAAATATTGTACATTGAGAACAGTTTCAATAATTTTTCCAAAGGATTTCCAGGAGGATCGGTCAAAAACTTTTTGGTTACATAGGTCAATGCCTTAGCAGCTCAAAAAAGTCCTTCTCCGCTTCATGTGGGAAAGAACGAGAAGCCTATCGGCCAGTTAACTGCACCTTTACTTCTGTAGCACTGCTGGCAGCTGGTGGCAAGAATGTGAAACATCAGGAATCAGAGAACATTACATGGAGGAATGAAGACCAAGTTGATGAATTGAAAATGAAAATCTGCATAATAGGAGCATGATTATATGTACCAGTGCTCTGGGGTCTGATATGTGTGAGGAGGCCTGACTTGTTGTGACACCATCCAAATTTCCAAACTCTGTGTTGACTTATGCTGCTATTGTTCAGAATATGAAGCCACACAATGATGGGAAACAAAAGTTAAATCTTTAATTGTAATTGTATAATTTACCACACTTTTTATCTTGTTGCCAGATAGCCAGGAGTTGTCTGTGTGGCTATGAATGTGTAGAGCACTACCCAGCATATCTAAAAGCTGTATTTATACAACACAACCTTTGTGCAATTAGTTCTAGGTTGCAAATTAAACATTTACTTTCACCATGTCACCAAAGTCATCCTGAACCTTCCATGGTGATTCAAACCAGTTCATGATTTTCACTGGATTGTTTTCCAGTGGGGCTCCAGCACAACTAATCCACACAGATCTGAAGTTGCATTAAACTTGGACCATGTGAAGCCAGCCACATGCTGTACATGCTGTCTATTAAGCAGAATCAAGTACATTCTCATTGTACACTGCATTTTCAGTGGGACTGTAGAAGTATCATTCTTTCAGTGTCAAGGGCAGCATGCCTTTAAGCTGTTGAACAGGTCATCTGTACAGCAACAAGTACCACCAGCTAAAACTGCAATTTATTATATTATATAGTTAATTATATACCGTGAAGAATTCAGTAAAAATGTGCCCATGCTACATTGACATGGCAGTCAAACTGTGAATGTGTTGATCAAAATTTTCAAAATAAAACGCTTCATGATATTTGCCACGTTTACTGAAAAAATGCCTTGGATGTGTGTAAAATGTGTGTGAAAATGTGTGTAAATATTTTTTTAAAAATGTGCAGAAACTGCATTTAGATCATAAGGGTAACATGATTGACAGGGTTAAGGTTTACAGACATACTGAATGCCGACGACGAGTCCTGATATAACACGCGGTTTCCATGACTATGTCTTTGGAGGGAAATGCTAAGTGGGATGACAGATCAGAGTGAATCTGGCACAGTGACATATAGTCTTACTGGACTGGTGCTGCCTGAGGAACATTGTTGGACAGATGGTTGTCTTGGTGGGCAGCATCTGCAGAAATATTTCCCTGTCCCTCTGGTATCATGCAGCTCCTTGTTGGAGGGCAGCTGGCAGTCAGTGACCTTTTGAGCCAAGTGAACGACGTGTTGGAGCTTGTTCTTAGCAGCGGATGGAGCAGTTTTACCAGACTGTAATGGAAGATGTGACAATACTTTTGATTATTGATCTACAAAATGGACTAGATTGGCTGTGACATTGATCCTCCTTAGTTGGCTGGAGAACAGCATCTGCTTTTCGGCCGTCTTGATTAGACAGGAGATGATTTTGTCCCACGGTGATCCCCAGGAGCTCGAATGACTCAGCTGGGTTCACGATGAAGGCTCTGATTTCCAGGGGGAGCTGAGCAAGCAGTTTCCTTTAGGAGTTAATCCTCATCTCAACAGTTTTAGACTGTAAACTGTACACAGTAACATAACACATCATGAATTCATTGTTGATAATGAGCAGTGTTGGATAAATTACTCAGAAAATTAAGTAATGTTACTCATTACTTTCTGCAGATTGTAATCAGCTTACTTTACTAATTTAGCTCTACTTTTGCTTTACTTTCTGAAACTCAGATCAGCCCTTATCAAAAGGAGAACAACACACCAAATCATATCAGTACTGATGATGTACGTTGAGTTTAGCGTAATAATCCATGATAAATTATCAGCACAAGCAGGCACAAGTGATTTGATCGCTTATTGATGTTGTTTTTGAGCTGTTAAATTTGTCATAACTCAGAGGAGGTCCTGTGCTTACTAAACACAAGTAATCACAGTTTTATAACAGCAGTAACTGCAGTGTGATTACTGAAAATGGAATCCCTTATATTACCTCATTACTGGGAAAAGTAATGTAATCACAGTAACCTGAGTAAAAGTACTCCCAGCACTCGTAATGAGGTTCACTAACACGAGCCAAACAACTTGACATAGGGAGCTTAGGAGAGGTGCAAAATGGGAAGAAGGAGATTCTAGCTAAAGAGAGTCAGTATGGCTGTAATCATGACAGTTTTTATGACTGTTCTGCCAGATTTGATGATATTGCACTCTTCTCCCGTTCTGAGTGACGGTTGTCCGAGCTTTCTGCCATGTCGTTTCTCACGCAGGCGGTGGTGTAGAAAGCGCTGCGTATTGACCCAGCCAGATTTAGGTACTTCAAAGCCGATTTCATTCTCAGGTTGCTTAATAGCTCGGTGGACCTGTTCGCATTAGGAGTGTGTTTTGGGTCAGTAGGTCAGAGGAGAGGCTCAGCAGCACCTGGGGACACAGAGTTCACTGTTGAGAGAGACATTAGAAACAGAAGGCTGGACCCAGCCAGTCAAATCTGCCAGTGACATTCACGCATGTTACGTCTAGCTGTGTTGGGACATGAGTGGTAATGGTTTATTGTAATGGTCATTATGAGTGTGTGTGTGTGTGTGTGTGTGTGTGTGTGTGTGTGTGTGTGTGTGTGTGTGTGTGTGTGTGTGTGTGTGTGTGTGTGTGTGTGTACACATGTGAACATACAGATAGGTATGAGTCTGTGGGAGCTAGAGGGGTCGATGCGTATAATCTTGAGAGACGCCCTTGTAAGTGTTCCGCAAGTAAGTATTGTTGATTTTGGAGAGGGATTGTTTTTTGGGGGAAAAAGGGCGGATTCAGAGGTGGGGTTGATGAATGTGTTGATGGTGGCATTTTGATAGGGGTAATTTTGACCTGACAGGGCCCAGGCTCTCTCATGAATCAAAATGTGTCAGCCAGGCGCTGGAGATGGAGAGCTGCTCATTGTGGCTCTGACACCCATGTGAGGGGCTGAGGCTGCTGGGGGTCAAGTGTGACACCTCATTAGAACGATGTTGATTTAGTGTGGCCACAGCGCAACAGACCTCCTCCCATGGGGCACGGAGAGGCGTTTGAGCGAGGGGGTGGGGAGCGCCGAGCACTGGACAGAGAATGGGGCCTACTGCTCTTCATCCGCGAGGCAGTCATCTGACAGCTTGCAAATCATGCACCTACGCCGAACACACCACCCTACCCCCTTTTTAATTTGCACCCTGTCCCTAGTTTTTAAATATGCATATCTTTAAACACAAAGGAGCTTTGGGAGAACGTTTTGAGAAATGTAAACGTGTGTCTAAATCTGCTGTCTCATTTTTTTTTTTTTTTTTTTTTTTTCAGCTAAAGGCAATGATTTGGTCAGTTTTCCCCCTCAGTGAACCCAACCTCCCTGTCAGAAAAATCCTGACCTTTCACCTTTGATCTTTGGGTTTAAAATTGTTCTCTGTAATGTCAAGATTACTTCTGACAATCTGCAGTTGCGCTCTCAGCTCAAGGGAAAACTGTTTTTCACTTGAAAAGTGGTTTTGAGAATGAGAGAGAAAGTTGAGACACACATTTTCTGTCTTTACATCTAAATTTCATTATCCTATATGCTGGTGTTTTCGTGTGTTATTTGTGGTTTTTGTCATGCTTTATTTTAATGTTTGTTGATGATGATATTTAAAGTGCTCTGACTTTGAAGGAGCCCTGTTCTCTCTAATAAATTTATTACATACTGTATGTTAAAAATCTACGGCTATGATTTGTTTATTTTGGTATCCTAGTTATCCTAAAAATTTATATCTTGTGAATGCCATCTTATATTAGATATATTTTCAACTAATAACAATATCAGTAATATTAATCAAACTTATGGTCAATCATATGGTCAGTTTAATTTCACAGGTGCACGCTAAGTACACATTGGTGTGTGTTCAAATTAGAATATAGACACAGACGGCACCATGGGTTTCATGATTAGATTGAACTGGATTTTAAAGATTGATACTTGTCAAAGGTCGTCACGTCACCTTATCTTTTTGAAGACGAGGTTCTGTCACACAGTTTCTCAGTGATTCAGTTATCCGCTGATTTGAACTTTGACAGTTGTGACCTCATAATGTCATGGGTGGCAAACTCAAAAAGACACCAGTCTTTCTGCAAAAAATGTAGTAAAGTTTGGTGTGTTTGATTGATATCAAGGACCTTCCTTGCATAGTGTGTACCCACTCTAAGCTTTAAACCACACCAGTTTATGCCAAGAGCAATCAGACTTAACATACTGATTAATATTTGATGCTAGCACCAAATTTAATCACATTTGGTGTGGGTTAAGGTGATGGCTGAATCTCAGTCCACAATTTATATGTATAAAGTTTGGTGCTGGTAAAAAAAAATTATTTATAAAGCTGTATAGAAACCAATTCTCAAAATAATTCAAAAGTTACACCATAGCACCATAGAATTCAGAAAGCAAAATTAAAGATTGGAGATTGGAGATTAAAGATTTGGAGAAAAATATTGTTGTAGACAATTTTTCCCTTTGACCTTAAATTGCAGTGCCCCGGTCTGGCCAGCTGGTCATACTGCATTTGAAGTTGTGCAGCCATCAGATCTGTCATGCTGTGAAATTTTGTCTCTAGTTCAGTGCATAGAATTTCACTGGGTATTTGGAGGAAAAATGGGGGGAAACAAGGAGAAAAAACTCATGTGCCTTTCATGCAAGAAATTATTTTGTCATTCCTCTGACAAGACAGTTTCCTTTCTCCAATTCATTTTTTTTTCCAGTGGCACAGAGGTTTTATTGATATTTCTTATGTAGATTATGTTTATGGGATTGCCCCTCCTCAGTAAATATAATGCTAATTGTTATAATACATAAGCAGAACACCACCCCTATCCTTATTACTCTGCAACATGCTCTTTTTTTAGATGGCTCGACTGATCCAGTCAGAGTAACTGATCATTTTTTCAGCTAATTCCTTCTTCTGTATTACATTACAGCGGTAATTACACCACAAAGCCACACACTGTCACTGCTGGGCTGTCATGGGATCTCTTTGGCAGTGAAATCATTGAGGAAATCTTATTTTCCCTGCGACTGCTTGAATCTGATTGCACTGACTCTGAGGCCTCCCCCAAATGTCATAGCTTATCACTAAGCTGTTTCCCCCTCTTTTCGCACCGCACAAAAGACATTAAGTAGCCCTTTTTGCATTAACCCATCATGCATACTTAAATCTGAAATGATGGAAAGCGTTGGACCAAATTGGTATATCAGAGAATGCATGAATAATGAATGAATCTTAATTCAGATCTATGGTCATTTGTCATTCACTAAGTAAAGACAATGATTGTTTTTCCAAACATTTGGAGGACTGTGATTTAAATGTTGGATTTTGGTTAAAAGTTGAGAGTACTGACTCACTGATACACACATTTAAATCTAAGATAATATTGGAAATAAACTTGTCCTCTTCTCTCTCTCTTTCTCTGATGCGTGTACACTCACTCACACACACACACACACACACACACACACACACACACACACGCATACACACACACACACATACACACAACCACACACTCACACACACACACAACCACACACACCAGAGGTGTAGAGGGCCATCTGTCTTTTCTGATAAAATGCTAAAACAATGAAGGCTTCATGACTTTTCTCAGATTTCCCCCCAAAATAGCTGATATTAAAGATGACACAACAGACATCATTGTCTGCTGTTTTTTGTCACTGTTGTGGTTTATTGTAAAAGTTATTTAAAATTGTATAGAATATAGAAATTTTATCTTCATCCTCTATTAACCAATCCCTGTTGCCAAGAATGAATGATTTATGAATGCTGTTATATGTCACAGTCCACTTTTGTTGCCTTTGAGTTTTTACTCATTAGTCTGAATAATAACTGTCACTAATTCAAGCTGTTCTCGAATGGCTTTTTGAATAGAAAGAGAGGGAGAGAGTGCGAGTGAGAGAGAGAGAGCAATAGAGAGGAGAGAGGCCTGAGAGATTAACTCCAGTGAGCTCACTCTGTGAGGCCCAGGAACGGCTGAATATTGTTCTAGTGGTGGGGAGATGGGGAGATGGAGAGGGGGGCAGAAAGGAAAAAAATCCCTATGCAGCCAGAGAAATGAACTTGATGATCTCAGGGGGGCGGGGGGAGGATCACCATTCCTTGCTCCTGACAATCAAAATTAGATTGGCCAGCACTGTGTCAACACTAGCCTCAGTTAAGGCATGACAGGGGAGGAAGGGAGGGCAACCCCCCATGGGTTTTTGAGAGTTTGCCATGTGAACTATGGAGACCCCACAGTGCCTTTCACTGACTGCTCAGGCCTCAAAGAAATCCACAACTCTTTTTATTGGCCAGCACTGTAACCAACGGCATCTCTTCCCAAGTTTCTATATTTTGGCAACTCATTATTGCTGTTTTTTGCTGCCAACATTTCATAAAACCTAAATCTGCAACGCTGGGTTGCAATCAGGCTTCAAAAGCAGAGCAGAGGCTTTTTCTCACAATGGGGCATTGCTTCTCTTTTTTTCAAATTCTGTCATCTTAACAAAAGTGTGTCAAAATACTTTGAGGACTAATCATGATTTACATAAACATAAGCCAAATACATACTGTATATATCATAGATAAAAAATGAAACATACAGTTTTGAGCTCTAGCTGAAGGCCTCTTGTAATTGATGGTAAGCATCAGCCAAATTGCAAACTGTGAAGATCACAATCAAAACAAATATATGTATAATTCAACTAGGAAGTTAGAAATCCTTCTTAGAAATTCACAAATAAATAATAGCACATTAATCAGTACATAAAATGTGAAATAACATGTATGCATTGCCACTGCTGTATGATTTGTGACCTCCATGCCAAAAACTGTTCCATTTCTCAAAATGGGACCTGGCACGTGAAGTGGGATTCTGTTGATCTCAGAAACACAGAAAATTTGTGTTTGTTTGTTTGTTTTGTTATCGCTCTCTTGGACATGATATGGACATCTGTCAGTGGAGGTTAAGATTGAGTGGACCAGAGGTTGTGTTTTTGGAAGTTTGACCGGTGGCCTGGAATCTTTCAGTTTGTTCACCCCTACCAGGGTAGAGTGAGTGCAGCTGTGTCCTCATGTAACCTTCCCATTTCTTATTATACCACCACAATGCATCTGATCAGAAACAATTCAGGGGAGAATCAGAAACTTTCAAACAGTTCCAGGCTAAATGTTGAAGAAAACAGAGCAACCTGATTTTCCTTTGCACGAGGTTTAATTTGCACATAATTTTATCAGCCTGTAGAATGACGATTAGTGCATTTTTTGTCCGTGTTGTTGTCATGCTGCAGATTGAGGAGGATGTTCAAAAAAAAAAAAAAAAAAAAAAAAGGAAGGAGATTTGGGATTATTAGTGGGGCTGTAGCGGCAGGAGCTGGGGACAGCGAGGTACAAAAGGTTTTGTTTTTACACTCTTGGGCCGATTCCTGTTGTTGCCAAAAGAGAGATGTCCGACTGACTTTCAAGTAATCACACACTGCTGTGAGAAGCATTCAAAATAGGTGGAAGGAATGTTCAGATTGGTGTGTGTTGGGAGAGAGGAGGGTGCTTTTGGATGTTTTTAAAGTCAAGTCATCATTAGGGTGGTACACCTGTGAGAAACAAAGAGAAAATTAATTTCCCACTGGCTCAGGCTGCTGACTAATGACACGTGTTTTTGTCATCCACATATCCTGTTTTAAACCTTTTATTTGGTCTGAAATTCTGAGAAAGTAGACTCCATGCAGTATTAGTTGTGCAGGGTTTTTTTTTTAATCACTGCTGTTTTGTTTTTTTGTTCTGTTTTGTTTCTAAAATCTGATTATGAGTACAAGAACAATTGATTCAAGTTGCTTTTATTTGATTCCCTCTGTCCTCAGGCAAAGAAGCGGAAATGTGCAGACTATTTTGAGAGGGCTTTGATTCATTATTAGACAATAATATTCCTTCTTCCACTGATGTTCATGGTGTGAGTACATATGGAAGTTCTTCTCCTTTATAAAAATCCACTTTTTAACTCATTATTCTCACAATTAGGCATCCTTTTAAAGATTTATCACACTTACTTGCGTTTTTCATTTTCATTTTCATATCCATTATTTACATATGCAGTTTATAGTTTCTGCTGGTGCTTGAAAAAAAAATCCTTTTTATTTGCAAAAAAAGTATTTTAAGTGTCTCTGCTATCCGCCTAACTAAACATCAGTCAATCTCACGTTCAGATACATTCCTTAATCTTTCATATTGATGCTAATCTCTTGAGAATTAAATGGCCTTCTTTCACGGAAACTGTGAAACATGGATTTACAGAAGGCAGTGTGATTAAGGCATCTGTTGCTTCCTATGAGGCTGGGTCTGTTAGAGAGGAACTCCTACAGGGATGGGATGGTCATGGCCCAGGTCTGCTCTCTGATCTGCAGGCCAGCAGAGCAGCGTGCCCTGGCGAGGCATGGAGGGTCAGCCAGGCCCACTGGATTACAGATTACAGTCTGTAGCATAGTCTCGCAGCTCTCTGCTCTGTACCTGACGGAGTGCCAAGACCATGAAAGATTTAGTGACGCCTCTCATCCGTGGGACATGAGAGCAGAGCTGCAGAAGCACTTTCTGACTAAGGTAGACGGTGATTTTATGATCCAAACAAACCGCAAACTAATACAGATGCAGGTTTCAATCTTTAGGCTTCCTCAAAGTAGCCCGTTCTGTCCAAGTAAAATTTCTCATCTGGACACCGCAATGACCTTTTCCTGCCTGACGTGCCTGAAAACTCATAATCCATAACATTATATGTAGTTGTGGGTGGCAGCGATTTATGTGTGTGTGATTTTACTAAATTAAGCAGATTTTCTGCACCATGCCTAAGTTATGCTTCTGCTACTGAATTACTAATAGTATCTAGACTATATCACTACTGCAGCTACTACCTATTAGTACTTTTTGTTACTGCTGATAATTATTACAATTTTCTACAGTGCTTTAAGGGATGTCAAAGATGCAATGGACAACAAAACATGTAGACAAAACACATACTAAAGTGACAAAACTAAGTAGAGACTAAAACTACACATAGAATTAACAGTGAACAAGGTGACCAGTAGATGAAACAGAGGCTATCTGGCACAGATCACGATTAGATTTATTGAAAGGATAGAATGGATAGAATGAAAAAATATAAACAGGCAGCTAAAAGTGTGCTTAATGATCAAGCGCTAATGACTTAGGATGTACCTGAGGGCGTGTATCCATATTGGAGAAAAAAAAAAAAAAGAGATCAATACCTATTCAAAAATATTTTTCTATTCAATGTTTTAGTCATATTCCTTACCCTAAAAATAAATTATTTTCCACTAGGAGAGGATGGAGTAAGCTTATTACATTTAGACCTGGATGAAAAAAAAAACCCTCCAAAATACATTCTTTGCTCTTATTTTGCAGCACAACGGACTGAAAAGTGCAGTATATTCATATTGAGTCTTGATGGTTTTTTAACATCTCAGCAGCTTTGTCCAGCTGCTTTACCCCATCACAACTCAAAACTTCTGTCTCCACAGTTTATTTTATTGTCATGCGAGATTCTTTCATCCCATCAGAGTGTGTGATCTTCCCTGAACAGTTCCCCCCTCTAAACACTGGGCAGTCAGTGAGCCAGACAAAAAGGTGTTACTGATTACTGTGTCCAGCCATTTAAGCTTTTGAGTGCTGCCCCCAATTCACCTTCTTTCTTAACTTTATGGCCATAATTGCCATAAAGCTCCTCCTAAAACACCCCAACCCCCATCCCTCTCTCCTTAGGGCTTTGTGCCATGTCCAATATTCCCATAGCACTGTATTTTATTTACACAATTCTGTGCCTCCATAGTATCGTTTCATTTTTATTTTTATTTATTAAAGAAGTCAAAGTTCATCATGTTAACAGATTTAAGGCTCAGCTGTCAACACTGGCACTCCTCATGTGCCAGAACAATAAAAAAAAAAAAAAAAGATCCATGAGTGTCCTCACCAGTCTATGTAGGACGGGTATGACTGACGATGTGTGTCCGTGCACTTGAGGTGCAGAGGACTGTGTGAATGTTTGTTTATGTCAAGTGAGGATTTGTCAGAAGGTTTATGTCATTGCTGGCATTGGTCGTCTCTAGTTTATACTGGGTGGTCTTTGTCTATTTGCATCCGTAAAAAGCTTAGTTCTCACTCTCGTTTGTCCCCTATTGATTCTCTAAATTAGGTTGATGAGAGGCCCTCCTATCAGGTGGCATATTAATTGGGTCAGGCTGGATCGCATATGAAATCCAAATAATGGCTACCCAAACCAACACTAAACCTTTGTCCTCTGAACGCTCTCTTTCACCAATTAGCCTCAGAGTGAATCTGCTTCCTGTCACCTCTGGTACCCACTTCAGCTTCTCCAGGACTCAGGATGATTAAGCGTGTGTGTGTGTGTGTGTGTGTGCGTGTGTGTGTGTGTGTGTGTGAGAGAGAGAGACACACACACACACACACAGTATTTGTATCAAGGTATGGGAGCAGGCCTAGCTGGACACACAAATCAGACTTGGTAAGAAGTAAACGAATGAATCTCGTAAGCTAAATAAATGATTTATTGTACAAAAGAAAAATGACAGTAAATAAACAACAAAAGGCAAAAAATAACAACTGAACAGTTATTCATATGCACAACCATTAAACTACAAAGTTGGGGTGATTTCTTTTTTTTACTACACAAAGAACAGAGGAAGGAAGGGGGGAAAGTGAGCAAAACATTAGAAGCGGTGAACCTGTCCAAAACATCATAAATGTCAACATTTGGGTAGTTATTTACATAGAGATTTCTTACTCTCATATATTTATATGAAAACACTCTCACACATACCAGTATACAAACACTAAAATTCAAAATGCAACTTCTCCACAGCTTTAACCATAGTTAAGCCATAGTTCTGGGCACAGCTAATTATTTCTTTTGACCACATACATTACCAGAGCCACTAACTTCAGTCATTCTTCCCAACACAGCTGTCAATAACTCAATCTGAACCTGAGAGCAAGGGGACCCTGTGGTTTTCATCTACATTTTTTGGGGGGGAAGGGTGGGGTCGGGTGGGGTGGGGGTGGGGTTCCTCTGGGTTACACGTTTGCACAGATTAATTTATGACAAAAATCTCAAATTAAAAAAGATTTTTAGAAGGCTAAAGTGAGGTAGACATACTTTGAAATGCATTACAACTGATATTAATAAATAGACAATTGACCATTTTTTAAAATTGTTTCCAACCACTGCCCCTACCAGTTCTTTTTTTTCTCCCTTTGAAATGTTCTAGCATAATTCTTGCTATCAAAAAAGTTACAGCACACAACATGTCATCCTCTACTTTGGCTATCAGTCCCTGGATACTCCTCCCATTCTTACATGGGTGCTTTCACTTAAAATACATACAAAGGCAAAACATGTCTATGTAAGACAGTCAACACATTGTTAAAGTCAAAAGGACATAGTCTCTCTAACTTGGTAACAGATTGAAGTTGATGGGCGGGCCATTTCCAGTTAAAGCGTTCTATGTTCATTGATCCAGACACTTATTACACACATGACTTATCACCCAAAGTGGGCAAGGAGGCCTTTTAGGCCGCTGGTATGTCCAGGTTCCAGATTGGATAGAAGTGTGTGAGTGTATGGACAGGCCCCCGCTTCAGACAAAAGTCAGGAAAGCGTGATGGTATCAAAAGAAGTGATAACCTCTCTAGTTTATCCACATGCTTTATCACCAGAAGCTTGAATAGTTTTTTTTTTTTTTTTTTTTTTTTTTTTTTTTTTTATCCTATACTGTACAAGCTCTCTTGTGCTTGGTAAAACACAAACAACACTTCACCTCCTCGCGCCATAAACGTCCCATAGTGCAAAATTTATTGTTGGTAAGGTAGAGTGCCCAAAAAAAGGTTTTTGTACCCCTTTTTAATATATACATATATCATTTATATATAATGTCAGAAGGCTCTTCCTTTATCCAACAGCATAGTGCTTTCGTTTACAACAAAGGGATATCTTTGCTCTGATATCCAGGAGACAAGACAGACTTCAAGCTTACTAATCTACTCTAAGTTCAAGCACTTCCAATATTTTCTCCATGTTGACAAGACAGCTGAGGTTGTGCTGGGGGTGGAGTGGTGCATGGGGGCTTTCCAAAACGCAATCAAAGTAGCTCTCCAAACTAAAACAGAGCGGTTCAGCTGCATTCCCTTGCACGTGTGATGTGGTTTGATGAGATCTATGAAAGGAAGCTGTTGTTATTTCAGTGTACAGTACTGTAGTTAAAGGAGTTTATTTTATTGTTGTTTTTTTTCCTTTGCAGAGGTGGGGTAAGTATTTGTGTGCGGTACATCTGCATATTAAATGATTTTTGTCGAACAAGTATCACTGATAAGAAAAAGTGAGAGAGTGAAGGGACTGGCCTGACAGAAGTAATGCAGCTAATGCTATTTTGCCTTAAATTCATCACATGGACATTAATGTAAACTGTAGAGTGTGTAAACCTCTACGGGTGGTATTATGACAGTTTTCTGGATTACTTTCGACTCATTAAATCTAAACTTAAATCTGAAATACCGGAATCACTCGTCTGTATTCTTGAGCGGAGAAAGGCATCATAATAATAAATAGGGACAGATTTTGCCATCAATCTGTTTTGCTATTACATGCTCAGTCACATTCCTCTTCGAGCTACGAAGCAGTGCATTTTATTTATTGTTTTAAACATTTAACAGAAGCATGGTGTGGAAGGGAAGGCGTTAAAGTGTTTTGTTTTCTCTGCGACATAGAAAGAAAAATTTGCGAATTAAAATGTGATCTGACTAGAAAGTACTTGTCCATCCTTACTGTAGGAGTGCTTCACACAGTGAGTCAACAGGATGACTTCAGAGTGCATTTATGTTACAGTTTTGTTTTAGAACTTAGTGTGCAAGTTAAAACTAACTTTGTTTCCACTATAATATTAGCTACAGCTGTGGAGTGTAAAGAATAGCTATTATTAACAACTTTATTTGTCCACTTTAAAAGATGGAGTACAAAATAGCATAACCTCTTCCCTCTCTCTTCTTTTTCTTTTTGAGTTTTACAAGACTACAAATAAAAGAAGATCAAAGTAACTGTGAAAGGTTTCATGGACACTCGAGAATGTCACACTGAGGTGTTATACATTAATGGAGGGTGTAGGTTTGGTTTTGGATCTCCTTAACAGTTTACATCTCTAGAGCACATCTCTAAACAATTGTCTTAACAAGATTTTGGATTTATCCTAGCAGTATTCATGAGCAAGTAAGGAGTTGTTGTCGCTTTTTTTTTCCTTTTCGCTCATCTGCAGAGTTTTTGTTAAGTGATGGGTTGCAAGATAATATCAATCAGGCCCCTTTCCAAACATCTTTGTGGATCAAATTCCACCATTAAGTGTATCAGCGAAACACAGTATTTCTAACTCCTCACTTAAGGACAGAAATTGCTTTTAAAAAAATATTGTAAATGCTTATGTCTCCTGTTATCTCAATCCACTAACCTGGACATTTCACAAAGATGCCATTGTTTAAAATAAAATAAAATAAAATAAAATCTCGAGAAAAAAAAAAAAAACAACCACAAAACTAACAAACACTTATAACATAGTTTTGTCTCATTTACCGTTTTCTGAAGCTGCTCCGCAAGTACAACCTCTTTGAATCATTCAAAATGTATATCTATTACTCAGTCCTTTTTTGATTCTTATTTCTTTTATAACTTTTTTTTTTTTAATGTTTAGAATAAATTTATTTACCGGAAAAATGGAAGCTCAGTGGGATGTTTTGTGGCTGAGCAAAAGTGAAATCTGGTGCCAGGGGAGAGCTCCATAAGGGTTTTGGGTGGTATGATGCGATGGCGGCTGTACACAAGTGTGCCTCTCCCCTGCAACCTAAGAGCAGCCACATCTATCCACCACCATTCCTGGGATCTTGCCATGGATGATCTGTTGCTTGTCATTGAAGTACAGCATGTTAATTGGGGACATCTTGGTTGGGGTACAGCAAGGCCCCGCGGAGCCTCGAGGGTTGGCGTGCTGCACCAGGTGGGTGTGCGGGTATTTCTGCATAAACATGTACTCGCACTGGCCAGAACAGTAGTTGGCTTTGTAGCGTTTGGGGGCAATGATCCAGTCCCAGCCGAATGCCTCAAAATCCACCGTGAGGGGGTAGCGACAGCAGCGAGACTCGGTGGAGTGCTCGTCACAGTCCAGGCCGAGGTTTCTCCGAGAACGTTTGGTCGTCTCAAGAACTTTCACTTCCAGGAACGGCTGCTGGAATCAGGGGGAGGAGAGGCGACAGAGAGAGAGAAGTGGTTAAAGAGAACGCTAGTAGCAAGAAAGACTAGGCATGTAAAAGCAGTCATGCAGGACAGTGTTAATATTGTCACCAGCATTCAGGTTTCATTCTAAAATTACTTATAAGACACTGCCAGTCAAAATAATAATAATAATAATAATAATACTAAAGTGTGCATTTCTAGCTCTACTGGGATTGGACCAATTTATTTCCCTACAACACTGATGTTACATGCTATCAGACAGTATTAACTGTTAACACTGAAAGTGGACAGCAAATGAAGCCTCTCCTGACTTATTGACAAGACTATAAATGTATGATATACTGGAGATGCTTTATTCATCCCTCAAAGGGAAATTTTCTTTTTGCCCACTGGTTGGGCCAAAGGGTCAGCCTCCCAGTGTCAGCCTCAACCTCATGCGGGCCACACAGCTGCCCTGAGCATTTCAAAACTATGGGACATTTTAAATTGTCTAGATAAACTACTGATTCTACTGGGGAAACTGCCAAATGTTATGGGGAAAACCGAGCAAACTATCATCATCTCTGAAAAGAAAACGTTACTGTTAACAGGAGGTGTGTGCACATTAATAATCAGGATGGTTTGTCATTTTCATTGCAAGGACAAAATATTTTTCATTGTGTTTTGTTTGTGCAAGGAGAAGGGAATCTGTGTGTTCTGAGCCTGGAGGCAGTGAAAAAGCCACTCAAAAGTGCACTCACAAACACACAGGCACACACACACATACACACATAAATTCAGCTGATCTACGCAGTAATTAGGACACCCTGTTGGCCCAAATGTGCTGTTTGTTATGTATGGCATGGATGTAGGACAAATACATCTATTCAGAGATCAATTCAGACACCCGCTACCCCTACCTGAAAACTCTCACTGAACTTTTACTGGAACTGACCATAATAGCTTGTGTAACATTAATGACTTTATATACCAATGTACAGATAAAAACAATATTCTGGTACTCTAATTTCAACCTCTCCAAACAGCTAAGGATGTTGAGAGAAATTTTACCACTGTGTGACAGAAAATAAATTCTTCCTTACTTGCACACTGTATAATCCATTTAAAAAATATGTAAAATAATCCCTGAGAAAACATAAGGGAAATAACCATTTTGTCCTGGACCGTGGCACTGTCTGAGCATGCAGAAACAAGTTAACACTTTCAGCCACTGTGCATATATTTCCCCAACAGATTGCCCCATCTGTTGCCTTATTTAAAGTCATTCTGGTATTTGATCATAATATGGCCAAACTTTAATGAGGAGTAAAAAGTGATGCATTTGTAAGTGCAAGAAAAAAGGGTTTGAAACCACTGATCTCAAAATGTGGTTTCTTCAAGCAGTTCAATTACTCACTCTTACTGATAAGTTTGCTATTGCCATAAGTCAAATTACTTGTATATATGAGTTAATTTCACACCAATTTCAAATATACAAACTAGTGTAAAGCTTTTTAAATGTCTACAGAACATGCTTGATTTGTAAACAGTATGATAGGCTTCCAAACTGAACTGTTCAACTTGTAGGTAGATTTTATGTAAAATGTACAGGGACACATCTTCAATATTAAACAAAATTTTGTTTAACAGCTATAGCTCTGGCAACACATGTGATTAATCTCTCACCATGCGTGGGAGGTACTAATTCAGCTGTGAATTAATTGATATGAAATCCAGTTATAATATACTTGCTACTGGCTTCTTATTTTTTTCAATACTAAACTCCAAATGGTTGCTCATCTGATTAGTTACAGCAGTACACTAAGTAAAAACCATTCAACCACAGACGTCCAGGGGTTCCCAGTCCTGCTGTTTCTGTGTCCTACCAGCTACTTAACTGCATTCATCCTGACTCTCAGCTCCCATTTAGTTTATGATTAGACAGCTAAAATAAAAACCAACAGGTCTCTGATGCAACGCAGCCCTGAACCATAATTACTTAAAGGACCATACCAAAGATTTTGCACATTTAGTGTCATATCTACAAAATGTATGTATACTTCACATTTCTGCTAATCTTTTGTCAGAGCAATTAGTCATATTTTAGAGCGCCAGCATAATTTTTCCTGCCTTTTATTCAGCCATTGGTTTCCATTCATTCCACTACAATATGAAAATGAACTCGTCCACATTAGTTTTCCTAAAAGCAGCAGCACTGTTGAGTTTTGAGATGTGAAATTGTCTCTCTGCCAGAATATAGTCCTGAGGAAATGTTTACATCACGAATTATCAGTTCTGCGGTTTATGAACGGTGACAACTTCATTGGTTGCAAATGCAGAATGTTATAATGAAGGTGTTTCAACCAAAAATTCAAATTTGAAAGACAATATTTTTTTGATCATATGCTGTGAAATATTTACCAACCTCAACATGATTTGAAAATGGTTTGTCACAACGGAAATTGTAGTAAGACAGTCACAATCACTGGGCTGGTACTTTAAACTTTGGCTTTGACTTGGGTGCACCTCACATCAGCTTCGGTGCACCTCGAGTAACTTTTGAGAGCGGCAGTCCTGTGCAGTGGCAGCTTAATGACTGACTGGATGGCCAAGTTACAAGCAGCTACAGAAATCATGTGCTCAGTTTCAGTGTTCAAGGCTGTTTTCATAAGCGTAGTTCCTTCAAACTAATCTTACAAATGACTGTAGTGATATTTTAAAGCTCCTTAATCAGTACCTCAACATCAAATCACTCAGTCATTAAACAACCGTTAACATCAATAGTAGAAATCTAATATTAACTGTGCACAAGATAAAGCCAAAGTTGAAACAGTGGCCATCTATAATTCTTCTCAGGCATTGTGAGCAACAGATTACCCTTAAACGACAGCATTTTGCTCAGATTACTGCAATGAAACAAGATTTTACCTATTATGAAACTACTGATGTACTTTTTTTCGTGCATTTACTTAGAATGTCTCAGAAATATTTCATTGTCACTGTACAAGTAAATGCATGGTGCCAGAAAAAACAAATATGTTTATGCATTTATTGTAATGGTTAAAGTATTAACCATTCAGTGTTTTCTTAATCAGTGTGGTTATTTTTTCCACTGTAATAATTTCGAGGTCTCCTAATGATGTGCTGCAGCATTTGATAAAATCTGAGGAATAAGGCCCTTAAGAGTCTTAGATAGTAATTAATAATATAAGCATGATGAAAATCAGAATCCATTACTGTCACAAAAGTAGTGCAATGTAAGACTTGAATATCCCTTTAGTATTCACAGTCAAACTTGCCATTTCTAACATCTCTGGTATCAGCAGTGCTCTACATGCTTGGTTTGATCCGTGACCCGGGAGGTCATCTGCAGGCTACCATAACCTTGACCTTTGGGCAACGCAAGAGGATCAAATATTTTACTTCATCATGTTTATTTTACAAAGCCTTCCTCTCCCCACAGTGATTCCAGCTGGGCTTGAGCACAGTTTTGTGTGACGCATTCAAAAGAGGAAATAAGCCGAAAGGCCATAGGGGTGAGACCATGTCAGCTTGGGCTTTAGGGCTTTTGTTGTAGAAAAAAGGCCCAGAGGATCAGGGAGAAGGGGAGTTTGACTCTTTCTTTGCTTGTTGTGTTTTGCTTTATTTTTGTACACATGCCTCTGTCTCTGATCTTTTCTTTTTTTCCCCTAAAGAATAACAATGCATACTGCTGTGTGCTCAGAGTGCAGCGATTTATTGGCCAAGACACCAGAGCTGACCTCTGATACGTGTTGTGAAGATCTGACCCAAATGGCCACTTAGTAAACATTTGGTGTTGCTTAACTGGGATGAGTGGCCTACATAATTCAGACATAGATGTTGTATATAACCGTTAGTGCCAAGTTACGCCGGGGTTGCAAACTAGATTAATGGTTCACAAATGGCTCTGCTTTGAGACCGAAATTTGACCTCATCCATCAAGTCACATCAATTATCTTCAATAGCAAAACATAAACATAGTTATTCTTCACTGGAAAAATCATCTAAGCAAACATGTAGGGCCAGGACAAGCCATTGTAAACTTGGTCATTTGTAGCTTTTCAGGAAAAGACTAACACTATAAACTGGTAAAATCTTAGTCACAGAGTTTAAGGCCTAACATGGGACTAAATGGTCCACTGAATAGTGATGTGAAAACCAGGCCTTGGGCGTGTCCAAACCTGTGATCCCTAGATTGTAATGACGCAGACTACACTGAGGTTTGGAACATCTGTATGCTACAATCTGAATACCAGTTTAGTATTTTCAATGCACTGTTTTTACTTGTTTGAATCTTCTCAAGCAAAGGCCATTTACTGGAGCATGTGTTTGTTGGCATTATTTTTAAATACTGATTTAGCCAAAGTGTGGGATTATAAAGGGCCAAGCTGTGATAAATTATTCAAATCAAATACAAGATTCATAGTTTTTTCACCATCACTGGGGAAGAAAAACAGCCTTGCTGAGCTGTCAGCCACAAAACATCTATACAGTTGTGCTAGTTGTTGCAAAACAGCTAATCTTGAAGATGCTGTAGCTATCAGCGGCCTTATGTGTAAACAATGGCTATAGAGAGGTCAAAGCTCCAGCAACACTTGTAGCTCATAGAACTGCTTTATTGTTGGACCAGCATGTTTCAGCTTGTGGCCTTCATCACGTTGGTCTTCAAACAGGTTGGTCCAGCAAGAGGCCACAAGCCAAAACCTGTTAGTCTAACAATAAATTTGTTCTATCTATTACAGGTGTTGCTGGAGGTTTGACCTCTTTCAACTTTCTCTCTTGTTGTGTTAGAAGCCCATACACTTAATTTGTCAACCACTTGCACTGGGCAGTGAAATAAGAGGCTGATTTCTTAAATGCCCTGCCTCATGAACCCTGAACGTCACATGTTACAAGTGTTTGCAATAACATGAAATGCAGCTCCACCAGTTTACTTAAATGCTGTCCTGCCGCTTGCTTGAGACATCTCAAAACTTGGATCTTCTGTTATTAACTGTAGGAAGTAGAACAAATACAGATAAGCTTGTGTTTTAATATAATCAATTAAAGCTGCATTTGGCAAGTTTGCACACTGACAGCAAGGAGGTCACTGTGGGTACATTTACTGTCTAGAAATCATGGATTGTGTCGTTAGTGAACTGCTCACTCCAGCCCTATATTTTTCCTTCTTAGCAGCTGGTTTAGGTTGTATGTGGTTAAGAAAATCTTTTCACAGCTAATTCGGCTTATTTGGTGAGTCAAGCTTTCTCTCATCATTCTCTCAACAATTATCCACACACTTTATTACTGCTATATATGAGTTTGCTGTATTTTCTTCATATCAATTCATCACTTCATATGCACGGAGAAGGCTTCCCACCTTGACTATACCCAACACCAAAATTAAAGTTGGGTAGTTAGTTGGCATCTCAGTTACAGGGAGGGGATGATCTTCACCTCTATAGCCTCACTTTGTGATTTAGTTTGGCAATACAGGTGTAGTTTTAAATTATGGTACGTCATCACTGCTTTGCCCCTCCTGTGCCAAATTCACAGACTTTGGCATTAGATTGTATTTATTGCTCATGTGGATTTTCTGGTGTTTGATGATTTAGTTAAGTAATGTCGCCATCACTTCTTACTATTTTTTGATTTCTTTCATATTCATAATGCATGAGGTGCTACACAATATTGCAATGCCTTTTGGGTGGGGTGGGGGGCACATCTACTCAGCAATTTATACATTTAACAAAGTGTCCATACGTTTCTGTCTAGCTATTTTGTGGTCATTCACAAAGTTTCATATGATCCCCATGATGTATTTCACAATTTGCAACGAAAAATAAAAAGCTTGAGTATAAACATTACCAAATAAAATGGCATTACAAGGGCCAGCTTCAGTTTTGTTGGCTCACTTGCTGACTTGATAAACTAAGCTTGTATGGGCCTATATAGTATAATCACAAGCTAGGTATCCTTAGCAAATTCAGGCTACATAATTCTGACTTCATTTTATTCTAGTCCTAGGTGTGTACTACCAGCTGATATGCATGTGGCAGCAGTAGCTTCAAGGTTGGAGAACCAGACTCGTAATTGGAAAGTTGCCAAGTTTGTATCTCAGTCTGCATAGGAAAATCTGGGCAGATAAAGTGAATGAGTAATGCATTCATCAACAGTAGAAAACTGGTTGTACTGGGCAGCTTGCAAGTGTGAAAGCCTGTAACTGTGTGAGTGTGAAGCAAGGCGTTGCTGAGAAACAGCATGCATGTTCAGACAGTCCTCTCTGTATAAATAAAGGCTATCAGTGGAATGGCTCCTGTTCTTTAATGTGTGTTTTGAAAATGAGGACTCCTCAGCACTAATAAGCATTACCTGCAAAGCGCCAAAGACCCTGGTCAGCCTCTTTTTTGTCTTTAGTCTATGACATTCCCAGCAATCACAGTAACCACAAAAACATTCAGTGACCTTTGTGATCGTCTGATGGAAATATAAACAGGCTTAAATGTGAAAGGAGATGTTTTTCTCTACAACAGAACAACCTTTTCTCTGTATTGTGTATTGTCGGGTTGAAAATGGTTACAAGATTAATGATAAAACCTTAAGTTTAGATTTTGAAACCTGTTACCATAATAAAGGTGCTGCAGATCATTGTCAGGTAAACTTCTATCACCTTGTCAGAGTGGTGGTATCACAAGCCAAGATCCAGTGATGGAGAAACACCAGACTAAATTTCAAGTTTGATAGCACAGGAAAAGGCTGATGTACTGATTTGTTTTGTTTTGTTTTTTGAGAGGTTTTTTGTTAGTGGTGAAAGAGTTTCACAACTCAAATTAGAACAATATCACTTCCAGAGATTCAATTCCAGCTCAGTTCAGGAGTAGGATAGTTTGATAAGTCTGTTTTTTTTTGTTTTGTTTTTTTCAACCACAGGGTTTTTATCGCCCTCTTTTGACCTGAATATCAACTGATATCCACATTATCTGAGCTGTGATGGAATTGATTCCTCTGTCTAAATCCCCAAGTCCCCGGGACAGGTCTGAGGGTCCTTACCAGCCCCTCCTCCCCAGGTCTCAGCGAGGTAACTGCCAGGTCGTTGCCGCTCTCATCAAAGGCGTTGATGTCGATTCCCCAGTTGGTGTGGGGCTGTTTGAACCAGTTCTGCAGCACGTGCTTAAAGTCAATACTTTGCCAGTGGCCCACTCTGGAGTTGAGCTCTATCTTCAGCGAGCGGATGCGGATGTGGCGGCTGCCCTGCTCCGTGACGGGCTTGAGTCGCAGGATTTGCAGGTAGACAGTTGAGGTCTGCTGAAGTGGTCGCAGGTAAACCCACAGCTGGGCCTTCAGCACCTTGGTAAACATCAGCTTGGGGCTGAACTTGAAGAAGCAGCAGCTGGGCTTCCCATCCACCTGGACCAGCGGCTCCGCTGCAAATAGAGGAGAAACATATTAATATGTCATCATGATCCTAATATAAGTAATACATTGCATTTACTCTTGTTATGGAAACACAGAAACAAAACTCTTTGAGTCACACCATCAAAAACTTGGTGTCAGAATCCAAAAGTTAATCTGGTTCAGATCAAGTTTTGATCTTGGCTTATCATCCAATCTGTGCTAGCATTGTATTTTGAATTCATAATAAACATAAATTTGAAGTGGTAATCCTCATCATTTTATTTTGGTGCCGTCTTTGGTGATAAGGGTCGTTTTTGTGGTGCTTCTGCCCAGCACTTCCCTGAGTTCACTTGTCAGTCACTCAGTGTGTCGAGTGATGACTTTTCCCCTGGATTCTCTGTTGGTGGACCAGACACAGCAAGCGCACCATCTCAACAGCCTGGTGTAGGATAAGCCTCTGTTTTGTTAAATCAGTCATCAACAGAGAGTAGCCAAACATTTATTAAGGTGAAAATGTCACCAATTATTACTGTCATTTTTAAATTAAATAAAATATCTTGGTGGCAACCAGCTCCACCTGACTAATTCCAAATATTCCAGACTATGTACAGGTGTGTTTATGTCTAAAGGATTGTATTCCATGGGATCAACAGTGTTGCAACTTTTCCACTAAATGCTACATTACAATAAAACACCATGTGGGAGGAACAAATGAAACAGAGGCAGATGCTCAAGTATTCCCTCAAGGAATCAAAAAATTCAAAAACATGAAGTTATAAAAACAATCATATCATATCAGGCCAGCTTACTGAAAAGGATCCCATGTAAGATAACCACATGAGTGCATTTGAAGATAAAATGAATTTACTCCGAAAGAGTTGTGTTAAGAGCTGAGTAAATTATTGGTACAGCAAATCATGGTCAGTGGTGAAGGTATACATGTTTATGCAATATTAAAACCAAAAAGGCTTTTAACACCTTTTTTTTTGAGAGAGAGAGAGAGAGGTTTGGAATCCCTTCTTCTAAGGAAACGCTTGAGCAACCTTTATCCAAAGATCACCCAACTACAATGCACACATTTTTGCACACCAAAAGCTCTGCAGAATTCCAGCCCTGTCTATTTTTCTTAATCACAACACACTATTTTATCTTATGTATGCAGTTTATTTCTTCCAATAAATGGTGTCTGTATATAGAACACAGTCATTAGAGAAACTTAGCACTGCTAAATGTGTCACGGGAGTTGTTCAGTCTGTAGTTTAGTGGAACACTCTCACTATGGTCAACAGATGGAAGGTTAGTTGTTTTACACATACAGTTACAATTGGCCGTTTGTGTTTGTATAATACAGGTATCTAAAGTATGAATGAAACTAAAATACAAACCCAGAGGTATTTTGGATTTTGTAATGATTTAATATGATCACAGTTTGGTCCCACTTCAGCTGCTGTATAATATTGGCTCCGCAAACTAAAAAATGTAGTTTCTCCAAATGTATCGTAACACACTGGTGCCTTAAGTGACTTTCTGGGTAAGCTGAGCTGATATCCCACCCTCTGTTTCACTGGTTGTATTTTCAGCATCCACAGGAAGGCCACTGGTTATCACATGTGCACATGATCGAAACTGCAAGGGGAATGGTTTCATATTAAGACCAGGGTATTTGCCTCTCTAAAAAATAGTTTTCTTTACAGTCGTTTTGCCAATTCAGTCAGGTTAGATTGTGATTACATCAAGGTTGGAAGAACAGATACATTTGCATATAAACACGAGGATCAGTAATGGTGGCCAGCGGCCAGATGGTAACCTTAGATTCCCCTGGGTCAATCATAATGAAATGGTTTAGGCTACCTTAGAATAAACAATATTAAAACATCTAAAGTTTATACTAGCTGACACTGCTAGAAATATATCTGGGGTCTGGATTAGGGCTTATGTCAAAGGACACAAGGAGTGTCTTAAAATAGGCAGATTTATTCCTGTCATGATCCTCAGCCCAGGGTATTTCTATGATTTGCACCACATGTCAAATCTGCACAGTGGTTCATTTACATAGACCTCCATCTGAAATAATGACATCCATCCATTGCATTCATACATTCATTTCCATGTAAAGCATTCATTTATTAAGGGAAATTTATTCTGTCTCTATCTGGCATAATAATGTGCCAACTGAGTACAACAGAATATTTAATCTCCTCATTTTCAGTGAGCATATTTGATAGTGCAACTCAAGATTTTAACCAAATAAAGCATTGCTTACTCTCATTTATCTTAGAGAGAAGTGTTGTTGTTGCTTCATTTAAAAAAAAAAAACAAAAAAAAACAGCATGGACCTGTCAATCATTGCTAAATCTGAGGTTGCTCAGGCAACCTGCAAATGCTTCCTGGGTCAAAAGGTTATTTGGCACCTCAGCCTAGTTAAGAAATGGGATCAGGGGTCAAAACCGTCAGCCTTTTTACATCTCCGGGGTGCTGGGGAGGGGCAGTCCTAATAGCCAGATTGAGTTTGAAGGTCAAGGTCGACCCTATGGCAATGGTAATATGTCTTTCTTCACAACACTCCTTTTTACCAGAGAATCATTTGAAATTGCTGAAACACAACAGAACTGAATCAGCCACAATTTGTTTTTGTTTTGATTAGGGTGGAGACTCTCCAGCCAATAGTGAATTGTTTATCAAACCTCAATTGACCAGGACAGAACACTGCACAGGACTGTTTTTTACACTAAACAAGTGTTGTAATTGAATTATGGGCATGCATAGAGGGATATGAATTCATTGAGGTACAGATGGACTATCCATTAGAAGAGTCCAGGCGAACATTGAATAAGGGCCAAGCCAGGGACAGACGTGGTCCTTCAGCCTGTATTTCCAGGGACAGTCATTAGTGAGTGTAAATTATACAGTGTCTCACGCTGGACAAACAATATGTCAATGTTCCTTTTGGTGGGTTGCTGGGGTCACAGCAATTAACGTGGGTGGTGTTGTGTTTGCTCATCAGCAACAAACTGGGAATGAATGATTCTGCAGTTTACTTGGGGTTTACTTGCGATTACTATTTGTTTTTGTTTTTATCAGCACAGCCTTGGATAGATGTACACCAGCTATGCCTTTGCAAACAGTTTTTTATTCCTTTCATTAAGGTCTTGAACAAGAAACAACCCATCAAACGCTGCAAAGCTGAAACAGTCCACTTTCACAAGGAGAGGCCTGCCATGAGCACCAGCCCTCTAAAGAAGGAGTAATCTGAGAAGCAAGGTCTATACACCATGATCCAGTTAGGACCCCAGTTATTAAACACACATGCACAACATATGAGCTACGTCATGCTAAACAATGACTGCATTGATAGTTAAAATCAATTTGTGCATTTATAGATCCTGTAAGTGGACAAGTAAGTGGCAAGCCATGGCGTATGCATGCCTACAGCTTAATTACACCCTATATCTTGGCAGAGTGTTCCACTGGTGCTAAATGAGCAAGGCTAGCTTGTAAAGATCAACTAAACCAATGGGACACTTAATCCCCCACCTGAACATGCTTTGCTCCTACTGCCATGGTGTATTACTGATGAATAGAGTTAAGAATTTTACTGCCTACAGGGTGCAGTAACATTATTATGGCTTAATTTCCGGGAGAATTTACTTTGTTATACCTCAGGGCTGTAACACTTTCATTTTAAACCTGGAGTGGGAATGGAAATTCAGGTTTTGCATACAGCACCACCTACTGGAGCAAAAATGCTTGCTGCTCTCCTCAGTGTGGTCAAGCTGAAGGTGAAGATACCAACTTCTCACTTTAGGAAAACTCCTCTTGTTTTCCTTAAAAGGAAAACAAGGACAGAGCCCATGTTTTTTCCAAAGGAAACAGGCTTGTTTGGTTTTCCTTCTCATGTTTCCACTGTGCTCCATTATTACAGCAGCTTATTTCCCTATGGTATAATTGCAGCATATGCAGCACATGAATTTTACTGCCAACACACAGCAGGCCTGCAGGTGAGACTATTGAACATCTGGTTGACTCCCTGGGTACCTGTGTCCCATAGTTAGCCCAAGGCCTTCTATATGCTCGTGTAAGGGGAAACTTATAGAGTATAAGGGTTTATTCACAATGCCATCTGTCCATTCCAATACCACTGAGGCTATTTCAAAGTGAACCACTTTTTAAAAGTGAAGCACAGTAACAATACCATGTGGTACATGAGACTGTAACCAGTTAAACTAAACTGTGAGACCAAGGAAGCTGGGCTATAATTATTATAATAATATGTTTATCCTAAAGTTTACCTACATCCTGTATGATATCTGAAAATGGGACATTACAGTTTGTTATTTTAAATAGACATTAACATATCTCTGACTTAATCAACAGCACACTAAAGACAGAAAATATGTAATAGTCATACTGAGATGACAAGCTTTGTGTTTGGTCTGATAAAGGTTGTATCTGTGCTGGCAGACAGGCTGCTTGCTTCTTACACTTCCCATCACTCAACTTCAGTAGTAATGAGCAAACTCACCATATTCCCAACAATGATAAGTTACCCAACAATAATCAATACAGCTAATGTGCAAGCATATGGGAACATGGCAGTTCACATAATAGGCAAAACAAGAAAATGGACTCAGCTGTCTTTGTAGCCTAAGATGTAGATCTCAGATTAGGGTCTGTTCAGACAGCATTTTGTCAAATAGCAGACAGCAAAGTTTTAAATAAATAAATAAATATGTTGGGTCTTCTGTTTATGGGGATATACTGTGACAGGATTTTATGAAGTAATTATAGTTTGTCAACAGTTGGACTACAGCTATGGACCCTGAGTTTCCTGTGGATTTTTATTTACTTATGGCTTTGAAAAAATGACCTTCATAATCATATCCAGCTCAGAACTTCTAAGAACTTTCATCAGATTGTACTATTTTATCAAAACTCATGAAAGATACCAGTGTGTGTATGTGGGCTGTGTATACATGTGCAGTAACATATGCCAATCAGGTGAAAATACGCTGCTACAATGGGGTGGGGAGAGAAATGGTCATCTATTGTTAATGTCCAAATGGATAATGCATAATGGTATAAACCTAGATAGGGCTTTCATTTGCATATATATCTATATTTTCTTTTCTTAATGGGAAATGCAAATGTGCCATTTTGTGGCGAGTGTGTGTTTGGGAGCCTTAGTGTTGAATAAATGTGACTCTAGGGTATCCCCACGCACCTCAGCATATTAATCATCGTGACACGTTCACGACCCTTCTAATAAGACAGGGGCCACAGTGCACCCCCTCAAACATCCCATCCCACCCCAGCCCCACTCCCTCTTTGTCTCTTGGCCAGTCCCAAGGGAGAGAGGAGGGTGGTGGGGGAGGCAGGGCTCGAGCTGGGGACGGAGGGGGGTGCGAAGTTAGACCCCCTCATTCAGAACCCCTCCCTTGGGACAACGGCAGGCACAAGACTCCTATTAGGACTGAGCACAGTAGCCCCCCAGGAGCAACAAAAGACACCTCCTAATGCTCCCTGTTCTAGCTCAGTGAACACACACACACACACAAACATACAACCACACATATACACACACAACATACACACAGGCCCCAAACTGACCGTCTTCAGAGCGGAGATAGGAAGCTTAGGATAATAATATAAATATGAGAATTGTGACCAGAGGAACATGCAGAGGCTGCGGGACCGGGGCGGAGAGAGATAAAGAGTGAGCGTGCAGTGAACTGCAATAAGGTGGACAGCTGGACAGCAGGAAGCATGCTGGGGTCTCACAGTGTGTGTTTGTGCGCGTTCACACATACATTCAAGAGGTTAATGGCAAGGGAACATTTTCTGCATCGACTGTTTTCCAAAATGCAGCCGATTCTCAAACTTTTTTCTCATTTAAAAAAATATTTCCTAAGTAGCTATGTAAAATCAAGACAAAGAAAAATGAAGAAGTCAGTGTAACATGCCTGAGTTTACTTAATGTTCTGTTTTAATGAAATATCAACAGCACTGCAAGAGAAAACACATCTTCTATTAAAGGGTCATACATACAAGTGAGCAGAGTCTATTCCTGTGAAAACCCTCCTTTTTTCCCCTTTAGGTTTTAGAATCATATCCCTATGATTCCTTAGTTAGTAGTGGTAAAAGATAAAGAAAGGCAGTTTAATTTTCCAAAATCTAGAGGTAAAATGCTGCCGTTCATTCTGAAGATGGTGCTGAGTAATGTAAATACACTGACAAAAACTGAAGCGAGCTACACGTGAGCCATGTGGAGCTTTTATCTGCTGGTAGTTCTTTCTTATTCCAAGAAAAGCCATGATTTGTGCAGTAATATGAATATCACTAAATATAATCATTGATATAATCAATACAATCATCAGATACCTATAATATCATTAACTTGTTCCATTCTTTAAGTCTTCCACTATGAAAGCAACACTGATCTGCCATGTTGTTATTAAGCCCTGCAGTGGAATTTGCATTTAATGTTAATTAGAAGAGGGTTTTGGTTTTTTTTTTAAGTCTTCTTTACACATTTGTCTATGCTTATTTTTCCCACATGTATATTTTCATCAGTTGCTGCAATCCATAGCAAACTTCAGGTCCCCAGAATAATGCACCTCAACAAAGGTGTCCGTACAAACTAAATTATCTTTGCCCACACATCTCTGAAGTGGCTGTGTGCCTGCTTCAACCTGTCTGTCTATCAGCCGAATCATCCATCCAGCTGGCAGCTAACACAGTCAAAACGTACAGTGAATTGCTCGTCCAAAACTAAACGGCACAAAAGTTTTTTTTTTTTTCTGTATCATGTTTCGACATGACACCTGAAATTCATCTAAAATGTCCTGCAGCAAACAAGTGTGTCAGTTCGCCCGATTCTCCATGGCATTCAGTTTGGTGGTAACCGTGGAATACGATTATTGTGTGAGAAAATGGCTGAAGCCAGGGGCAAGAAAATGACTGCAAAGATTTGTTTTCTTTGCAGGGATGTAGAGGTGATTGATGGACAAAGGAAGGAAGAGAATAAACAGGGACGGGTCTTTTGACAAAAAGTAAACAAGCCTGTTTTGAGGATAAAGTGAGCACTTCAGCCCATTACTCTTTAAAATACTCTTTATGCTTATTTAGGCATTATTTAGTTAACGGTAACCTCAAACTCATTCAGATGTAACACCGCCAGTTTCCTCATTTGCAAGCTGGCCATATGTCACTGAGTGTGCTGATAATGTGCTGTGTGTTTAACTGAGGCAGGGTCCCCCAAACCTAAGATGGCCATGGTTATCATAGCTGAAAAGCAAAATAAATACTGTTTACTAGTTACCATGATTAATCAATTCAATACAACTTAAATTTATATATAATAGGATAAAGATCTACCAGAGCTCCCTCCTGAATATCCAACAAGATAAACAGGTACCTGAGCCATGAACTGGAATTGGAGCCATGACATGGTTGTGCATCATAGAAATCAATCAATTTGTTCCACGTATATTGATACTTATATTATTATGACTGATCAGTATGTATGTAGATAGATTATGTAGATAGTGCTCTTAGGCATTTACCTTGTACTGATAAAGGTCTACTGCAAATAAATACTGTAGTTTAATACTCACAAGTTTATCTGTGATCACACTCCCATAGTTTGATTGTTCCTAATTGATCATTTGTGTTTCAGCTAAGATGCACACACGCAATGAGTCCAGTTTGCATCACACACTGATAACTTGTAAATCAAGGTACAGAGATCATAGGGAAAAATCAGATACTACTATGTTATGCTATTCCTACTATGATGAAAAGTTGAATAAACAGTTTATCAAAATGTACCTGTAAAAAAATTCCATGAAATATCAGTCAAAAGACAGAAAAGCAGCTGCATTAAATGCTGTGTCATAAGCATTACTGCTGTCTCTCCTTTCCCAGGTCAAATATAAATGACCACTGCTACTCCATCATATTTCTGTGAATGGGAGCCTAACATAACAAGTGATGAAAGGCAGACAGGACGAGGAGGCAAGTATCAAGGAGAAGTATCAAGTGGGATTGAAAGAATAATACAAAACATAAGAAGCCGATTAAAGTAAATGCAACCACTTCCTCTCTTGAGTTTATTTAAAGCTCACAGCAATTCGTCACAGAGCGGTGACCGACAGGCACAGAAGCTCAGCTGCAGCTCTGAATCAGAAAAAAAAAAAAAAAAAACGTAGCCTGTAAAGCCCTTCACAGGACATGAAACTTGAACAAGCTGTTTGCTTTTGCAGAGATAGGTACTGTATCGGTGTAAACTTTTCAAGTCCAATGACCTGCAGTGGGAAGTTCACAGTTGAGAAATTTCATCAAAAGGTTTGGTTTGACGGCAATGGACTCTCGCTTCTGAGCTTTATTGGTCATGTCGGTTTCATTTGCATTGTTGCTTAATTTGCCGAGGCAAATTATATCTATAAATTACAGTTCACCAACCCAGCTGTCTCAGAGAACAACCAATTATCACCTTATTTTACAGGTTTTATTATCATGACCCTTTTTTATGGGACGTGGTTACATTACAGTTTCATGTGATCATATGATATGAACCATTGCACTCAATTACTTGTTACACGACACATCATGTAACAATGCCGCAGGCTTAGCAACAGATATTAAATGAAGGTGCCTTGTTCATGTCTTTGGTATGTGTCTGTTCAGCAGCTGCAGGAAGGAATGAGGCAAACAGTGAAAACAAAACTAAGGGGGCAACACATTTTAGTGCACATCCACAGAACTGAGCCCACACCTGAATCAGCCACTCAAAGAATTATCTGAGACCCGCTCCATGAATTTACATCACACCACATCACCAAAACAAGCCTCTGAGCCTACTGTCACAGTTTATTATTATGGACCTACAGCCATAATGAGACACCCCCTGCCCCAAAATCTTAATTCATGACATGACATGGCATAAAAACTTATTTATCTAGCTAGTGATCACATAGCATGCTTTTTCTCTGGAAATGTCTTCAGCCAACTAATTTCCTACTTTACAATCATGCAAACAAAACAATTACCAGTACACTGAGCAAATGATATTTCCAAAATCCTTTGACATGCATGTTTATTTTCTGACATAGTTGCATCTATACTCAAATTTGTCATAAAAACAACATGAGCCATGCTTGCTCTAGACATAAAGAAAGAGTAGCATTGCATAGTGGCTTCAAGCTACTATGTATTCAGACAGCAAATAAGGAGAAACTCATTTAACATGAATTTAATTGCTTTGATCGTTTGGAAAATAAGGAACTGAAACTGTCGTGGTAACGTACACATTTAATGACACAGCAGGATGCAGCCAGGGTGATAATCACATTCAATATAATTAATGAATAATGAATTATTTTGTTTGACCTCTTCCTTCCTTGACTTGTAAGTGCAGAAGCATGAGACAGTGTTGTTAAGTTAAAACTATGCCTCAGCATTACTTACTTCCATTCTGTCATGTTTGTGTTGTAATCCTTTTGCCTCAGGCTTGGAAAAAGGCAGGACTAAGTCTTGTGTGGGAAATGTAGCCTTTATAAACTTTATGTGCACACATAATTGGCCAGTGTTACAGGACACAAATACCCAATTAATTTTTTTCCCACCAAAAATACTTTGTAGGTTGAGAAACTTGCACGCACCTGGATGCAGACCCACAGGAGACTGATTGGCTTTCATTTATTTATCAGTCAAAATTCGCACTTATTGTTGTCATCTTAAGCGAACAGCTCTTTGCTTCAGTTTACATACAGAGACGGCACATTCATCTTGTTGTTCGCCTCTTTCCATTGACTTTGCATGCATTTGCTCTGTTCCACATCTTTTTGCATTCAAGCTGTGGCTGGTAAGCCTGTTTTCTTGACACATCTGGTCATCTGGTTCTAGCAGTGCAACAAAGCTTAAACAAGCATGTCATTCCAGCACAGGAGACAATGAGGAGTGTGCCAATCCAAGCTAAACAGACAAATAAATCAATACACTTAATGTGTCCAAAACTGCCTGGTCTGATACCACAACAGTCCTGTTCAGTCCACACACTTGAACAACCAGTCATGCAGGTTTCAGGCTTTTTTTTTTTTTTTTTAATTTCTCCTTAAAACTCATCCTTGGCAAGTTACTACACACACTCTCTCTCACTCACACACACACACACACACACAGACCAGTAATGACTGACATCAATCAAATGTCAAATACTTCAAAAACGTCTAATACTTCTTCCTCAAAGTCTTTCTGCTTGCCTACACTTGGCTTTTAAAAAACCCCAAGGCACACTGTAGCCACCCAAACCTCTCAGGGCCTCAGCCAAGCGTTTTCACTTAAAACAAAGTGAGTGTGATCACATCTTGCCAACCAGAGTTGCTCCCCCCACCTCTACCCCCTTTTCTTCTGAAGTCTTTCCCTTTATACTATTTGCTTGGTGATTTCTCTACAACATGAAAGTATCTATCTTTCCCTCTGCGGGGTTCTGTATTTCCCTCTGTGCTGTACAGTACATAAATCAAACTTGGCTCCTGTCCCTGAAGAACATTTAGACATTTGGCCAGTGTGCTTTCCATAACTTCCATAAAGGACTTCCTGAGGTGATGTGGTCACGGCAAGCAGAAATGCAACCACAGGTGATGAATAGAGCAAGAAGATGCTCTCATTTACAACAGAAAAGAGGCTAATTAAATTTTCATGTGGATAATCATGAGGTAATTCACTGTTAGCTGCGCATCTTTCGAACACAGCGGTTTTCCTCGCGGGATGCAACATTATGCCCATGCAGCATTTCCTTTGCTTAAATGCCTTTTTAGAATTAATGGACTCTTCCATAAACAGATCCGCAGCTCCTCACACACGACCACACACACACACACACTGAATGCATCCATCAATAATTATCCCCTCAATGATCTCCATTTTATCTTCTCTCTCCTCTCCCCTCCTCCTCGTGCTTCTACGATGGGCTTAATTACTGGTGTGAAGTAATTATTTCCTTTATTAGTGAAACGTAACATCTGTTTCAGGTCTTTTTAATTGTACCTATAAAATCCTTCCATGATTTCTGTCCCTTTAGGATAGGACTGGGCTGCTTGTTGCTCCCTGTGGACTCACTCCCTTCTAGCCCTCCACCCCCTTTATACCCACAGCATGGGCTGCAGTGCACCTAACTCGATCACAGTCTCTGAATTCCTTTTAACAAGCAATGAGGAGCTCACAAGTGGAAACACACACAAGCAGTGAAAAGCAACGCACTCAGGTGGTCTTTATTACTAAGACATTTATAATCCAAAGAAACTCACAATGTTCTTTGTCACACAGCGATGCACTTTTCGAATTGACATTAATGCAGCCATACGTGCGCACTCAAGACTGCTTGGTGCTGTATTTTTGGGAAAGCATGCATTAAATTCCAAAGCAAAAAAAAAAAAAAAAAAAAAAACAAATTCCCAAACGCCTAGAAAAAAAAAAAAGAATGGCCAGTGAGTGAGTGGTACATGGGAGCGTGGGAATAGGGGAAGGAGGGTGGAAGGAGTGAGATTCCTGAGGTCCTGGGGAAATTTTGTCCCTGTATTAATAGACTTTGGTCCCTTTGAAATTTTATTAGCCATAAAGTTGACAGCGTGTTGTGCAATTTCTACAGTCCTACAGAACTTTCTTAACTTTTTACTTCTTTTTAAACAAACCGGTTGGGTCTGAGGTGTCCAAACAATTCATCACCAAAGTTTATCTTTCCCTTGAATTCCCTCAAACTGATGCGAGCAACCAAACAGGGAGAACAGGTGTCATCGTCAAACAGAGACCTCCATGGAATGAATAAATCTATAAAAACCTCACATAGTCATCAACTTCCAGCAAACACTGGCCAGTGGGTTGAAGACAGTCCGACTTCTGCGGGTCTGTCCTTTTAGCGCTCTCCCTCTTAATTTTTATGGTTCCTGCACCTTCAGGAAATGACCCTTTTATAGGGTCAACACTATAAAAGACTTGTTTTTTTGTGGGAGTGGTTAGTGGATGTGTGTGTGTATGTGTGTGTGTGTGTGTGTGTGTGTGGTGGGGGGTAAGTGTTCAAGTTACTACCGGTTCGTCTTTGCTGCCAAAGAAAGAGACCCGATGAGGTTAATAGTCTCCTCTTCCAATATATCACATAGCTGTGAACTCTGTGACCCTTTTTGTCAATAGGAGAACTTTTCTCTGGAGTGTGTGTGTGTGTGTGTGTGTGTGTGTGAGTGTGAGTGTGAGTCTGTGTGTGTGTGTGTGTGTGTGTGTGTGTGTGTGTGTGTGTGTGTGTGTGTGTGTGTGTGTGTGTGTGTGTGTGTGTGCGCGCGTGTAACTGCCACTATGTGTCTGCATGTGTCCATGTGCAGAAATGTACATCCATACCTCTATATGTGTAATGTACGTTTTTCCATATTTCAGCATGCTCTTGTACTCTATGTGCCTAGTCTTAATGGGATTACATAATAATATCAGTATGGTGCTGCCTTATGTTTCATACAGCCAGCATGGACAATAGTTCAGCTAACTGATAGGGCATGAGGAAATGAACAAAAGTGGATGCTCTACATTATCATCCACTATCACATCTTAATCTGAGTAAAGTCCGTAATAATGGATTCCATTTAAAGTGTAGTTCTTCCTTGCAAATAGACAGTGATCTCATTTATGTTTTGGGCATGCCGGCCTGTATTCTACTTAAGTAAAACTTAAAAATGGAGAAGAGGCAGGGATTGAGGGTAAGCGAGTGCTGCTCTCTACTGGATTGTCTGCCACTGGGCAATCTCAAATTACTGTCACGGTACAGAAAATAGTGTACTCAAGACAGGAATTACAATATACAGTACACTTTTCAGTGAAAACTTTAACTGGGTTCTTGTACAACTGATGAAAAAAACATGAACAGTGGACTTGGTCCTCAGAAGTCAAAGTTCTGTAACAATTTTCTTGGTGCTCTGGCAGAAAGTTGTGGTGCAAGTATCTTCAGTTGTTATATGGTGATGACTTCACGTTCACCACATATGTGGTTCAGTGGGCATTAAGATGTACAGAGAGGGAGAGAGAGAGAGAGAAGAAAAGGAAGTTCTTGATGGAAGAGGAAGGTCTGGTCTAAATGCCATAGACAGGTGACAAATGAGAGGCTGCTGGGGTCAAAACCTCACCCCACCTCGGGCAAGACAAACTGCAACACAATACACACCTGCACGTGTATTCCCATGCACACACACTCTCTTACCTACACAAGTGCGAGCAATTCAGCTCATCTGAAAAAGGCATCAAAGAAATCCATCAAATGTGTCACACATAAATACATGAGCACTTGTTCACAATGCTGCATCGCAAACTGACCACAGAGAGAGCCGTTAAACTGCTGAAAAACACGTCATCTCATGTGCATGAACAGCAAGCTGAATAGTTACCTTCACAACACACTATGGAGGGAGACGTTTTAGTACATAAAGTGCCGCACTACGATATAAATAGCCCTACTTTTCCATGAAATTTCATAGTAATTAGAGACCAGGAAGCATGGACCATCTCAACCCCCACTGCGGCACCCACGTACCTTGAGTGAATACTAAGAAGCAACTCTGGCACAGGTCCAGTTCAGTATGTACTGTGTGAACCCACATGGCCCATCAAAGGCAGTGTGCACGACCGTGAAAGGGTGATTGGGTTCGAGGTGCGCAGGGAATAGTGTTTGAAGTCCTCCTTCTATCAGAGAGACAGAAGAGGCACTTTTAATCCTGTGGGATCACTAAGGCGCCACAGGCAAGAGAGAGATGCACTCATTCTCTCAACTCTTCCATGAGTACCCGAGAAAAAGAGCGAAGAGGAGAGGGGGCTAACAGGGAGGAAGGTGGGGGCGGGTGGGGGCGAGGGGAAAGAGAAGTAGCAGATGATAAAAAAAAAAAGCTGCAGCTGATGTAGAGGGATGAAGCAAGCAGAATACAGAGGAAATGAGAGACCTGAATGAAAGTGAAGTGCTGCACCGTGACAATTACAGCAGCAATGTCAGTTATTAACTCCTCTGACTGGCAGGAGGCACTTAATAATGTTTAATTAATCAACAATGGATTATAACTGTAAAATTCTTTTTTTTCCCCACCTATATAAAATATAAGAGAGGTGGTCGCCATGCAGTTGGAGGTGTAATCCAGAATCAAAATCCTGGGGCTGTGGTGCAAAAACCCAAACTGTCACTCTGACCAAGGAAAAAACATTGAATGGTGGAGGATAGCAATCACTTAACAGAGGAAAATGAAGGTACAAGAAGTCTTTGCACGGTGTGTGTGTGTGTGTGTGTGTGTGTGTGTGTGTGTGTGTGTGTGTGTGTGTGTCCGTGTCAGGCAAAAATATGACTTAAAGGTGATGGTCCTTTGTGATTTCTCTTGTGATGGACAGCAGCAGAGACATTTGAAATGCTTGCCTGGCCTGCAGGTGAGTGTGAGTTTCAACATGTCTGTGTGGACAGGTTGAGAAAGAATAATCAAATATGGGATAAAACAGGACAATAGAGAGATACCAGCCATTATTCTAGTTGTGAATGAAAAATATGCATGTCCGTGTGTAAAAATATGTGTGTGCTTGTGAGTGAAAGATAAAGAATCAGAGCAAAAGAGAGAGAGAGGGAGAGAATAATCCTACAATAAGACCCGCAAACAAACCTGAGCCATAACATTGCTCTCCCATCTTAAATTGTCCCTAAAACAGCTGCAAAATAGTAAAAAAAAAATGGTGTTAAAAGTGAACTTATACATAAATCAAGTCCTGGTTTATGCTTCTGTGATTCAGGAGTGAGATGCAAAACCTTATTTACAACACTGAATTCCTGAGCCATCAGCTGAACAGCATCACTCCAGCAAAAACAAGACTCAGAGGACAAAAGTCACAAAATGATGAGGGTTATAGAGATTTGTGCAAGTGATTAAAATTAAAAGTGATTTGTTGTTATGGTTCAATAGAAAGAGTAGTCTACTGGAGATGAAAAAGGAGATATGAAACTCATTTTAGGCTGCAGTAACATGTAAAGTTATTGTAGTATAATCAAACAGACAGGTAGGGTTTGCATGGCAGAATTGAAGGGTATAACTCAAATATACCCTTGCTATTCTCCAAACTAAATAGGCCAGCTTACATTTAGCTGAGATGAAAAAAACCAAAGCACCCAATGCCCTTTCAGCATGTAGAGCACCAACTAACAAAAGCTAAGTCGGTGCATGTCAACTATAAAACATGTCAGTGTGTGCAAAAAAAATAAATAACTACAATTAAAACCTGAGAAGTTCATTATGCCTTTGCTCACAAAGTCTGACAACACATGAGGCCAAAGTCGCCTACACACAAGCCTATCTTTGTTCACTCGTGGAGAAAAAACTGATTATTTGGAGGGTATTTCATCCGCCTTGTGCAGAATATATTATGTGTGTAAATGTTGTTGAACCCCGCGATTCGCCAGGAAAAGGTCACACACTCCCCTCGACCCCAAGTGATTCTCTGTCTTTGTGTACTCGTAGTGAAAAAAACGAGCTGCGCCTATAAACTTCGCATTTAAAAGGCAAGTGCGGTCGAGGGGGGCCGCTGCATGAGGGAAACAATGGCAGCTTTTTGGACACACTTTTTCTCACTGCGATGAACAGCAGGGAATCCGGTAGAGCCTCCTATAAAAGACCGATAGAGCACAGCTGCCAGGGTTCAACTGCAATTTTATAAAATGTCTCTCAGGGCCTGTGGTTTATCTGCAGATTTATATTCAAGGACCGTGTGGGGAACTAATAGTGGGCAAGTTCTTAGGGGCAACAATCCGGGGGCCTCTTGACAACAAAATGCAATAAAGGGGCCTTTGCAAATAAAACAAACAAACAACAAAAAAGACAAAAGTTGCAGGGGATGCAACTGCCAACCAAATGTTGCATTATCATTATTGATTTACGCACTTGACATTCAAACGTCTGCTGTGCGTCCGTTCAAAGTCAAACACAAATAAAGGCAACATCCATCTGAAATGGACAAGTTTTTAAGACGCAGCCGGCCCGTGTGACAGCGCCGCTCCGGAGCCTGGGAGCAGCCATGGCCCCAAACACCAGACACTCCGTTTGGCCTGTCAGCCCTTCAGGCAGGATCGTGTTAGCAGGTGCTCAACGCACAGCTCGATTATCACCATCACCATCATCATCATCATCATCATCATAAGCTAGACAAAAGCAATTCAGTTAATAGGCCATAATGGACCTATCTGTGTTAAAGTGACGAGGCTCTTTACTGATTATTGATTTATCAAGTTCACACACAATCCCTATTTTGACAACCGTGGCCAACAGTTGACCTGGGCCATTTGTCTAATGTTATCAGAGTGGACCCACGACACTTGACCACACAATCCTAAAAAAAAAAAAAAAAAAAGTAGGCTAGGTCACTGACCGGAATGAGCTCCAGTAGCCTATAGCTGGACTACCCACACATGCAAGTCCATCTATCTGGTCAACGTGCGTTTATAAACATCCACTTAGAGGATTAGTTTGTGTGTTATTTTGTTTGTAAAGTGTCACTCACGCTCGGAGGCCATGGTGATGACGGACTCCGTGGTGGCGTGATATTCATCCTCCTCCATAAACTCATCCTGGGAAGACGCGTCTCCCTGGAAGTCATGATGGTCCAGGAGCTGCTGGAGCGGAGGAGCCTTGGGTAACAGCTGATTCACCACCTCCCGGCTTATATTGGGCGCCTGCTTCAGACGCAGCTTGCTCAGGATCTGGGACTTGATGGTCTCCAGCCTCAGGACTTTGCTCTGCTCCCTCCAAACACACGCAGAGCATTCATGGGCTCCAGCGTCCTCGTCCAGCAGAGACAGCCCGGCATCCGTGGGCATCTCGCTGGCAGGAGGCAGCAGCAGATTGGGCTCATCGCTCCCCGACTGTCCCAGGGAGATGAGCACCATTAAGCACAGTAAAAAGTTGTACCTCGGCATGACGATGCGCTGATCAGGCGACACAACTTTTTTTCTTGACTCGGTTTATCCCGTTATTCTCTGATATGTGTGTGCCGCTTCTTGCCTTATCCTACAAAAGGTAGGCAATCTGTGATATTCATCTATTCCAATGCGATCACCCTTCAGATATCTTTTTAAAGCAGGAGCTTTAACAATTTAAACCAAAAAAAAAAAAAAGTGCGTTCCAGTGTGTCTCGTTATAGGCTGCTTTGATTGAAAGTAACTAATTATCTCTACATGCATAGCCCGCTCACATGTACTGGTTGTTTTGGGGTCCCCTATCAGATAACAATTTAGTCCATAGAGGTGTGAATGTTCAGAAGTGTCACTGAAAAATGTGCAAGTGCGGTCAAAAAGGGGCTCTTTATATATCTCCGCTACCCGGTGTCGTAATCCATCTCCATTGGCTAAGATTGCAACAAAAGGCTTTTAGGTCTGTCACCAAGTCAAGAGGGATAGAGCGAAGGGAGGGAGGAAGCACCATTATGAGAGTATAAATCTTTGTACAGTACAGAAACAATGTCTCAAATTAGAGATATAGCCCAATTAGGTTATTGTGTCATGATGGTGACAGAAAGTAGACCACTGATCCTGTTGCTGTGAATGATTTATACTACATTGGTGCTACTGAATTATGGATTCCTTACGAAATCTCAGCATTATCTCATAAATTACATACAATTTCTCAATATTTGTGGTGTATTTCAGCAATAAAGCTGTAGTCTTACGCCGCAATTGCAGAAAATTCTTCAAAATGTCATGATAGGCGGAGATAGCTCCGTTAAACTCAACCAGGGAATTTAGAAAAGGCACAAGAGTCTCAAAACTTTACATCGGGTTTTGACCATCAAACCAGACTAAGTCAAAACTAAAACAAAGTAGCCTAGTTCAATAGTTCACCTACGAAAGTTTGGTCTATAAATAAGCCATACTTCAATCCCGGGTCAATAGAGACTTTAAAATTATAGATCCATTAATAAGTAAATATGGAAATAATAAAAAGTTGATTGTTAATATTATGAATGGCTTTGGTAATCCTTCTATACAGTCCTTTGGCAGGCCTGCATACAATTTTCTTTGCACTTTCCAGTATAGATTCAAAACTAAAATTAAATTATAATAATAACAATCATATTATAATCAGTAAAATTGCAAGTAACAAAAGTGCATTGCATTGGCAAACTGCTGCTAAATGCATATTCCATGAGTTAGTTTAATTCTTCATTGATATTTTACATAATGCAGTTTGCAGTTTTATTAAGTTGTATCATAGGCTATTTACTCTGAGAGCCTTTATGTAAGGTTGTCAGTGTCAATTAAAATACTTCAGCTTCTATAAGAGTTTCCCAGCTGAAAACTGTAATAAAATATTGTATCATTTGTGTTTAGACAAACTTTCAGAACTGGGTCAAATATCTAAATGTAAAAATGGCACGTCTTAAAGCCATGAGCTGCCTGCAGTCAGTGAGGCATCAGGCAGTGACCTACTACTGTCATCTGCTGGAGGAAAACACAGTTGCAGCTGCTCTTCTACAGTTCAAATGTGTGGAGGAGCTTATGTTGAAGTTGATTGTCTCAGCCTGAGTTGCATTCATCATTTTTATTTTTATATTTGTGTGTTGTGGTCAGATTAACCATTGATTCTGATGTCAAACAAAAAGCCCAGAAGCACAGATGTTCAGCTGATTTCATCCCTGTGCAGTTCACATTGAATCAAAGCCACATCATCAGCTTGGTTACACTGACAAAGTCTCAGTGCATGGGAGATATAAGCCAATTCATAAGATTTCTTTACATGTTAAAACGGTCACTATAATAATGAATGAAACTGAAAACAGTGGGGTTATAAGGCATTGTTCACACTGCTGCTAAATTCCAGGTTTATACAGGACATACACTATATAGACTATATGGAAGTTTTGACAGAAAAGGGCCTTCCCCAAGCTGTTCCCACAAGGAAGCAGAGAATTGTCCAAAATGTCTTGGTGAGCTGAAGCATTATGATTTCCTTTCACTGGAACTAAGGGGCCGAGGCCGACCCCAGAAAAATAAGCTGATAGATTTATCCCTCCTCCACCAAACTTTACAGTTGGCACAATACTTTGAAACTCAGACTCATCCATCAGACCGCCAGATAGAGAAGCATGATTGGTCACTCCACAGAACATGTTTCCATCGTTCCAGAGTCCAGTGGCGGCGTGCTTTAGAATGAGCCATTCTTCCACCAATGTGTGTAAAGGCAGACTGCATGGCTAGGTGCTTCATTTTATACACCAGTGGCAATGCGACTGAATGAAACACCTGAATTCAATGATTAAGAGGTGTGGCCCAATGCTTTTGTCCATATAGTGTACTTTTCTTAAGAGGAGCCAGTACTCTCATGACAAAAAGAGAAAATATTTAGCTGCTCTGACATGAAAATCTGTGTGAATGTTTGTTTGTAACTGTCAGTGCTACAATGAAATTAAGCTCAATGATCCCCTCAGTTGGGAGAAAGTTGCTCACATTTAAAAGTATTGATTCAATGATCAATAACTTAACAATAACTTCCCAACATTAATATTTTAGGGTGTGTTTTCTCTTTATGTTTTTTCCTGAGATATTATAAATGAAAACTGTATAATCAATCTGGGATGCTCAGTGCGATATACAGTATTAACTTTTTATGATGTAATTATTCTAATATTTTCCAATGTGGCCACTTTCCCTAAATCTGTCTAATCTACAAATATGCCTACCTAGGTAGTGAATTCCTACATTACCCAGAATGCCTTGTGACAGCCCCTAGAGAACAATAATGAGGCAGTGTTAGAGAGCTCAGGTTTTCTAGCTGAGAAAAAGTAAAACTATTCCTTTATCAAAAAACAGCATGTCTGATAGCTGCATTGCATTCTGGTGTTTTGAAATCCCTGTTGGTGAAGAAATTTGTATATTCAGTGTTTGAGGTCTGGTTTCATGATTGAACATCAGCACAAAATGGTGAAAGAAGCCATTGCTCTGATTCTTACCAAGGCATATTATCATTAGCTGTGTTTTTGGGTGGAGTTTTCCTTTACGTAAATTAGGATGCAAAACTCCACTTCCTGAAACTCAAAAAAGAGCATTACTGTCATGAAGTTGGGTATCAAATGTGATGATTTCTCATGCTTCTAAGTCATAAAATAATGCCATACCTTGTTTTTATACGTTTTAATTGTTTGTTTGTTTTTACTCTTTTGAAAGAGATTTGTAGATCTGTGTTTGAAAAGTGCTATATAAATGACAATGATGATGACGATGATGGTGATGATGATGGTTTTTACTTGTATTATAGGCTGTGTTAGTATTAGTGTTGACCTGAGTGACATCCTTTCTCTTCAAACAGAGCTGATCTGCTGCTGACGCTGACTGAAACCATGACCACATGCACCACACCCTCTTGCACGCAAATACACAGCACCACATATATATCATGCTTAACTGGAGTAAAATTGAGCTCATAGTTAGTGCTGCTGTTGTACTGGACTGCATTTTATTGAGGGCTGTTTCCACTATTCTGCCCCCCTCATTGTATATAAATGGGGAGGACAAAAAAATGGAAACACCTCTCAATGTGATGTAATCCAGTATAAGACCTCTGCAAACTACATCCTCAGTAATAAACATGTAATTAAATTTACACATTTTTCACAATTAGAAACAGAGCTGTTGCACTGAACTGCATTAGATTTTACAGGTGGACCTAATAAAGTGCCCGCTGGGTACATATAAAACAATTACATCATGCATGCATTAGGTCGGCTTAATATTAAGATACGCCAACTCCACGTGCCATTGTTGCAGATTTATCATTGCTATTAGTGCATGAGTTTTGTTTTGTGACATGCGCAGTGGTGCACAGCAGAACTACAAATGGCCTCGCGGCGCTCTGTGCTGCAGTCGGCTCTCTGGCTCACGTGTGCTCTTTGCTCTCTCATTGTGTGACTGGTGAGTGCGGGCGAGCTGGAGGCGGTCGCACACGGTTTGGACCCCGTGGCCTTCCGTAGACCACGGCCGGGGCGTCGTCATTAGCCTGCCGTCTAAAACAAACACCAAGCAGCGTTTCGCACAGAGCCTCCAGAGCTCTTTTACCCCTTCAAAATGCACTCGGTTACCTTGGAAAGAAACGGTTCTCCGAAGAAAAGGACTCTTTCTCGGGGAATGAGCGAGGACGAGTCCCTTCGCAGCATTATAAAGGAGGTGAGCGGCGGAGAAAGAAAAAAAAAATCACAGCGTCATTGGCTTCCCACTCTTTTCAACATTTTGTCCATAACGGGAACATTACGTCCGTGTCTGCGTAACGTTTGCTAATCGGTCGTTAGTTTTTCACGTTTTGCTGTTAGATAATCCGGTTATGTGGGTGTTAAGCTAAGACAGCCTACCAGTGAATTAAAGATTAGAGGGTGAGACGGTAGGTGTGAACAGCCAGGGCCCAAGCTCACTTCCCCGTCACTTTCCTCTGTGTAGTGTCATGACAACGATTTTGAATACTGCAGTGTTTGGCTGTGGCAGTGTGTTTGTTTTATATTTTGTTGTTATCCGCTCATCAGACTGAAAGTTCATCCAGGCGTCTGACACGAAGCGACAGCAGATGTGGCACCCTCAAGAAGAGGAGTGACAGCCAGGTAGGATCCTCACCACCAGGGTTAAGGAGCTAAATACAATGTCAGAGACCTTCATTTAAACCCTGCTGCCTCCACACACACACACATACGCAACACCCTTAACACTCACATATGCAGTAATAACACTAAATACTCACATAAATGCATGAAACCCCTGCGCACACACTGTAAATACTGTAAAACACTGTGCATCGCCTGCATGTGTGTGTGTGTTTTACATTGTGTAACTATAGCAACAGCTGTGTCATAGTGATGGGTTATTATTCTGCCAAATGCTGTCCTAGTCTTTTGATTTGGCTTATCAAACAGTGCATTTTTAAGGTGTGAGTGCAATCAAGAATACACAGGCTTGCCATACTGTGTTTTTACTTTCCGATTTAAAGCTGCGTTTTCAGGCAATATAGAGTGTTTTGATACAGCTTTTGTTGTTCTCTGTGGCAGTATTACTATTGGTTTTCAGAGCTGACTCTCTAAATTTGAAGGTAGAGTTGCAGAGAAGTGCTGCGTTGTAGCGTTTAAATAAAGGCACTGCGTCATACATTTTGAGACTTCAGTATAATTATTGTTAACACACAACACCATCCCTGAGAAGACTGGCAGCCACTACCAGTCTGCGCTATGCGTTTTATATTGTGTCCTGCCGGGGAGGATTGCAAAAAAATGAATCTTATCTTTATTATGCAAGTACTAAACAACCTTTTTTCACTTCCAGTTTTTTGACTTGCTTCAACTTTGTGCTATCTTACCGTGGCGACATCCTCTCAGCAACAGGAAACAATGGGGCTTGAAGGAACTGTCTCAATTGTGATGAACAGAAAGTGCCATAAATAGCCGCTACAGTCACACCACAGGCCTTATGCTCAATTTCAAAACACAGCAGATATCAGTCTCTTTTTTTTTTTTTTTTTTTTTTTTTTTGGATGACAGTTCTCTCTATTCTCAAAGGAAACCCATATCTGAAATTAACATGAGCTAACGATACCCGAAACTCACAGTAACAAAAGATATCACATGTGTTTCTGTACAAACAGTTCTGCTTATTTCAAACAAGTTTTGGTTTTGGAATCTGCCTTACAGTGTGACTGTATTTAGGCATATCTCTTGCTGTCTCTGTTGTCCTCCGTGATGATGTAGGCTCAGCCAAGTGTGCTGGGCACCAGAATTATGATGTTTGGCGGCTGGCTTTACTTTGTGCCTTGCACATAAACTGAGATTATGCCTGTTTGTGTGTGTGTGTGTGTTTGTGTGTGTGTGTGTGTGTGAGAGAGAGAGAGAGAGAGAGAGAGAACAGCAGTCTGACTTGTGAACAATACAGCTTCTCAAAAAATGAAATGATTTATCATCTTAATATTTGGAAATGCTCAGCAGCAATGTCATGTAGCTAATTAAACTTCTTTTCTTTTAAATTCCAGCAGTCTGACCAGGATCTCTTCATGGGGCTCCCAGAAATGGTGACTTGTTGTTGTTACTATAATTAATACTTGATTTGATTTGTATTGGTGTGACAGGGAAATGTGGTAATTTGTTTACTTGAGTAGGCTTTTTTCTACCGACTAAAGTTAAACTTCCACAACAGCAGTGACCTCATGGCTGGGTCATGAAGTCCTTCATGTGGTTTGTGTTGGCAAAACATGAAACACTCCATGGCCAGAGTCCATGTAGATTCAAAAAGGCAAAATCACTGCAGGCTTGAAGGTTGTTATTATTTCCTGCAGTGCATATCACTCCATGGTTTAAATGTTAATTAGAAAATATCTCACTGTGGTAGTGTACAGTGTTTCTTTAGATATGCAATTAAACCTTCATACTGGATGTGCTGCAGTGATTGTCAAGGTACCAGATGAGGGAACCCACTGATGATTGTCTCTGAGTGCATGTTGGTGGTTTAATTTAGAAATGCTGCCCACCCACTGACTGGCTCGTGTTCCTCTGAAGCTGCCCACACTGATATGGGAGTGTTTTTGTGATGTAGCTTGAGCTGCAGGCCAGCTATGACGAGGTGGTCCAGGAGCTGCGTGGGCTCGAGGTTGAGCGAGAGGCTCTGTTGTTCCAGGTGGACGTCCTGCAGGACACCCTGGAGGGCGTAGAGGAGCTGCTGGCGGAGGCCCAAAGGGAAGCTGGACAAGCCAGCATGGTACGTCAGCTAAACTAAAACTCTTCAGAAACTCCTGTGATCTAACACAAAAATGCTTGCTTCTGTTTCAGCCACATTAAGGCATTCAACAATTCCCTCCAACTCCTATCAGTGTCTTTGCCCTTTTCTGTTGTGAAATTGTTGCACTTTTGTTCCAGCTAAGTCTAAACATTGTTGTAACCAAGGTTGTGACCGCAATGTGTTTTCTGTCCTTTGTTGACGCCAGTTTGTCTCTCTGTGTTTGTAGGAGTTGGAGCGAGAGAGAGAGGCCAATAGGAAACTGGAGAACATGGTCTGCTCTCTGATGCGAGAGGTGGAGAGATTAAAAGAGGTAATGGGGCAACTGAGAGGAGAGCATTACATAATTTTACACAGACACACATGCTTCCTGAATGTGTGTGTGAAGATTGACTAATGGCTTGTTAATGCAGGCCAACTGTTGTGTAACAGTTTGTCAGGGGCCTGTTGGCTTGTCTGAACTCAACATAACATTTGAACAGGATAAGTTCAGAAGATGCATATTGCAGTCTGCTCTATACAAATCACAAGTTGCTTTATGACTAAAATGCTGTAATTTGTAGTATCTGTAGTTTGTAAGACTTAGAAAATACTTGGCTCTCTGTGAAATATTGTGCACACATGCATGACATGTTTTACCTCAGAAAATACCCTAGAAATGTTGAACATTAGCCAGTTATTTTTCTTCAGCAGGCCCTTGTTAGATTGTGTACAGTCATATACACCAGTTATCAGGTTGATAAAGTAACTGTGTGTGTCATAATCTTTTTAAAGACCCAGCAATTGTGCATTTCTAGGATTAGTGTCACAAGTCATGACAACTCTTATGAAGTCATTTATTTAGGTATGTAAATGTCCAAACAGCCCTACGATAATGCAGCTGGCATTCCAGTACTTGGCATGTTGCAATTAAAGGAAGAATTCCCCAGTTTTCACAATAATATGAGTAACAGAGTAAAAGTGGTTTACAATGATCTATTTCATAAATGAAGTACTGTCCATCACAATCAGAAACAGAAATACGTTATTGAAATTGGGTTAGTTGCAGTTGCTCAAATTCTCAAGAGAAGGATTAAATGACAAGAAATAGAAAAGAGATAAGAAATATAATTTTATCAAAAGTATGAGCATTAAGTGTAAATATGTGCATGAATCCTACAAAATATCACCACAGAAAATACAGAAATCAGAAAATGTGCATATGTAAAAAAGCTATACCTATATATATGTTTTCTATGTACTCCACATTTAACACACTGTGTTTATATATGGCAACTTGGACCTTTAATTTCAGGCCAGTTTTATCCCCTGAGATGTAAAAGGATGCATTTTGGGCAAAATTAACATCAGTAGTAAGCATTTAGCAAAAATAATCAGAATCAATGCTGACCTTCACACAACTGTACCCATATTTTGCCACCACCTGTACGTCCCACATAACAAAATGACAGCCTGATGTGAAGGGGAGTTTTATTGATTAAAAGACATTTTTCTTTGTTCTTGCAGGAGAGGAACACTGCTCCACTCGCTGCGGAGCATGAAAGGGAGGACGAGGCGACAAAACGAGGACACCAAATGAAAAAAGAGCACAGTGAAGTGGCACACTCTGAAAATCAAAGCAGCTATACCAGCAGTAGGGGTCTACCAGAGGAGGTGGGACAGGGGGGAGGAAGCCCCCTGCGGAAGCTCCACAGGATGGTCACTGAGACCCCTGGGCAGATGGCCACTCTTGCACTGGACACCCTACCCACCGCCGGCATCCTGAGGAGGCCTTGTGCCAGCCACCTAGAGGACAGGCGGGATCCGTCCCCTGACAGGAACAATGACACAGACAGCCAGAGTGCCTATGAGGATGCATCTGCTGACACTCCCGAGCTGGACCGGGTGTTTCCGGGCGCTGAGAAGGCGTTGGAGCTGCCCGATGACGCAGACGACACAGTGAGTGATGAGGGAAACCCAGCTGACCTCTGCCAGGCCAATGATTCTGAGCCCCAAAACCCCAGAAATAACGATTTTTGCATCCTGTCTTAAGTTTGCTCATTTTGCTGTCTTGCTTTACAGGGAAAAAGTTTGAAGATCATTCCTGATCAGTTTGTTGATGTTAAAGACTAAAATACTTTGCTTTTGGACTTCAGTAGTTTATCTAGTTTACCTGATATCTGATATTTATATTCTTATAAAAAGTAATGGCCAACAATAACTTTGTCATAATACACTGTAGTAGGATAATCTTGTTAGCCATATGAATCTACCAAGTTCCTTTCAAAGAAATTCTCAGGATCCAGGTGGTTTGTAAGGTGAAATTCCAGTAATGACTACTTATTCTTTGCTACTTAGCGTTGCTCACTACTTATTTTTGTTTTCTTTGCCAATTGTTCTCTTCCACATCTCAAAGGACCAGCAATGTCCGTCTTGCCTGTTTCATTTTTTTTTTTTTTTTTTGCCGTTTGCTAGACCTGGCAAATATTCTCTCACATGCTGTTTTGACCCCCCTCCACTAATCTGTCATGAAAGAATATCTGCATATGAAGAAGAGCTGCCAGGACACAACAGAATCTGCCTGTGTACAAAACAGACTGAGCTCCATAAGTACTTAGAAAGGAACTCTGCTCTTTTGGCCTTTTTACTTTGGAGGTGAAAATTACTATGAGGTGCAGATTGGCATGGCAAGCAATGGAAGAAGAAAGGTACACAAAAATATGGACATTAGAGTTGGATGTTTTGGGGTTTCACATATTAAAGTTCTTAATTTTGATTGTTTGGCATGCCAAAATGGGGTGACCACATACCACGAGGGCTGTAGTTGGTTACTTCTTCATCTTATTCATCTGAGTTATTGTGGTACTTGACATCCACTGCAGCTTGTCTTCGTCATCCACATGGCTGTAGAGCTCACTGTGGGATTTTTACGTCTGCTCTGCTTTTTTAGGAATGAGCTTTTTCCTTGGAAATGAGGCTCAGAGGCTGGCACAGCAGTTGTGCTGATGAACTGTTAATGACTTAAGGGATTTTGATTTTAATGTAAGGGAGAAATGTAAGGGAGAAATTTTACATATTTTACTGCCTCATTTGCCTGATCATATCTCCCAAAGGGTCTTAATGCCTGTGCTGTCTTATTATTGAGAATTTGGGGAAATTGATTTGGATGAATTTGCACTTTTTGAAATTCTTGTCTTGTTGCAGAATTTGTCAAAATGCATTAGTAAAAAAAAAACCCTTTATAATAAAACATGCCTGGGAGAACTAAACAGCTGGCCCAGTGTAAGGCTGTGTTTTCTCTGCTTGCATGGTAATATATTTGCACAATTACAGTGAAACTTGATTAAATAAGTCTTGCTGGATATCTGCTACACACTGTATTTGTAGGTAACTGTAATTTTAAAATTTTTCCTCTTTCTGTTTTATGTTTCTTTTTTACATTTGAGGCAAAGTCACAGAGTTGATCTTTTCCCCGTTCTGGTGATCAGTGACTTGCATGCTTGCCTGAGAATGTATTTTGATTTTCAGTATGCTTATGTATTCATTAGTGTCATTTATTTGTACTTTTGCACGCAGTACCTCTACATATACTGTATATTAAATCATATGTTCAACTGAGTTATTTTCTGATAATTTGTTTAAAAAAAATACATGTTATAAAAGGGATTTCTGTCGTATCTGTGCAAATTGTGTATAATACAGTAATGCCCAGATTCGATCTTTTGCAAAAATTAAGGTATCTCTTAAGCATTGTAAGGGCTTTCAGTTTTGACCAAACACCACATGCAACACACCCATCTGTTCAAACAGTGAGAGGTTGCAGTTTTTATAACTACAGACACACACAGGAGTGTAACAGTAATGAAGAAAAAGCTGAAAATTAAAAGTTGAACTCTCGGGAAATGCCACTTTTATTTGGAACTCCTTTGGCCATGAAAACATGATTGGAAGTGTTTTTTAGGCCATTATTTGTCACCCTTTGTGTCTCACTTTTCCACGTGCCTCTTGTCTTCTCTGGACTGGATCTTGCAGCCGAGTCTCAACCCACTGCTGGCTCATCTTGCTAATGATCAGTTACATGTATAGCCTACATATAATTGTTGTAGCTGCTGTTACACTTTGAACTCGGGACACACATACTCTTGGTTCACTGTACTTTGTTCTCACAGAGATTTCCAAAACAAACTCAGCCACATTATTTTAGGATGTCTCTTGCTCTGTGGTGCCGCTGTGTTGTCAATCAAACTGTGACAGGCTATAAAAATTAGCCTGTCAATGTTTACTGTCTTCAAACATGTAAGCACGTAATTAGTTGAAGGAAACATCAACAATCAAGGGTTGCTGTTGTTACAAATGCTCATTGAGTCATGAATTTTCTCTACCCAGTTATTCCCTTCCAGGGTCACAGGGCTGGTTGTTGTAATTAACAAATTAAGATATTTCTGTATGTTTTGATATATAACTGATAACAATTTTCTTTCACATTTATGCTTTTTAATATGCAAGCAAATTGCATCAGTGATTGCTTTATTTGAAAATGGATGTTTTTGCAGTCATGGGTATTTTTAGGCCCTAGCAGTTATGTTTTTGAAATATCATTTCATTTTTGAGTCTGTAACAGCAAAAATTGTTATGTATTGTATTTTCACACAGCTTTGCAAAAACTATGTTCCTACAATAATTGTATTTATTTCATGGGTCTAAATATTTTTGGCTTGTCCCAAGCTTGTGGGTTTGGTGTTCAGATGCATATAGTAAGTGGCACAAATTTAGACATTTAACTGAAACTACATTCCAGAAATATCAAAATAAATATGTGAAACTGTTGGTGTTGACTGGTCATTTGACTTGAGTGTTATTGTAAATACAATGTTTACTGCCAAAATAATGGAATGCTGGGTTCCTGTGAGTCATCAGAACAGCTTCAGTGTGTTTTGATTTGTGACAATAGAATAATTTCCAGCATCTCATATTTTGATGATGGTGGTGAAAAACATTTTCCCTGGGAGTGCTGACTTTCACTGAGATCTTTGCATACTTTTTCAAAACCTCTCTAAATTGGGCTAAATCTGAAAATTTGGAGTTTTCAAAACTATTAAATGAAGTTCTGAGATTTAGGATTTAATGAGCCAATTAAAGATAAAATGTTTCTGCATTTTTCAAAACTTAAAGGATAGTTTTGATGACAAAATTGAAGATCATTTTGATCCAACTGAATTTATTATATCTTGAATCTGTCCTTGAACCACTAAACATTTTAAAGAAAAAAAAATCAATAGGAGTTTGAATTTTGTCTGTGAGTAACTCTGCACTTTATGATTCTGCATGAGTAAATTAACATACAAACTGTCATTTTTTGTGTGCCTCTTTTGTCTTTTTAGCATTTTTGCCAGCTTTACTTTAATATTTGGCAACAGAGAGGGCTATTGAACTATCTGGGTTGGTATTACAACACTACACCAGTTCAGCTCTGCCTCCGCAGTCGCACTTTCTCTGTCATGGTGGGTGAATTGTCTTCATCCTCATCATATATTACATGTGGGGTTCCTCAGGTCTCTGTTTTAGGGACCGTCCTATTTCTCCAATACATGATCCCACTCAGTCACATGATCTGTAAACACGGTATCTCTGTTCACTGTGTTGATAAGCAGATATCTGCCCCTAAAAGAACAACACAAACTATCTTACATTTCACTATGTCAGAGATACTATGTTTAAGGATGCAGGAAGCACCCACCGCAACTTTCTCTTGCTAGCGAACTGGTTGACCTTGGTCATGAAAGACATTTGTTTTGCTTTCCTCGCTGGTGTCTGCAAAGTTATAAATCTGATTTTTAGACATCATTCAAAATGTATTTATACAAATGGATGAAAAATCGGAAAGAGAGGATACTGAACACCAGTGGTTCCTTTGCTGCTTGGTGTGTAAATCACATGATATGACAGAACACATACTAAAAAAGTGATATTGTTATACCGTAATGAAATATCAATTAAGTTCCATTTATTTGATACTAATATTACATTATTACAAGAGTTTGTAATGAAAAAAAAAATTCTGGAAATGATCAAGCATGGACAAAATTAATTAATTAAGCAATTAAGAATTTTGCTGTTTTGAAGCAGTTGTATTGATTACTTTAAAACTAAGTCTCCCTTATTTATTAACAAATCTCATGCACTGTATATGTACTATACAGGTAGTATTTTCTCATTTTCCTAATTCAAAACATATTAAAAAAAAAAAAAAAAAAAAAAACATTAAACAAATTAACTGGTGTTGGATGAATATGGGTTATTAGGAAACAGTGATGGAAGAACTTAATGGGCACTTATTCAGAGTTGCAGCAGTTCCAAAATATTGCTTTAAGTCTGAATTTAAATCATGTTTGCATTATTAAAATGGAAGGAGTGATGCTGTTTATTATAGGTCTCCATGGGTCTAACATGTAAACAATGCATATGCACCAAAAGCATGTGTGTGCATCTTTCTGCACAAAGTTTTTGAGTTTTATAAAAAAGCAAAAATTGGTTTTGGAAAGCTCGTACACACTGCAGAATGAGTGATGGGGAAGCTGATAAAAACTGACCTTCATTTTGTTGAAATAATTATGGTTTACATCAAATAGTAGCTAATCTTATCAAAACATCCCTTTATCTTTCTTAATCTTCAGCTGTTTCCACTGTGGCAGGCTTGCAAACTGGTCTTTGGTGATCCCAAATACATTGCAGAAGTCTGAGTCAGAGAGGTGTCTCTGAAAAGCAGTTAACAAAAAATTAATTACACAGTAAAAATGATTAAACATTTGGCTCATTCCTGGATAAGAAATTTCTGAGCTCTCCCTGGGCCCTGATGTTAAATGCATAATAATGATTCCTGAGAAATCGCCCTAATTCAGGAAGATGGTGATCGTCATGACCTCGGCAATAACAGTATGTTGTGTTTAAAATCTGGAAAGATATCAAACTTATAGTATAGTGCTGCAGTCAGGAAATGATAAATGGTTTTTCAAGGCAATTTAATCAGGTTTCTAAAAAGTCAGGGAAGGACCTTAAAATCCTGTTTTCAGTATTTTCACTGTTTGGCATGAATGCTCACTCACCTGATACACATGGCATTTAATTTCTAGTCATGATATATAATACACACAAACAAAGCCAGAATTAAAATAATAATAATAATAATAATAATAATAATAATAATAATAATAATAATAATGATTACATTCAAAGTATCATTATTATTAGCATTATTGTTGTTGCCTAGAAACTTGCATCTCCTTTACTGACTTACTGACTTGTTTAGAGCTAACCTGCCTGATCTTTACACATCCTTGCCCTGTAAATAAAGTACCTCTTTCTGCGTGGGGTCCACATCCTCAGGCAGCTCACTGACATGCTTGTTGACCAAAGCCTCTGGTGGGTAAACCTGAAAGCTCCTCTCACTCACTACACACTGCTGATCCTAGGATGAAATTAAATGAAATTAAAGTAACAGACATTTGCAATCCATGTTATTTTTCTTGGCTGAGCACTCATCACATTGTCAGGAAAAAATTACAATAGTGACACTTAAATGGCCCTAAAAGCTATTTTTGTAGTACAGACGGCATTATTTTTTGTTATAGGCCAGAACATTTCAGGCTATAAGGGTCTATTTTGTAATTTTGTTGTCAGCCTTTATTATTATTACTACTATTTGACAATAGGAAGAATTAATAAATTGATAATGCAGCAATGTATAAAAGTGGTAAGTTAGCCCTCCAAAAATAGCAATCCTTTAATGTCAGCTTCAACTACTGTACCATGGGAAAAAATTTTAATATATAACATGCAACTGTGGAAGAATAACATTTTGGTTTCAAGTGTCAAGATGTTGTACATTACACAGCATCACAATGAAAAGAACTTTTTTGGGGGGGGCAAATTTACGAATTGAATGATGTTGTGCTTACTTTTGCAATAAGAACTGGATTTGTTAAGTCTCCTAATTCCTTCTTCAGCTCTTCATAACTCTTTCCTCCCTGAAAGAAACATTTGTCAATAGTGCTTCAGTGTTAAGTATTGCCATGTTAACAAGATACATGCCACAGACGCACACACACACACTGAGAAGAATCCACTTCACTCACATTCCATTTGCTGGGATCCCAGGCGGTGAACCAACCGGTGAAGGTGGGCGGCTCATATTCTTGCTTGATCAGGATGACAGGTGTGTCTGGATCTCTGGCCCCTGGGTGGGTGCGTAGGTATTCCTGGCTGATGACCACAGCTTCCTTCCGCTCTACCTCGTTGGCTTCTTTGCCCACCCAAAGGAAGACCTGAGACCACCGAGGACGTGACAGGTGGCAGAATTGGGAAAAGATCGTTGTGCATTGTAAAATTTGATTGGTTGGAATATCACCTAAAATAGCACAAACTGCATGAAAATTAGATGAGTTTGAAAAAAATACCTGGTCCCATGTATCTAACAGCATGACGTCGTCCTCGCTGAGGTCGTCCTGTGTGAACTGAGTCACCTCGGTGACAATGAAACGGCCGGTCTTATTGGAGCAAACAAACAGGCGAGGCTGGTGGTCTAAAACAGTCTGCTGTAGTCTGTAAAGAACACACACACACACACACACAATACAGGGAAGCATGTGTTTTGACTAGAAGTGACTCGAGAACTGTTTTTACAAAATTAATTTCTTTTACATTTACCCAAACTTTTATGTTTCACTTGTTCGCCGGTAAAAACGAATACAACATTTCTTTCACCAGTTTCATCTTTACCTCTTGCTATTAGCATAGGGAGCTTTCCCGCCAAGCAACTCCCAGAATTCAATGGGCTCCTGCCCTTCTGCTACAGTCTCATCAGCTCCTGATTTCTGTCCAATCACAAAGCTGATCTCCTTCGCCATGGCCCTCTCATCTCCACTGGATCCCTTGTTAAAAAAAAGATTATAAAATCCACCATTTTCATATTGTGAAGATTCAGTATTTAGCTCAAGTAAACAGATGCTCAGTGTCAAAAAGATCATGATTCATGCCACCTTGCTGCCATAATTCATCCCTTCTTTGTCTCATATTAACAGCATCTTCCTCACCTTCCCACACCACAGATACTGCTCTGATTGGCTCTTGAGCAAAAAGACATCATTGGAGTTAAGCGAGCTGGCAAGGGCCGGCACCTCAATGGCCTTGGTATTGGAAGGGTCAGTGCCGTGGACCTGGAACAACCTGATTGGTGGCTCTGGGTCCGATGTCCCTTTCCGAGATGTGCCACCCTAAAAAAAAGAAAGGAAATATTGGAGAATATTCTATATTGTCACACACAAATGGCACTTTCATCGACAGAACTGTCAGTAGAGTATAATCTTATGTATTAGAAGCTAAGTGCAGTCGACAGACATACCTCAAAGATGACCATTTTACCCTTAAAAATGGCCATAAAGTGTCTTGGTTCTTTTCCCATGGTTATCCTGACTTGTACTGGCTGGCCACCGTACTTCTGATCCAAGTTCACAGCCTGAAACGCAGAGGCTGCCAGTTCATCCTGTGATGCATGGCGTCCCTAAAACGACATGTGGAGAAGTAGTTTAATTTTTTCAGATAATGCACTGATATTCTAAATGGATAGATAAATAAATAGCAGGGCAGGAATGGTGAAGGATAGACATTTTTGCATGATGGAAACGTGATATTTTAGTGCATGATCCTTCAGTTTGAGTGTTGGGGAAGAGGCTAAGTGGTAGTGATATACACCACTGTCCTACCTGCCATATATAGAGAAGGTAGCTGTTCTTGTTGTGAGCCTGGTAAGAGTACAGGACCAGGTAACAGTCTCCCCCATAGAAGTAGCCGTACCACTGAGGCTCCACAGGGACCAGCTCCAAGTCCTCAATCCGCCACACCTGGGCACATCATAGTTTCATATATAATTTGAAATACTCTCATCAGAAGCTACAACTGATCTCGCATTCAGACTTGGCTGTCGCAGGTACCTCCACTTGGCCGGTGCCATTGTCCACCATTCGCTCGTGTGCAGCCACCTGTGGCATCACGTGCATCAGAGCTGCGTCAAACTTTTCCTGCGTGACATCAGCTAAAGCAAGTGTGTTTAGAAAACAAGACAGGAGCAGAAATCAATAACCAGCTAAGTTTTCATAAAGACACAATTTCTCCTTTGTTTTTTTTTTTTATTATTATTATTTATAATTATTATTATTTTATTTTTTGCCATACATACCCACTTTCCCCCTCGTGTGCACCCTGCCTAGGCCTTGTGTCTGGTCCTTCACTGTCCAACTCTGGAAAAGCTGCTTGAAGAGGGCTGACTCTGCCCCGTCATTCACTGTCTCCACGTTGGTGGTGATGGGGTAGTTTTTAGCTTTAATGAACTCCTGCCACAGTCAGTCAATCAGATCCAAGAAAGAAACCCAAGATATGCATCATGAGTGAACAGTCAATCTGGATTTACACAGAAACAACATGGTGGGCACTTGAACTACATAGTGGTCCTTCTGTGTGTACGTCGCTCACCAAAGCTCTGGACATGGCAGCCTGTCTTTCAGCTTTGTTTGCTCTCTTCCCCTTCCACACAAAGAGCTTTACCCCTCCCTGGTCCAGGATGTAGCAGTCCTAAATAAATAATTCCATAAAAATTTTCATAACCAAATCATTTCATGCCTTCAGAAAACATAACATAGCCATGAGGGGTTCAAGCAATGTTTCAGTGGGTTTTCATTCTTAGTGTTAACAGCTTTTATTTTGTAACCGATGTGGTCGTTGACTCATCTAGCCCCTACTGGATAATTGGTAAATGTCAACCATCTTGTGGAGTAAAGAAAAGCTGTATTGTCATTCATTCTGTAAATAACCCTGAGGAGAGCTGATACAAGATACATACTTAGCCATACATTCACTCAATCCAGTTTTCTGATATCAATTTTTGACACCCCCTGTTGGTAGAATTAAAAATGGTTTAATCTTCATGCTCGGCTGACCCGAAAGATACATCAAGTTTAACATTAATTTGACAAGCTGTTGTTAAAGTTATGACCTGTTTTGTGACAGGACACATCTGTTTGCAGTTTCATTGGCTGATGCAGCAGCTGAGTGCACGAGATGACTTATTAGCTGCCAGTCTGGCCAACGATGTTAGAGAAAAGTGTTCAAAAATTGCAAACTGGAAAGCTGACTGGCTGACTGTGTATATGTGCACTGATGTAAAGTTGAGTTCAGGTTCAGGTTTATTTATAGCCCTTAATCACTATTTACAGTCTCAAAAGGCTTTGCGGAGCCAGAGTTCACACCCTGATCTGAACCCTGATAATTGTCAGTTTGACTTAGAATGTAGGACTTCTAACCTTGTTAAGCTGAATATTTCTGACCTTTAAGTATATCACATTCCCTGTATAGTATCTTAGGTTCAGGAGAAAAATAAACCAGCAGATCTCCATGGCCTGATCCCCTAACTACACCTACTGACTCTGTGGATATAACATATTAAAGGCGTTTGTATGACACAAACTCACATCATGATTCAGGATGTCCTGAACCAGCGGTCTGGTAGCAACTTCTGTGACCTTCATCTGACCAGCCTCATCTGATACACTAAAGGAAAGAGGAAAGAAACCAATTAGAGGAAACAGTCAAGACACTGAATTGACGAATCCTCACACACTGGCTACTTGAAACACTGGGAAACGGCAGCAGCTCACTGGTAGAGGGTGAGTTGTGACTTCTGTTCCTGGTCAGCTGTTTCATCAGGAAGTCCACTTGTCAGAGTAATTGTTCTTTCACCAAGAACAGAGGTCAGGAGTGCCATGTGTTGAGAGCAGTCGTCCTCTGCATCACCTTCAATCACCCTGATCTCTGCCCGTCCTCCTCTCTCTCTGTCTCGAATGTCTTTGGCCAGCAGCATGCCCTGGGAACCAGACATACGTCATACACAGAAAGCCATGATGTATACATTTCCATAGAGACCTAGGTATTTTAAAAATTAGACGTTTAAAATATTGTTTACACCAGTCATTTCAAAGCCTCTGTGTGCCTCGACAGTGCTAATTCATCAAAGTAAATGCATTCATATGTTGGCAGTTTAAATGCCTATATCAACGTATCTAATCACACAATACCTTGTCACAAGTTGATTTTGGAAATGATTTATGCAGGTTGGACTTATGTATTAAAACATTTTCTCTAGGCCCTGTTGAAAATGTGAAATTTCTAGTAAAAGCTTGGCAAATAAGCTGCTTATCAGCAGACGCGGCCTGTGGTGCATTAGCACACAGCTTGAAAAGATGCTTGTTTTTTCAGCTTCTCATTTTGAACTTTTAACTTTGTCATTTTATTAAAATTGCCATTATTAGTACACATTAGTTCATTTGCTAAATCCTATGTTCTATGACAGTATTCTTACCTATGATAAAATTTGACCTAGGTGAACAAAATGATAAAAACACCAAATAATAAATGAATGTCAAGGACCTATGAAGGATTAAGGCAACCCTTTGACTTCAGCCCTCCTTGTAATACTGTTACATAAGATCTGACAGCCTGTGGTGGGATATTGGACCGTCTGGAAAGCTTCCAATTTTCAAAGGAGGTAGGAGGTGTAAGTCAACTTCACACTCCACAACTTCCTGTAAAAGGTCAGTGATGTTTACACCTAGTGACCGGTGAGGCCATGAATGGTGCCTGACATAATCCTGAAACCACTCATGAATATGTTTTGCAATGCATATGTGGTGCATTGTTGTCTCAGATTATGAAAGAAGTCATGAGGGAGCAATGTTTGCACCTGGTCCTGTAAAATGACCTCATATTGTTTGACTGTGATAAGGCTGTGACAAGAAATCATCAGACCTATCACTTCCACAAGATGGCTGCATTGTGAGTTAAACACATCCTTTTGCTTTCTCCAAACATGAACCCATCAGTGCTGCAAAAAGGGGAAAGATGGAGTTTTCAGGCATCGATATTTCTGTTTCCCTTTGCGTGGTGGTCCAGGTTTTGTGCTCTTTACACAAGGTTATACATCTTTGTGTGTTGGACTTGTTGGATACAAGCACCTGAGTGGCAACCCCTGCATAAACACCAGCACTGCAACTCTCACACATACAGTTCTTGATGAGACTGTGTCACAACAGCGCTGATTCAATTATGTGGTCATTTGTAAGACTAGATGATAGCGAGATCAGATTTGTTGCTTGGGGGAGCACATTGTGTGCACAGCGCTCCATGGGGATTGTGCAAACACCATAATGAAAACCATGTTTACACACAGGCATGCACACACTAGCAACAAGCAAATCCCACCTTGAGCCTTTCTTGTTTGTTACTGCTCGGTCCGTTCCACTGAATGATGGTCTTGCCGATGTCAACCAAAAACACGTCTCCGAGGTTAAAGCTCTGCCAGCTCATTTCCACCTGAGAGAAAATAACAAGATCAGGTGCTCTCCCTGCATGACTTTGCTGTGTGTCATATTGTACCATCACCACTTTCTCAGTTTCAGCTCACCTCCATGGCCGTGACCCTTTTCTTGCCTTTCACATGTAGCAGTCTCTCAATGTTGTAGGAGTTGGTTTCGGTATGTCTCATGCCTGATGCAACTCCACCTTTTTTATAGCTGAATAAGACAGGGTTACCGTGTCCTTTTTCTGCCCCTTGCTACATTTTACATTGATTTACTTGTAAATGTAGTGTGTTAAATACTGTTTCCCTCTGATAGCCTTTCAAAGTTACAAATATTGAAGCTCATTCCATAAAGTAAAATATAAGACCACAAACCACATGCACCAATCCAATGACATTTAATCCATGGCTACATTATGATTTTCAGCATTTTTAGATTAACTCACATTATTCCTTGTTTGAAGTAGCCCCGGAAGGCATCAGACTCGTGGCCCTGCACCTCACGGTGCTGAACCGGGGAGAGCCCCAAAAACTCATCGAGCTGTATGGTGTACACAGCAGCTGCACCCTGTTCATCCTGACTCGACTGGGATCCGATCCAGTAGTGGATATCATAGCCCAGGAAGCTGCCCACTTTCTGGGTCTTGAAAAACACAGAGAATAATCAGTGTGGGGCGGCAGATAGGTTAACAGCCTGACTGATATATTACCAATAATGAAAGAGTGCATACAAGAGTGCATTTTGCCTCTGGTACACAGAAAACACACTGTCCCAACAAGAAAAGTCAACACAGATAATACATCCCATCAGAACACAGTGATTCATCCTCCAGGACTTACAAAGAGAAGCACGTAGCAGTCACCCTCATAAAAATTTCCATAGGATTTCTCAGGGATTTGTACCAGATCCATTTTCTATTGCACAGAGAGAAAAAAAGGTCTATTTTACTTGTATTTCCACCAAAACCGGAAGGAAACATTGTAGTGTACATTGTACGAAAACAAAAATCTCACATCTAATAGCCAATATGCAGTTTTGTTTAGTTTTGTTTTGATCATTTATACTCAGTACTGGGTTTTTATTATTATTATTATTTCTCACTAGGAGATCAGATGGATGCTCTTTTAATGACATCAAGCTGTTTTATCAGTGACTGTGTTGGGTGTTATTGAACCGCCATTCATTTCAGAGAATGGAAAATCCAAAAATCAAATTACCTCAACTCGCCAGATTATAATACCAGGGCTGTGAGTTACTGCTCTGAATGTGTACTCCATGTTGCTCCGATGCACTCAAGTTCAGTTGCAGGCGTCGCTTCGATTCCTGTGATGGATATGTGGAAAGTGGATAATTATGAAAGTAGTCTTGCTATTTTGGGGATCTTTCATGCATCAAATACCATCTCCTTACAGTCAGGCATGTAACTATAAATGTTTACATTACAAAATATATGTATAAAAAAGGTGCTGACCTATGTTGCAACTTCAATCTCTTTTCTCTTGATAAACTGTCAAGTATGAAACTTACCATCAAACAACACAGAAACCTAGAAATAGCCAGTATAATCAAATCACATAAAACTGTACAGTTATGGATCAAAATATACCTGATATTCCTGATTGAAGAAGCACCTGTCAGCTTTTATGATTTTCCAGCAGCTGATTTTCCAGGAGACGACGAAGATTGTCACTCCTCTGCTTTTCAGCCCCCCAACAGATTTGCCTGTGTTTGCATGTTCCAGGACCTTTCCTATCGGCCTGCCCAATCACTGGGGGAGATACACAACCTCACAGGCAAATGTGGAGAGAACAGGATTGGCTCATATTCAAATCTTTATACTAACAAACCTGAGCCAGTGATGGTGGCAGGAGCGAGTAGGAAGGAGGAAAGTCATAAATATGCCTCCTACCTCCACAAATAAGAATGGTGGTGTTGTAAAAAAAAAAAAAAAAAAAAAAACCTGGAACTAAAGGTCCTGTATTGAAATACTGTGTGTACTCAACAGGGACAGAGGTACCTATTCTATAATAACTGTAATAAATCTGTAATATCTACAGCCCATGACCAAAGGCAGACTTCCAAGTGAGCCATAACTATATACAAAAGGGCATTGTTAGTAGGAAGAGAAATTATCACAGGCCTTTTAGATGAACCACTGTCTCAGCACTGTCAGCTGCAACTAGAAATAATTAAGGAGCTGTGCTGATATCAATAACTCTTGGTATGTGGATGCTCCTCCAAAAATTACCAGTTTCAGTGATTGAACAATGAACTTTTTTTCTCTTTTTTGTAAATTGCTTATAAAATTCTTATCTTGAATCTTCACTGGCAAACCTGAAATCTTCTGAATGTCCCAGGTGTCGAGTTCTATGAGGCTGTTATTGTCCTAAACATCAATACAGGACATTTTTAGGACAATCATGTTCCATTTGAAAAGCTGCTTAGAGTGGGATCCAGCAATCCTCATGAAAAGGCAGTGGAAAAAAAAAACAGTTCCCAGTGGGTCAGAGTCCATGAAATGGAAAAGGGTGGAAACTATGTAACACACAACACACACACAACACACACAAATAAATTCCTTGTTTTATGTATTATAGGCCTACACTTTCCCACCTTTTCCATTCCTCACTTAGAGCGGTCCAAGCTTCAGAGGCAAAAAAACTGACTGTGCATTATGAATCAACGCTTGTCAGAAATGAAAACATTCACTGCAAGCCAGTGGACATCTAGACTGACTCAGATACTAAAGATAGCTTAAACATCTTGCAAATGAAAAAAATTTTTTTGACTTGATGTCTTGTTTGCATCATTCCTGCGTAATTTACTGTTTCAAAATGCCGCCCTCTAGAGGATGCCAGTGGATGTTAGTGGATGGACTGGAGTGTAGTAGAGAAAATGACATCATCTATTTAGTGTTAATGAAAAAGGAATCACTTATACACATTTGAAAGACTCAGGTAATTAAGAAAGAAACAACAAGGTCAGGTCACATTTTCAACAATTATACATTCCACAGGGTCAGGATGGTTTAAATGAAAAGGAAAAGTCAGATGCATCTGCCCAGGACTACGTTTATTGTGGAACAACTAAAAAAATGGAATAATGTACACAATATCATTCACTGCCCTGGATTGTTGAAAGACACATCTTTATAAATCTGTTAGTCCTCATTGGTTGTCCTGCTTCTTATTTGATAAATACATGAATAAACAGATCAATAAATCTTCAGGGATTTTGCAGCTGCTCCAAGTTACATGGGTAAAAAGTAAATACAATAATGCTAAAATAATAAATTCTACAAGACTCTTAGAGAATTTAATCTATTATCTCTTAATTTTTTGTGGACCATTCATTACTATTTTCACTCATGTCTCAGAGTTCTGAGAGATCTGTATCGCTGCTGTCTAACAAATATACAGATGGGAGCAAATTCTGGCATCATAACAACAAGTTCCCTGATGACTGATGTTTCTATAAACTGCCAGGTTTTTTTGTGATGCCTGTGTCCATGAAGCAAAACCCCTTAGTGGTATATTGAAATCAGGAAAATGCAAAGCCTTGCCACAGTAGATTAAAACGGCACTGTTTTGATTTGCAAAATGCATTTGCCACTTCAGATGCACAGTGAGGGCACCTCCTTGAGATTTTGTAGTTTTACCTAAACAGGCACAAGACAGTGAGGATGAAAGCAAGTGATGTCACCAGTTAAACAAAGCACTTATCTAATTAGAGCTGTGGCCTTCTCACAATAAGACATAAACAACAGCTTGACTGCACAATTTCACTTTGACAATGACAGTCCTCCAGAGGGGAGATGACGCCACACAGAAATCAACAACCAAAATTAAATGAATGACACACCTGTAAACACAAGCAGTAAGAGAAGTAAAGGTATAATTTAGCACGGACAGCACTTGGGTAAGAATGGCAGCAAACAAACAAAGAAGTTACTTTGTGACTGTGTCTCATCAGTGCATGCACTTTACCGCAAGCAGTGTTTTAACTGAAAGACACAGCAACAAATCCTGAAAAAGGGGCATGCACTGATGTCTTTTTTCCTTTCCTGGAAGAGGAGGGGGGTTGACATGAAGCCCAGATGCTGGATTGTGGGTGAAGGCAGGATCCTCATACCTCACCGACTCCTCAGCTCCCCTCACATTCCGTTTCCCCCTCCTGCTCCCTCCTGTCGCTTTGAGGTGACCCTTCATCAAACCAGTTTCCTTTGCCTGAAAGAAAAGAAAGAAACTGCCTTAAATCTATACATGCAAAAATATATCATATTTTTACACAGAGATATATAAATATATCTCTCTGTGTTAACATCTGCCAACATAGCATTGTGTTTTTTCAGTTTGTCCACCGTGGAAATGAAAGGATTGTCTGTGCCTGTGTCTCTTTTTTGAGGGTATATGGTTCCATCAGCGCCAGATGTTTTCAGCTCCTCCCTGTGTGCTTAGTAAAACATTCCAGTCCAGCTCTGGGACTCTGCTGGTTCCTCCAGACACTCTCACTCAGCTCCGCTCAAAATCTGGACGAGCAACAGGAGTGACTGACCCTGACACAAAAATGAGAGGACTTGTTGTCTTGGTTACTTTGGCGTGCTTTGCCAGTGCTCAACACCAAGCACTGATTGATTACTTGGAGCGGCGACTGCTTGCTATTGAGGTAAGACTCCCTTTACCTCCCTGCCGCACCCTGCGCCCCAGAGTCCCTTTGAAAGGAAACTTTCCAGGGACAGGGAACCGTCGATGGAATGCAGATGTGGGGAAATGCTGGGGAAAATGAGGGGAAATTGCAATTTCTCTAAAATGTAGTGACTTTGTGCTTCTTTGCTGGGTTAAAAAAGTGAAGCTGAAATTAAGTTTAGAAGGTTTAATTGTTGAGCTGTGTAGGCATGGCAAAGATGACACAATACACACACAAGCTGCAGTTTGTAAAATATTACATAATGAGCTACCTCTAAAATGTTATGACTCGAGAGAGATTAATAAATTTAGCCAGGAGTGGATCATCAGCTTTGCCCTGATACAGGAACTTTAAAAAAAAGTAGAGTCAAGGTTGAACAACACATATGCAGAGAGAGAGAGAGAAAAAAACTTCCCCACAGGGGGAAAAAGCTAATCAGGATCTTCCAACTCCTGTGTAGCTTGATTGTTCTGAACACAGGCACTGTTTTGGCATCATAAAATCATGTTTATTATGATAGAAGGGAAAGTAATAATTTTGGAGACAGTTTATGCCAGAACAAACATCGTTCAGAGGCAGCAATTTCCTGCCTTTGTGTTGGTTGGATATTTTTGTGATGGCTAGAAATCTATTTTACCACACACTGCAGTAGGCAACTGTGAGCTCAATTCCAGTTACAGCTTGTCATTATTACACAGCTGATCCTGTCTAAATTTAATGGTGTCTTTGTTTATGTGGAAAAAGGGTGTTCAAGTCTCTCTCTCACACGTAATAATTTTACAACTTCTCATACGAGTCATCACACAAAACTCAAACCGGAGATACTGTGCTGCCACTTCACTCCATGTATGCAAAACTCAATGAAGCAGTGCGAGACTTCATTGGTCATCCCCAGGGAATTTCTCTTTTCGGTTTTACCCGCCTCCACAGCGAGGTCAGAGGTGAGGCTCAGCTGCTCAGCAGCGCCCCTGGAGCTGGTAGGACCTCACTGTGTTGCTCAAGGACACTTCAGCAGGGAGGATTCCTGCTGTCTGAGGGCTTGAACCTTGGTGGTTTACAATGGTGGAAAGAGTACCACAAACTGGCACTCAAGTTGACGTGTTGGTGCTGTGTTGATAATTTACTTAAGTCAAAGCAGAGGTACTGCTGAAAGAAATCAACTTAAGTAAAAGCAAAAAGTAGCTCATTTAAAATTTTCTTGGAGTAAAAGAAACTTTTTAAAACTGTAACTTAGATTTGATCTTTTCCATGCAGTTATAAAATGATGACTGTTCACATTAGATGCTTTTAAAGGTGTATTGCACAGGTTGTAGACTCAGCTGATAAATGTGGAATAAGCACATAATATGTTGGTTGAGTCTTTATGGTTCTCATCATCAGATTGACTCACTAATATTTTTCCCCTTTTCGCCCTTCTTATTCTACATTTTTGCCAGTTGAGTCTAAATGGTCCTCGTTTCCACTGATCATGCAGTTTTTCATCATGCGGCTTTTACTGGAAATTTTGAAATGAAAAACAGTAGAACCAGATTCCCCTTCTCATCTTTGCTGTTTGATCATTCATTGAGAAAGGTTCCATAATCTGTCATTGATCTGTTATGGATATGATTTAAAACGTAGTGAAGTTCAATGCTCAAGCAAAAATGTACTTAAATAAAAGTAGAATTACTTATTTAAAAAAAAATACTCAAAAAGTACAAGTACAGAAAAAAGCTACTCAATTACAGTAGATACTTCAAACCTGGGCTCCCTACACATTACACTCTGCTTGTGTTGTGAACCTGAACAGATTAGAAAATGACGCCTTCCTCAGTGCATTTGCAGGAAATGCTTGTCAGCACACACACTGACAGCAAAACTTCATGTTCTGCTGTCATACTAATGAAATATCCTCCAAATCATAATCAGTTTAAACAGATTTTAAGTGCAACAATTCTTATATATGCATTTCAACAGATTCATGACCTTTTCTCTAGATTCTGATTGCATCAGAGTTCAAGGATATTGCCAATCCTTTCCCTCTTTCCCCCTTCTTTGAAACAGGATCGCATCTCGCTGTGGCATGAACAGACCAACCGCTACGCCACAGAGCTGCGGGAGCTGAAGCAGCAGATGGTCGCCCAGCTGGAGAACCTGGACAAAGAGAATGAGGTTCTGCGTAACACTCTCGAAAGCGTGGGAGCACGTGTGGACCGTGTTGAGCGCGAGATGGACTACCTGGAGACCCAAAATGGGGCCCAGCCGTGTGTGGATATGGACGACAAGCTGATGGAGCAGCAGGTGACACAGGTGAAGGAGGACAACAAGGCCAAGTATGCAAAGCTCTCAGGTGAGATGAGGTGGCCAGGTGGTGCACTTGTTTGACCAGCCGTGTTGTATTATAACCAAGATGTGCCTGTGGATACAACTGTGCATCCTTTGTTTTCTAAACACTGATAATTTGCCATCCATTTAAAAGATTGTTTTAGTTGCATGTCTCTGTGCACTTTTGCATGCAAGTTCTCAATCAGTTTACAGTTTGCTGACTCTGCTGGGTTTTCAGTGCGATAATAAGCAGGCTGTTTGTGAGAATAATGCTGCTCGGGCTGCTGACCTTGTTTATCATGAATTTTTGTTGAGCCTTTGTTTACTGACACTTGTCTGTGGCACCACTTCCTTTACCTCAGCTCTCACCACACTTTTATTGTGCTGCGAACTTTGGAAACACATTGCAAGGGCACATGAGTTGTGTGGATTTGTTGTTGCACTTGTACTGAAACTGTGCAGTATCTTATCTTGCCAAATTGTATCTTTACTTTAACTGCTGTACCATTGCCTATGCTGCACAATTTTTGATAACATCTACTGTACAACATGAACAATAAGACAAGGTGATAGAAAATAAAATAAAAGACACTTTTGTGTCACAGAAGGACAAAATGTTTCAGAGAAAAAAAGCCCCAACAAGAGGGACACAAAAACAGAACATGAAACATGAGAGTAGCTGTGTAGGATAGAAACATCATACATACATCATCAGGGTATAAAAAACATCTTAAAATCATGCAGTTGCTATAAATAACTCTGAATGTCTCTTGTTCTAGACTGTCGGGACATGATCTCCAGCATAAAGGCCATGAAAATCTTGAAGAAACTTGGAGGTCCAAAGGGCACATGGAGCAAAGACGTGAGCCGCGGCTCTGGGAGGGTTTACATCTTTAACGGGACAGATGGAGACACCATCCATGAGTTTGCCACTGTGCACGACTTCACCGGCTCCCTGGGCTTTACCCGGGCCAAAGCTGTGACGCTGCCCTCTGCCTGGAGGGGAACAGGCCACGTCATCTACAACAGCCACGCATATTACGTGAAGCAGGGAGAAGAGGTGGAGCTGGTCAAGTATGACATGAGGAACGGCTCTGTGACAGATACCGCAGTGTTCCCCGTGCAGGATAACCTCCCGGTGTACAGTCTGACCCCCGAGACTGTAGTGGACCTTGCTGTGGATGAGGAAGGCCTGTGGGCAATCTACGCCACACGGGAGAATGACAGGTACATCTCCATGGCAAAGATGGACGCCAAGTCGCTGGACACCGAGCAGATGTGGGACACGACATGTCCGAGGGAGAACGCAGAGGCGGCTTTTGTCATCTGCGGCACGCTGTATGTGGTTTACAACACCAAGCAGCCAGGCCGCTCACGTGTCCAGTGTGTGTTTGACGTCAACGGCATGGTGACCAGCGATGACGCGCCTCTGGTTTACTTCCCAAAGCGCTACGGGGCTCACTCCAGCCTGAAGTACAACCCGCTGGAGCAGCTTCTCTACGCCTGGGACGACGGCTACCAGATCCTCTACAAGCTGGTGATGAAAAAGAAACTGGAGGTGTGAGCTGAGACCCCAGCCAGCACCCGCCCGCCACACCCTCTCACCCCCCACCTACTCACACATACAGTACACACGTGATTTAAAGCTACAGTGCGGAGCTTTTACTGTTTTTCTTTGCATGAAGATTGAAAGAAACCCGTAAGTTTACTTCTCAAGCAACATTTCATTTACTGCCAGAGGAGGGAAACAAATCCTACAGGACTGGACGGTTCCGTACTGCAGATTTAAGTCTGAATTTTCAATAAACACATTCAAAAGTGCTGGAGTCTTAAAAAAAAGGGCAAATACTACCAGTTGTGAAGGTTGCACATATTTTCAGTGTTTTACAAGGTTCAGCTCTATATGATTTCATCTGCACAGCACAGTTTCTCTTGGCTGTGCAGACTTATTGCTAATCAGACTGCACTTCCACCTTTACAGCAGTTGTTTCTTAGTCAGCTCTAATGGTGAGCCGACATGAAAATGCTGACTAACCTGTGATCTGTTGTGCTACTGTCAAGTTTCAAGGTGGGGCCGCTTTAAGGTCAAGCCGCAAAATATGGAGAACGTCATAATTTCAACCTGGTAAATTACACACTTAAACCCTCACCTTAATCGCACTGAGACTCAATGCCTAACTGAAAATATGGCATCATTAATTTTAGAGGAAACAACTATTTTTGACCTTGGTTGCTGAGTGGAGACCCAAATAATATTTTACACATTTCCTTGAAAGGCATTTTCCCCCATGAATGCGCCATTTACTATGGAAACATTTGTCATAGAAAATGCAAAGCTCCTTTACAGAGAGAATAAATATTTGTTGTAAAAGGGGAGTCTGGATCTGACTTGACTGAAACAGCTGACGTCATGAGCTGTGTGGTCTGATTAGTAGATACATGATGGCATTAACTATTTTTGAGCAGGTATCTTGTAGCCGTGGATGTTGCTGTAAAGCTTAAGCCTTTCTGAAACTTCGATGAAAAGCTAAAAAATATACTTGCAACGTGCAAATGCTTAGCCAAAGTGTAATGAGAGAATTTATTTGCTGTAGGACTAACTGTACGGTAGCACAAAGACAAAAGTAGTACAGTGTAAGTAGGATCACACAGGCTCTGATGCTGCTGAGCCAAATTATTTAATATCTATTGTATTCTATTATAAATCAAGGCGATGCTTTGTTTGAGACAGTTCAGCATGATGAAAGTTTTTTGCCTCAAATTACATTTTGTAGCTTTTTTTAATATAATATGTGTGTTTTCACAAAGTTCTGCTGATGAACATTCAAAGGGTGTGAAAACAAGAGACTGGTGGGACAAAAACACAGCAATGTCACTGAGGCAGGTACAAGACGAAAGTTATGAGTACAGATGGCATATTCTTACACTTGCAACGAGCTGGCTAGCACTGTTACCTTTGTCTTTTTATGCCTCATGTGTGTTATCTATTAGAAACTGAGAGGTTTCATTACAAAATGCTATGCCGCTTGGACAAACTCTCTGCTGCAAAAACCCGCCATTTCTGAAAAGTGATTGTAACTGATGATAAATGATGATCTATTTTTTTAACCAACTTTTGCAACTTCAGTGTGGTTTATCTGTCATGTCAGCAGGAAATGGATGTTTTTTTTTTTTTTTTTCCATATCTCAAGTTATTCAGTTAATAATTCCTGTCACCTTGCAGTTTTTTGAACGTGGGCTGCTTGGCCTACAGGCTACATCACACTGAACAGTCTTACAAGATAAAACACATCAATTACTTTCAAAATCAGAGTTTTGTTGTGTTCAAAGTGAAACAATTTTTCAATCTTTAGGTTGAGTGAATTTTACAGTATTAAGGAAACAGCATGGCTCTCAAAATGGTTTGTTGCTGTTACTTGTTTTTATGACATAAAATTACCAAAATTAGCAAAGAGCACCAATATTTGGAATTCTGTCATCATTTTGACACATTTATTTATTTCTGCTTGAAAAATTACATTTCTGTCTCCAGCTGTATTCATTTCTTCTTTATGCCTGTTATATTGCACATTGCATTGCACACTATCATCTATTTCAACCCTACATTATGGATCACTATCAAATAAATGCCACATTATAACTGTTATTAGGCAGTCTGTGTCTTTATTCAAAGTAGGGATACCAAAACCTGCAAGATTTTTAACCGAAAAAAGAAAAAAATCTTCACAAGACTGATAGAAAGCTGAAGACTGTGAGTCAAAACATGACACACAGATGACACTTGACACACACATTCACATTGTTGCCTGTAATATTTCTGCAGTATTCTTATAGAAAATCATTTCTTATAGGGAAAAAGGACTCTGAATTCAGGTTTATGTAGGTCTAAGCAGTGTGATCATTTGCACAATGAAAATTATGACAATGCATTTTTTATATTGCAAAAGGTACAGTACAGGCCAAAAGTATGGACACACCTTCTCATTCAATGCATTTTCTTTATTTTCATGACTATTTACATTGTAGATTCTCACTGAAGGAATCAAAACTATGAATGAACACATGTGGAGTTATGTACTTAACAAAAAAGGTGAAATACAGTTTTTTTCAATCGCTTTACCTTCTCTGTCAACTCAGAAACGCTGGTATCAAAACAGTTAATACATAGGCCTAATGAGAGGCGCACTTCCCAAAATAACACATTTTGTTTGCAAAAGGCTCTTACCATGACAAAACATTTCAAACATGCAGCAAAAGCACATTTTGTCACCGCCCAATACAACTTGCAGTCAAGCGAGTTAATCCAGGCACTCACTCACTTCATACTCAACACCAAAATGCAACATACCCTTTTTAGTCTGTGCAGGTTCCACTTTACTTTTTTCCTGTGTATATTGCGGTCATATTTTTGACAATTTACATAGTTACATATTGTAAAGCAAGTAGCAAAAGCCAATATTTCCCTCAAACAACTCAACTTCTGCCCAAATGAATAGATTCCTTCAGTCAGCTATAGTGTACTGTAACACAGCTGACAGCAGAATACAAAATACAGACATCAGTTTGAAGAAGGTTCTCCTGTGAGCTACACATTCAAATGTGAACTTACAGTAAAGAACTGCATCCAAACTCAGAAAGACTTTGAAATGAAATTTTACTGTATTGATGGCAAAAACTGAAATACTATAATTCACATACAGTATTACACAGAAAAACTCAAAGGAGTTGAGAAAAAAAAAATACAAAATACAATTTATAGGCCCCTTTTTTGTAGGTGCATACTGATTGATTTGTGAATGGTGATTTGTGGAAAGGGTATTGATGCGGGTGCACTAGTGATTTCACAGTGATGCAGCTCATTTCTATCAGCTGTGAGCAGACGTTTTGCTTTTGACTACCATAGTGAAGTCAATGGAGTCAGGGCCATGTAAATGACACATGCGAGAAGTGTTGTGCAAAAGAGCCTGAAACATGTGTGAATCCAATGAAAAGGTATGAACACATTTGCAAAAGAAAACTTCTGCTGTGGTTTGGAGGTGAAGATGACGACAAAGTGGATCCCAGTTTCATTATACTGGAAAAAGCGAATGAAAAAAACTGTAACTGAAAACATGTTTTATATTCTAGTTTCTTCAAAATAGCCACCCTTTGCTCTGATTACTGCTTTGCACACTCTTGGCATTCTCTCGATGAGCTTCAAGAGATAGTCACCTGAAATGGTTTTCACTTCACAGGTGTGCCTTATCAGGGTTAATTAGTGGAATTTCTTGCTTTATCAATGGGGTTGGGACCATCAGTTGTGTTGTGCAGAAGTCAGGTTACTACACAGCCGACAGCCCTATTGGACAACTGTTAAAATTCATATTATGGCAAGAACCAATCAGCTAACTAAAGAAAAACGAGTGGCCATCATTACTTTAAGAAATGATGGTCAGGCAGTCCGGAAAATTGCCAAAACTTTAAATGTGTCCCCAAGTGGAGTCGCAAAAACCATCAAGCGCTACAACGAAACTGGCACACATGAGGACCGACCCAGGAAAGGAAGACCAAGAGTCACCTCTGCTTCTGAGGACAAATTCATCCGAGTCACCAGCCTCAGAAATCGCAAGTTAACAGCAGCTCAGATCAGAGATAAGATAAATGCCACACAGAGTTCTAGCAGCAGACCCATCTCTAGAACAACTGTTAAGAGGAGACTGCGCGAATCAGGCCTTCATGGTCAAATAGCTGCTAGGAAACCACTGCTAAGGAGAGGCAACAAGCAGAAGAGATTTGTTTGGGCCAAGAAACACAAGGAATGGACATTAGACCAGTGGAAATCTGTGCTTTGGTCTGATGAGTCCAAATTTGAGATCTTTGGTTCCAACCGCCGTGTCTTTGTGAGACAAAGAAAAGGTGAACGGATGGATTCCACATGCCTGGTTCCCACTGTGAAGCATGGAGGAGGAGGTGTGATGGTGTGGGGGTGTTTTGCTGGTGACACTGTTGGGGATTTATTCAAAATTGAAGGCACACTGAACCAGCATGGCTACAACAGCATCCTGCAGCGACATGCCATCCCATCCGGTTTGCGTTTAGTTGGACCATCATTTATTTTTCAACAGGACAATGACCCCAAACACACCTCCAGGCTGTGTAAGGGCTATTTGACCAAGAAGGAGAGTGATGGAGTGCTGTGGCAGATGACCTGGCCTCCACAGTCACCGGACCTGAACCCAATCCAGATGGTTTGGGGTGAGCTGGACCGCAGAGTGAAGGCAAAGGGGCCAACAAGTGCTAAACACCTCTGGGAACTCCTTCAAGACTGTTGGAAAACCATTTCAGGTGACTACCTCTTGAAGCTCATCGAGAGAATGCCAAGAGTGTGCAAAGCAGTAATAAGAGCAAAGGGTGGCTACTTTGAAGAAACTAGAATATAAAACATGTTTTCAGTTATTTCACCTTTTTTTGTTAAGTACATAACTCCACATGTGTTCATTCATAGTTTTGATGCCTTCAGTTAGAATCTACAATGTAAATAGTCATGAAAATAAAGAAACGCATTGAATGAGAAGGTGTGTCCAAACTTTTGGCCTGTACTGTATATACAATACAATAGTAATTCATAACATTAAGAATTCTCCAATAAAGTACAGCCTTATCTCCCACCAGTATGCCCTGTGCAGCTCACTGCCTTACAAAAGAAGAGAAGTGAATCAAGAGCTGATTCACTTATTACAACAGGTTGTGTCATCATGTTTCATCTGTCACCTTCATTCGCCCCAGCTGTCTTGCAAAAAAAAAAAAACAAAAAAAAAAAATCCATATTTGCAAAATTTAAAACAGTCTCTGCCTGAGTTTAGCCAGGTTAGCACAGACCCAGAGCTCTTCTCTTCCTTTGGTAGCGCCTTTATGGGAGCATTGTGCTGATTACGGTACAGCCGACAGAGCAAAGGTTATTATGAGCACAAAAAGAGTGCGTCTAATTATGTTTGGACACAAAATTTACATGGAACAAAAACCCTACATATTGTCAATTCATATTTTAGACACCCAACCAATCATATCTTGGGGGAGGCTCATGTCTTATTAAGGGGAGTAGAGCCGGGATCCCTACAACCTGCTTGTGCCACTCAGTATTTACTCACATCTGCCACTTTGGGCTTGACCGTCCAGAGGCCTCTTGGCAGTCTGCTCCTCCAACAGGGGTCCAGCACATCAGACCAGCACACAGACCCCTGCCTCTTCCAGCCACTGGCAGGATTTCCTGGTGCTGTATTCCACAGAGGGGCTTGGTTTGCCGTGCCACCTCCTCTCCCTGTTCCTCACCCACATTCCTTATCTGCTCACTCCAGACAGTGTGCTTCATCCTCCAGTAAATCTTAAATAAATACCAAAACACACACAGAACGGCACACAGCTAAATGTTTTACGATGGTTAATATGCTGTTTTATAAGAACATTTCAGGCAAGACACCCCCCTGGACATTGCTACTGTAAATGACAACCGTACAACATCCCACAGGTTGGTGGTGCAGCACTGATAACTTCCTCCATCGAGCCGAAGACGCTCTCAAATATTAGTATGCCTGTGCTATCACATCCGTTAACATTAACAAATAATTATTTGTTTGTTTTGTTGATGCCAGGGTTAAAACAGTAAAAACAGTCGGGGGAATGTGACAATTGCCTGTCTTTGTTTTGTATTTTGGTTTTAATAAGCCCAGTATGTGACAGGACGGAGACACTTTTATATTTCTTTTCTTTCTTCTGCATTTCCTTTCCATTACTATTTGTTGTATCTTTTATTATCTCATACTCTACACTTTTTTGCTTTCAGTTAATTGTGTAAATGAATTTTCCATGACAATAGAACATTTTTAAGTAATAATTGAATAATAAAAAACAAAAAAAATAATAACAATAATAATAAGCAGAAGAATGCTGGATGCAGTCAGTCAGATAAAGTTAACATGCCATGTACAACTAATCTAATGCCCAATAGTATGCTTATGTGATTATGTGATTGTGATGATGTAATTAGTGTCATTATGAAAATGCTTCCCCAAACAGCCAAATAACAATGATTCACAGTCCTGTTAAAGTTCAGAAACACTTCCAGAAACTCACTCGGGTCAGTGCATCATGTTGAGGAACCAGTCCATCACCAAACCACTGCTCAAAAGTATTTCCTTTTTTCAGATTCAGTTCTTAATTCAAGCCACTTGGTGTCATTGTTTGCATTGTGACTTTGTGGCGGCCCTGCCTGCTGAAAATCTGCCGTTCAGCATGTATCGCAGCTTCATGACAGACTCAAGGATGATCTTGCAAAATAATTTCCCCGTGGCGTTTTGGCTTTTTGGATTAATGTCCTCACAGGAGGCAAATTCACAAGTCAATTTGTTATCCTTTCATTATAAAGTTAAAAATGCCCCTGGTTTCACACTTTATTACCTGGCCACAATCGAGAAATGGTGAAGACAAAAACAGCTTGCACATCTTTCACACATTGCACGGCTAAATTTAGTTTATTCAAAGCACAGAGATGACGTTACAAATACATCTGCTCTTCTTCACACCACAGTAACCAGGACAGTCTAAATTGAGCCCCTGCAGTGTGCGAACTGCTTTTTTTTCTTTCACTATTTCATGAAAATAAGGCTTGAGCTGCTGTCCAAGATGTTGGTAGTATGTGTTAGATGTGCATGTTAGAGTGAAATGCAAAATTTTCTAACCTAGGTTCTAAAACCTATTTAACAATTAACGACAAAAAGGCACAATTTTAAAAACATTTTCTTGTATCTTTAAACAGAAAATCCCATTATCTTTACTTCCTGGAAAGCAGTTTTTATGTTTTTACTGCCAGGTGTATTAGAAGGTGTACATGAAAATTATATCATATCATACGACTTTTGCTTGTTTGTTTGTTTTGTTTTAGCAATCCAACCCTCTGCCCCTCCTATCACAATACTGACTCCCCCCGACAGACACCTGTGTTTTCAGCATAAATGACAACAGAGCAGGACTGTCACAAAGAAGAGCATCCCATTTCTCAATTTCATTTGCTAAAAAGAAACTCTGGTGTCTTTGGTACGCCGGGTACTTCTCCACCCACAGAAGGAGACCGATCAAAATGAAATCTCAAACTGTCTCCTGAACCGCAGTGAGCAATAACTGTTCAGAAAGAGGGAAAGACAGACCCACAATCATTATCTCAGCCCTTTTGGTTAAGCTCTGGTAGAAATCATCACTCACTAGCTGGATTGTTAAAAAAAAAAAAAAAAAAAAAAAAAAAAAAAAAAAGCATGCTGTGTGCAGTTTACTGACGTCTCATTACTTTTGGACATTAAAGTTTGAATTTTTCGGTCACCTCTCGATGCCTTTGAATGCTACCTGTGAGTTTTAATTTGTTTTAAACTTTTTATCAGCCGGGACGGGACATGAGTTTGTCAACCTTGGGTCATGTGGTCATTTTAATGTCCAGCTGGCTGTGAACATTAACCAGCGTTTTGTCATCCAACCCTGCAGAACTTCTCCTACTGGTACATCAAACAGCTGGTAATTTTAGGGACAAATTTAGGGCGAAATAGCCTCAACTCCTCCTCACTCCTCCCTGCCAAATGCTCTTTCCACTGTGGCTGTGGCATGTAATACAATAACAAAAAAAAAACAAAAAAAAAACATAAAGTCTTCCATTTTCCATTTTTACGAATATAACGGCTTATAAAGGGAAACATCCAAACAGATTAAATCAATCAGTCAGAAACAAACACAAAAGTACAATAACTATGAATCCAAGAGTCTGCCAGAGACTGGATCATTGCCATGCATCTTGCCACTGGAACTGCAGTGCAATGATCTTTCAGTGTTGTGCCTCCTTGAAACCAAGCATAATTTCAGTATCAATAATGTAGCGATAATTTATAGTAATGCTATGTCTGGATTTTATAGGTTACCAAGCTAAAAGTTAAGAGGAAAAAAGAATATTCTGTCGAATTGAATTAAGTTGAAATGAACTCTAAAAAACAATTGCTCCAGAGATCTGTGACAATACATTTCAGAGGATATAGCACTTAAAAGAATTAAATAAACACTTCTTCATCTCCAGAAATGACCTTTAGTGTTTAATGACTTATTTGAACAATAACTAAAACCAGAGTCAAGAGATCTTGTGGCAGATACAAAAAAGGAAACAGAACAGACAGGGTGAAACAAGAGGGTTGAAACAGGATCTGCAAGTTTGCCTGTGGTTTCCAAGTGATAATAACTAGCAGCATTTCTGAAGAGCTTGACTTGCCAGCCTGCCACACAGTCAGAGAGCATCTCTTTGCTCCTTTTGTCTCAGGATGGAGAACTACAATTATGATTCAGCTTATGAGTACTACTATGGCAATCTAACTGACAATGAAACGTATTTCTTTACAGACAGCACCGAGGTTTGTCCCAGCTCATACCTCCATGGCGCTGACATCTACCTGCCCATATTGTATTCCATCATATTTTTGACTGGCTTTATTGGAAACCTCTTTGTGATCACGGTCGTGGCTGCCAAGGGTAAGAGGAATGGCCGGCTGGTGGACATATTTGTGGTCAACCTGGCGCTTGCTGACCTCGTGTTTGTCTTCACCCTGCCACTGTGGGCCGTCTCTGCCAGCCAGAGCGGCCGCTGGAACTTTGGGCTGATTGGTAATGCGCTGTGCAAGCTGAGCAGCTACGCCATCGCCGTCAACCGCTTCTCCAACATCTTCTTCCTCACCTGCATGAGTGTCGATCGCTACTTGGCTGTGGTGAAACTGATGGACTCCAGATTCCTCAGGAGCAGTCAGTGCATTCGTGTCACCTGTGCAGTGGTCTGGCTGGTCTCCCTGGTGCTGGGCATCCCATCCCTGGTGTATCGCAGCGTTGAGGACAATGGCAATGGACCCATTTGTCTGGAGAACACCCAGTCACTTTTCTTCCTCGGCCTGAGCCTGACCTCAGTGATTCTCACCTTTGTTCTTCCAGTGCTAATCATCATCCTCTGCTATGGCACCATCATCACACACCTACAGAAGCACTGTGCTGCTGCTGGGAATTCCCGTGCTGATGCCCGGCGCCGCCACTCCCTTAAGATGGTCCTCTTCATAATAGTGGCCTTTATTGTGTCCTGGCTCCCCTTCAACATTTTCAAGACCATCATTATCAGCTCGCAGCTCTCAGATGCTGAGCTGAGTTGTTACTCTCTGTCGTGGCAAAGAGACGGCCTCATCATCTCATGCTGCCTGGCTTTCCTCAACAGCTGCGTGAATCCAGCCATTTACTTTTTCTTTGACCATCATTTCAGACGACACGCCAAGAATCTCTACCTCTCCTGTCTGGCAAAGCCACTGCTGCTCCAGAGCCACAACTCCTCAGGTTCATTCACCAATATTGGCACTTCGGAGAGCTCCTGGACAACTGTTTTTAGGGGTCGCCTCCAGTCGTTTGATCAGAAGGGCTAAATGGAGTATGGACTTTTCTCTCATCTTTAGCTACTGAATGCATTAAACTGTCTTTTTTGTCATTATTATTATTTTTGAGCTCTATGATCTGTAATGGCTTCTTAAGGCCATCTTTGTACTGGAGGACTTTTGGTTGGTGAGTGTGCATCATATCCTTTGTTAGTTTTTCCTTGATGTATGCAAAGAGTCTGCAAAGAAAACTGAATATAAGGGTGATAGCTGCATTAATTCTTCATTCACATGAGAATTTTTATTTTGTAAGGCGTGTTTAGGGTCAATACAGTATTACTGATAAATAACTGATAAGCTTAAAGCATTAATAAAACATCAAGATTGGCATTGCATTAATTTCGTAATCTTTTGCAGGGTGCTTTTCAAAACAATTTCTACTCACCTGATTTGTTGAATATTTTGCAGTTTTTTTCTTTTCTATTTGATAAGCTGATGAAAGCCATTACTGTAATGTTTAGTGCATAAATATTATACAGCATATATTCACTGGTGTGATGTATATTTTGCATTGCTTTTCCCCCTCTTTTTTCCTTTTATATATTTTGAACTCCAAAACTTCTCTCATTACTTTTCTGAATCAATAAAACCACCAAAGAAAATCTCCTTAGTGCTGAAAGATTATGTTATCTAATGTAATATATTTGTATCCAGTGAATTTTATCCCTATAATCATGATGAAAGTTATTAAATATTATTATAGTCATAAACATTTTACTTGAGACTCTTCTTGAAATGTATAAAAACAGAAAGCTTTTCCACATTTATCACTTTCTAAGACAAATAGGAACAGCTGTCTCAAAACTCAAATATCTGGTGGTTACACATGTATGAAAGTCAGCTCATTAAACTGTTTCACATGAGTGAATAAAGTTTCCATGTGCCAGCACCGGATCTGCAGAAAGTAAGCAAGATACTGAGAACACTTAGCTGTACATACTTATTTACAGCACAGCTTTCAGCATGCTGAAGGTGTCGGGCTAAGTAAATTACTCTTGGAGAGGTTAATGTGGGGAACGAGGAGTTAAATTTGGGATCTAAGGTCTTAAACTGCACATTAATTTCAGGTGAAACTCTAAATAGGAATTATTATTTGTTTTTTTAATGTTTAACTGTTTCATGAACATTTACCACTCCATTTTTAAAGTTAAAATGCAGGAGCCTGAGACTTAACTTATACCCACTACTTAACTACTTACACCCATATAGTGCACCCGTATCCAGAGAATATCAAGGTACGCTCAAGGTAAGTCACAATGCCCACAGTCAGTCTCCCATTCAGTGTCAATAGAGCAGCCTCTTGAAGTCTTCATAAAATCTTGTTTTCAGCTTCGGGAAATTTGTTAATGCATTCAAAGTTAGACTGCAACCTAGGATGAATTGTCCACAATCATAACATTATTTACATTAAACTGTAATTTAGCAAAGAGGACATAATGGGATATTGTTTGAACTGCAATAACCAAAACTTTCATTTTTATCTTCAAATAATACTACAAGACCTCCAAAAGATATGTGACAGTTATAGAAGTTTGTAGAGTTTACAACAGGAAACTGGAAACCCTCACAAATCAAAAGCATACTGTAGACGCATTAGTCTTCATGTCCGGTTCTTAGAGTGTTTTTTGTCCTTATTGTTTTGTGCCTCATTTATTATTTACTTATTATGAAGCAATGAATATTTTTTTTTTTTTAATTTAGTCTATTTAGCCAGTTAAGAAGCTCCAAGAGATTAAATTTTCTTTTGCAAGAGATATCTGACCAAAGTTGTAAACAAGGAGAACAAAAACAGGGCAGCAAATATTCTGATACACAGGAACATCCAGTGAAAGAATAAAACAACAGTGATTTAAGAAATATCAAATTTTAAACCTCACATAATCACCAAAATAAATTAATTATAATTACACGGAAAGACCAATACTGCTACATTCCAAGTACTTTAATATTGAAACAAACTGACCATATAAAATTCAAGTCAGGGCACTTCCGGGATGCCAAGGGAGTAGGATCTGTCTCCTGAGTTTATGACCAAATACATATATTTAAATGTGCAAATTGTATAAATAGTGGTGTGATCAATTGTCTGAGGAGACGTAAAATTCAAGTGACCCTGCTGGGATTGTCAAGTGAAGGAGCGGTGTACTTAAAAGCTTTTTTCCCCAATTCGGTTTGGACACTAGTAACAGACATCTGCGGGAAATCCTGAGATTGCAATCCATAATGTCCTCAACATCTGTGCACATATAAAGAAGGTCACCGAGCTCTAGCACAAAGGCTGTAATGATGTAATGATATTTACAATACAAAGAAAGAAATACAAAGCACAGAGATGTATCGTGTCCAACATCCATAGACATCAGATGCACTGATATATAACAGATTAATGGAGGCAAAACGGTCACTGATACAGTGAATTTTCTGATTCAAGCCTGATTCATTCATATATGGAAAACAATATGGGTCCTAATGCAGAGCCTTACAGATGGTCAAGAGAGAAGAGGTGCTGGACACACTGGGCTATACCTGCTAAATTTTGTTTTCATGTAATATCTATTAGTAGTAGTAGTAGTAGTAGTAGTAGTAATAGTAGTAGTAGTAGTAGTAGCAGCAGTAGTAGCAGTAGTAGTAGTAGTATCATCATCATAGTCATCATCATCATCATTAACATTTTATCTCTTAATATCTTTGACTGAATTTAATAATAAAGTGATCGCTTAAGCCGCTTAAGGCTGAGGTACTCCCCAATATGGTTTCTGTGAAGTACCGTGGCAGTACTAGCAGTATTGTAATGAACTTTACAGAAAATGAAATGAGGTAAATGAAAGTTCAAACGTTCATTTATGCCACCCTGTTTTTCGACTGTTTTTGCATTATGAATCATCTCGTTTCAAAAGGCTTGGAAAAAAAAGTGGGCCATATGCCAGGCTGTGGTAAACTAAAACATGATGTTACAGAGGGTCAGGAAGTGCTTTTATCATGCTTTGCAAACAGTTTTAGAGAAACGCTGACCATCTTTCCTCCACCACATAGTGTGAATTTTCAGTGAAATAAACATTGCACCAGTTTATCTTAAAATAGATGGTAGAGATCAACATTCATTGCTCTGTGATTGGTAGTATCTTGTTTAAGGTTTGCTGGGCATTAGAAAGAGCTGCAGATCTCAGCTGAAGTAACTCAATGAACAAGTAAGCACTATTTTTATTGGTCTGGTAAATATCTACGATTATGGTGACCAAATGAACGCAGAAAACCAAAAAAAGTCAACTAGGCAATTAAGTCTCTGCCTAACTGTATTTCATACCTATGTTTCTTCAGCTCTAATTCGCTGGTGAACTGTTTAAGAAATCATTAAAGATATCTCTTCTGTTTTTACTGTGGTAATTTTTGTTTTTGTTGTTTATTTTGTTTATGTATTTATTTTCTTGCCTGTTCGTAGTGCACTGACCTGAGCAAAATGAATTTTCAATTAACAATAAAGAACATCTATCCATATATCTACCTATCTATCCATATCAAATGCATCTTGACTTCAGCCATTTTTCTCCTAAAAAGGAAATAAATGAAATTAAACATCCAAACATAATTAAAATTCATTTGAGTTAAATGAATAGATGGAGATATATTTTCTAGTGGTTAAATACATTGGCTTCAACTACTAAGATGAATCTGAAACTCTGAATGATTTAACTGTCACCTGTATCCTCTCTATGAGTTCAGCACACCTAAAATGAAAGGTGTGACCTTGCCCCTACAATAAGGCATCGCTTTGTCTGATAGATATCAGTCACTTTCCGTTGGTGTAAATGGTGAGAATACAATCTTGTGATGTTCCCACAGTGCTGAGGGAGCTGTGGCTGGAAGTCAGCCTGATTACAAAACTACAAAACCTCTTGCGCAAATGTGCTGCTGACAAGTGCACTTTTAACCTGTAAAATCAGTGTAGTCTAAACTACTGTATAAAGCAACAGCCAAAAATAAGAACACTAAAATAAAGTAAAAAATATTACATTAATGATTAAAATAATATAAAACACATATGTCTAAAAAGTGCAGATGTAATGAAATGAAAAATAAATTATCATTGCGGCATGGTGGTATATCAATTAACTGGAAAAGGACAAAAACAACTGTGCAAACAGAATGTACAAGGAGCGATTATGCCAACCCTGCAGAGGAGAGAAGCCTGGCTGTGGTTTTGTTGTTTCTTATACACTTCAACCACAAGTGCACAGTGACTTACATGTCTGTCAAGTAGCTCAGCTACTGCAAAATCATAAACAGACCCACCAGTTTACATATACAACACTTGCGGTATCAGTAGATTGACTGCTAGGGAGGTGGACTTCATCTCAAGTTGGCAAAATTGATCCAACACATGAAAAAAGAGCCCAAATTGGAGCCTTAAATGCCATATTTTGAACACAAAGTTCCAATTCTGCCTTAAGAATTTCCCAGTTTGGGATCAATAAAGTAAATCTATCTAAGTAAATCTATCTATTTTCTTGCACAAATCTAATATTGGGCCCCATCCAAATCTTTAAAATAGACCATTAACCTCCTGACACTTTAAAATATGATATGTTTTGTATAACTTATCCTGAAGTAGTTTTCTTATTTTGCCCAGTTAATGCATTTTATGTCTCCATCTGCCAGTGGGCCATCACAATAAGAATAAGCATAATAATATGTAAATTCCACAGGAGGGACTTGATGTTCTCTACAATTAGCTGGAAAAAATGTGCACATATCAGCATCGGCATCGGCAATCAGCCAAGATTTATTATTGGCATTTTGCATGTAGGCAAAAAATCCAACATTGTGCATCCCTACATTAAAAACAGCATGTTAAGAAGCTACTTTTGTACATACTGTAAGTTTTCTTATGATATCAAATCTGTATAACATAGTTGCTTTTTATTCTATCAAATTTGATACGCCTAACCTGAAGTCATCCCTTCAGAAATGCTGATTCACATACATATTTGAGTTTTGTCATTGAGTTTTGTCATAAATGTCAAAGTGAGCTAAATTTACACATACCTCATTGGTTGTGATGTTTTCTACCAATCTTGCAATGAGCTGTTGCACATGACCGTGCTACCCATCAGTGGTTAAGCAGTGGCAGATGCTGTAATCTGTGTTGTTGTGTTGGGCAGTGGTTGGGCTGGGATGTTGTATGTAATGTGAATAAACTGGTTGCTGCATGGGGCTATTCTCGATTCTCAACATTTCAGCAACATCCAACGGTAAATTTACCAATCCAGACCAAATTAATGGCTTGCTTTTGCACTATTTTTTTTTTTAAATCATGTAACGAGACACACATGGGGTGAACCAGCATAATCACTGGAAGCCTACCCTCTATTGTTAACTTTAATTTGTCCCCCCAAAAGATTTGCTTTTACTGTATTTGATATTTTTGTAAAAGCCTACTTGTTTAAATAGTGAGAGGTTGGCTGACTGATGACTGTAACTGGCATTATGAATTGTGCACATACAGTGCCCTTCTCCCCATAAGAGATAAATGGTGTATGATGTCTTCTTATTCATGCATAATGATTATAACTGGAGTCATCTAATTTTAAATTCTTATAAGATTAGAATGGAGTTGATTTTCCCTATATGTTCTCCTCTTGGTGCTAAGGATTTTCTTGAATATTGTTTTCAGGCACCAAACACAGACTTTCTACGTGGTTTTCATATTCAAACTTACTACAGATTTCATTAATATTGTTAATTCATTCATTCAGTCATTTTCTTTGACCACTTGTTCAGTCATGGAAGGTTTGAGCAGAGCAGTTGGCAGTTCAGTTCAATTATACCAGCCCTCCAGTTATTTTCCTGCATCTTCATTCACATTCTTACAAACTTTTCTCAGCCTTAGAGACACTTGATTGCCTTGGCTCATCAGTCCATGGTGTATCTATTGTGATGTTAAGTCCTCATGCCTCAGGTCAGTGGCTCTCAAAGCAGGCCTGAGAACCACCAGGGGTCCTTGATGAGGCTCGATCAGCAGGGGATCTCCAGCAAAACAAGGAATAGCTTAATTTTACATATGTCATTCAGAAATTAAACTAGGCTATATGACAATATATATAAGGATGACTATTTTGATTGTAGATTGCATTCTCCCCACTGCTATGATCACAAGTAGAGCATAACTACAACTACAACTAACTACAAGCCTCATACAAGCCTCATTTCTGACGTGTCTCCTAAAGCTAACATCTTATCAGCTAGGGGGTGTGCGGTCTAAATGCCATATATGGTGGCAGGATATCAGGCTTCCTACCACGGCAGGGCTACATGTTTACGTTCTCCGTGGTGGCGATATGTTACGCACGGCTGCCCTCTAGCGACTGAAATTAAAAATGATCTGAAAGCTTTCCAAAACAAAGTTACCGTCGCACAATGTTGCTTGTATCTCATTTCAGCAACAGATTAAAATGCATGTGATGAATGTTATGAACACAGCTAACCTACAAGCCATACCTGCACCGCTCCATACCTAAGCCCTCCCACGCAAAACCCCCGCAGAGAGGCAGCGCTGCGGCTCAGCCAGCAGCGGATGGAAACATGTAACCTTTAGGTGCCACTCGTCAGCTCCAACTCTCGGACTCTGAGTAAGCACGGTCTGTCGTCTGTTGCAGTGCCACTACACAAAAATAAACAAAATGCATCAGGGGTAGTTTGGTGGATTTGCTTGTATTTTGGACATTAGGTGTCACTTTATTCTTCGTCATGTCTTTGTTGTGCGCTGCTTCTTAAACGCCGCACGTCGCTGACTGAGTGTCGGGCCGCCCTACTCTTCGACAGCCCCTGAAGGCAGCATTAAACTGCTTGACTGAGTTCACTCCACAAACTCGAGCTTCCCTCGCTGAAAGTCAGGGATGTAACACTAAGGTCATTTTTTTCTCAATAGTGTTTCCAAGAATTTAGACCATTGAAGTACGGCGGAAGGACAGACTGTTGTGCCTTTCCACCAGCATTTTGAGTTCATATAAAGAAAAGAAACTTCCAGCTCAAATCTGGAATAATGCAAGGCTGCGGAGCCAAGGGTGCATGGATGCAGAGGGATCACGATGCTAGCTAACTGAGTAGCTGCTCAGGTAAGAGAAAACACTCAGGAGGTTTTGCCATTTAAAAGTTCTCCATTGCTGTGGATTTGCACAGTGTGTTGTTCAGTTGATGCCATGTAGCTTTTATTCCACTTTGAGATAAGTAATTATAAGTAGGCAAGAGTTTAAAATGAGCTAACCGCTAGCAGGCTAGCCATTTTCTAAAGTTTGTTTAACACTTTATACAGCTGAGGCCAGCTAACTTTAAGAGGCAGAGCAGACTGACTGCAGGGATGGATGGATAGGTGAATACACTCTGCAAGAAATGTTCATTTAAAAAAAAAAAAAAAACAATGGTAATGTAAGGCAAGTTTACATACTTAATGTGAACAGCAGTCTCCTTTGCACCACTTGAAAAATAAACGGGCGTACATACATGCAGAGATTTGTGCAGTTTATATTATAGCTTGGATTATTAAAATGATCCCTCAGTCCTATTTGACTTTAATGGTTACTGTCCGAAACCAACTTTGGTGCACATTCACCATCCATTTAAATCTAAAATCCGCACAGACAGAGAATTTGTCTGTCTACAACTGCAGTGATCATTTGTCAGAGTTAATTGTAGAGTATGGTTAAACCATAGAGATTGAATGGGATTCAGTTTCTATGGGTTAAACATGGGTTTTAATCACAGGATGCAAACAAATTGTAGACTCACTTACAACAGATTGCACACTTATAAATCAACCATGCGGATGTGTCAGTGGAATAATTACCAAGAGTAGTTACAGTAGTCATTTTTGTGGCTGTAGCTGTAATTGATTAGGTCCTACAGCCTGTGGTGTGTTGGTGTATGGGTAACATCATGCTCTCTGTACTGTACTGACAAGACAAGAAGCTGGTTATTGTTGTCATACCTCTTTATTTTTTATGTTAGTTTTATGGCAGCCGGAGGTTATACTTATGGGCACACATTTGCCTGTTTTCTAGACCCTCTCAAAAGTGTACTAAAGTTGAAAGGTTTACTGTAATAAAAGATATGGGTTTGCTGACCAGCAGGGAAGTAATGAACTAGCTACATCCTCTTTCAGAAGAACACAATGTTTACATGCAGAAGATTGTATAGGTGACTAACAATAAACCTGATTTACAATGGCAGCCAGGCTTTCCCAGTCGACATCATTCTAGTGCGCTATGTCTATCTGAAAGATTGAGTTTACACGTAATCTCGAAATTGTTGTCTTGAATCAATTCAGTGTCAAATGTACCATTCAGCGGTGATTTTGTCCAGATACAGTGCTTTGAATGTTCAGTGTTCAGTGTCAACAATACTGCAGACGTGCTTAAATGTTCACCATAGATGTAACTTAAATTTCAAAAATATATATATTTATATATGTATAGGTTTCAGGTTTTGTCTCTGACCTCTGAAAATGCATGCTGTAACACCACAGCAGGCTGGTTAGTTGGTTAGTAATTTCCTGGGATGGGAATTCTTCAGTCTATACATTCCTAAGTAACGACCAGGGGCCAAAGGGCCACTTGAGGTCTCTTGCCCACTTGCTCGTCAAATGATGCTGTTGGGATTTTAGTTAGTTCATTCTCAACTTTAAATTAGGGATTTGTCACAGCTCAGAGGCGTCTATGGTTTGCATGGTGTTTCACAATCTCTAATTTAGTAATCCACGAGACGTACCCGTTCTGTACACTTGCTCGTTTGAAATACACGTCCAGTGGACATCTACATGACACGTTGGTTTAGCCAACACAGTGTTTAAATGTTGCTGCAGGAAACACAGGTAGCAGTCAGAGGGATGGAACAGAGCCCAGTAGCTCAGAGACTTGCTTTTTAGTCTGTTTTAAGCCTTGGGAATTAGATGTTTGTAAATCATTAATTACATCCAAATTACCAAGCACAAATTATAAGCTGCTGAAGTAAGAGCCAGTAAAGCTCAAAGTGTAGGGCTGAAGCCACATGAGGGAAAAGTCTTGATTGTTGACAAACTTGCTTCCTGGCAGCTGACTGCACTGCACACTAGCTGCAGGAGGCGAGCAGTCACACACTTATGTTATAAAAGGACTCAAGAATATTTAAAGAATTTTGTTTTGCCAGCTGCTGTGTTGCCCACACAAAGCCCTCTTCTCTGTCTCTCTGGGATTTCTGGTTTACATAAACCACCCATGACATCCACCAACTGCTGCTGTTAGGCTGGACCGGTGCCGGTCCTGTGCAGCAGCGCAGGGAAATTTGGTCTCTCCAGACTGACTGGTCTTACTGACAGACATAACTGCACTGCACAGCTGTTGGCATTACATTATTGAAAGAGCAAATGATTTTCACATCGAGACAAAAATATCTCCTGTGTGGTCGCTGTCGTATCTCTCAAGTTTTTCAACATTTACCCTGCCCTTCCAGCTTCACAATTCAAATGTTAAATGGATTATTATTGAAGTCGCAATATGGCTAAGTGCAGTATCCAAATTTCAGGAGCTGCAGTTTTTTGCTGAAAGTCAAAATGGTGTGTCAAAATACTGTTTTAAATTGAGTATTGCGGTATTACAGAGACGGCCCAGGTCTATAAATTGTTTTTTCCAAATGTGAGACAATATCTTTGTTTTGTACAGTTTTTTTTCAGTGAAAAATGAAAATATGGGGCAAAAATACTCATTCTTACTAGAATTGTACTATGTGTAAAATTAATTGGAATATGAATACTCTAAGCTTCTTGATTTCATATCCCTATGCTCTGAGCAGATGTCAGATGATTGGTGCTTTTAGGAAAATGAGTTGCTTTGTATGAAAGGTCCAGCTGCAATTTGTAGGTTTAGAAATACAGCACAGGAATCTCTATGAACTATTATGGCTGCATAAATTTCATGCGACACCATGCTTTTTGTTTCTCAGAATTATTGGCAAATTGTCTTACAGCAGTTGGATATTACAAGCCAAAGTCATCAGTTGCTCCTAGTAACATAATCAAACTGCAAGAAAACATTGAAAGCCCAAAAAATTGCTTGAGATCTGATCTACAGTTATGCTACAGAAAATATGATTGTTTCCAGATTTTTTTTTCATAATGGCCTCTCTTATGAAGACCCAAGGGTTTTAGTCATTGCGAGCTCTTACGTCAAGTTTATTTATACAGACCTTCATGTCATGTCCCAAAGGACTTTACTGCTGAGTTCTAACTAAGTAAACAGTCGGTCACATAATAAAATGATGTGATATGGTATGCAAGTGGAGAAAACACAAGGAAACACAGCAAAGCATAGGACACCAAATAGCATGTTGGAAAGGAATAAGGGACCTAAACCCTCTCGAAAAAGGAGAAGAATGCATGTACGCAAAAGTTTCAGTCTGGTGCAGGACAGAGAAATATCAAAAACTGGAGAAAAAAAGTAGAATCTGCTACCTGAACATGAGCTCCCATTGAAATATATAATCAAACCAAACCAATATTTCAGCCAGGCAGGCCCTCATCAGGCTGAGGACACCATGATGGAGTCTTAAACATATACATTTCACTTCAAAACTCCCAAGAAACCTTTTTTCTAGTGAAAAATGATTGAGGAAACGTTGGGCAGGCCCATTCACAGAGGGATCCCCCTTCAGGATGGTGCAGTGTGCACTCGGAAAAAGGACGTCACAGTAAAATGGACAATGGCTTGGACAGTTACAGTGAAATAAGAACTCAGCAGCTTCTCTTCCTCCCAAGAAACGGTAGTATCACCAGCGCCGTGCTTCCTTGTGTTTGGACCAACGTGACGGAGTGAAATCAGTACATAATTTGCAATTTGTGTCTATCTATTTAAACATGCAGAGCAGCGGGTTGGTGAGGGTGAGGTCATCGGTCATACAGAAACAGAGGACTCGGTTATTGTGTCTGCTTTCCTACTGTGGCAAACTAGCCACTGAAAATGAAACTTCATGCGTTTGAAAGGGTTGTGAATTCTGCCCGTTTTGGGAATTCTGGTGAATGTTTGGTTTGCAGTTTGATAATCTATGGGAATTTTATTGATTTTATTTTTTATGTTTTGTTTCTTAAATTCTTTGTCTGTATTCTTTTATTTGACTATAAAGCACTACTTGACAAAGTGTTGAGTACAAATGTTTCAAAGGCGAATCTTAAACCTTATGCTGTTTTAAAGCAGCTGCTAACTTCAGTAGTAACATTTTCAATGAGTCTACCTCTCAGACAGAGATGTCAGCTCTCTGCCCTTCTCCCACATTTTACTAAAATAAGTAACGTAAAATATCATTGGTAAGCCACCCTTCTATTTAGCGCCTTATGATGAAGAAACATCCTGATGAGTTACATCTTGAATCACTTCACTGAGTTGAAGTTATCTTCACCAACTCAAACAGTTTGAAGGAATACTCTGCAACTCCTAGCATACGCTTTTTCTGACTCACCCAGACTGAGACAAGATGCTTGATGCCATTTTCACCTCTGTGCATCCACTGGTTTGGGTCCTATGGGCATCATTTCGTGTTAGCTTAGCATAAAGACTTGAAGCCTATGGGAGTCATTAGCCTAGCTCGTCAATGTAGATGGTGGAACTGTAACCGGTGAACATGCGTGTTCTTCCATCTGTCTTAGTGATCCACAAACCGCTGAAGATTCAGGAGATCTGGCACAAATTAGCTTCTCCTACATTGACCTTTTTTTTTTTTTATAAAATTCCAAGAGGTGTATTTCAAATACACATTGATGCACTGTGTAAATAAGACAGCTTCAGAGTTGCTGTAAGGTTTATTTTTTCACTTTGACAAGCCAGGCTAACGACTCCCATAGACTTCAAATGTTTATGCTAAGCTAACACAAAATGCTCCCCCTAGGAACAGAACTACTGGACGCACAGAGGTGATAATGGTATCGAACATCTTGTCTCAGTCTGAGTTAGTCGAAAAAGGGCATTTTATCCAAAACATTGGAGTATTCTGTTGAAGTGGGAGAAACTGCCCCAATATGTCCGCCCTCTAACATGTTGTGAGTCTCTTGCACACCTTGCTGTGGGTTTTCCCAAACAGACCTCCCACAGTGTTGAGGGTGCCGTGCCAAAGTTGCTTTCATACTGTAAGCCGAGGTTCTCTCTTCACCAAACAAGCGGAGTGGCTTCCCAGCACTCTCTGGGTCAGGCAAGTGGGCAGCTGCTGAATTCATTAGATTCAAAAGCCAAGGAGTTTCCGTACGAAATCCGTAGCTGCCTTCTCCTCCGATGTGAGCAGCGAGATGATGGCAGCCGCGTGGCACAGACACCAGCGAAAAGCCTCAACCTGCTCGGTACAACTGGGAAGAATAAAGACAGGCTGCTCAGTGTTTGACGCCGCTCTGCCAGTGTAATTCTTCAGTTGTTGAGTCACCCTCTTTACAAACACAAGCTCTGAAAGAAAATAAATCAGCCAGCAAATTAAACACATATCCTGTCAGCCACTGTGTTTTTCAAGCAGCTACACTGTCACAGTGAGTTATCCTCCTCTTTGTGCTTTTGCACTATTTTGCATATTTTATATTTTCCATATTTTGTTTCCCTTTTTCTATTACTCTCTTTTGTTTAAGCGAAGTAGAGAGCAAGACATTGTAGTTTTAAATCTTGGTACATGACTTTTGTCTTTTTTATTTGCACTGAATTTTAATACATTGCTGATGCCAGACATATTTTTAGACCGTTTACAGGCAGTGGCTGATACTTGTGAAATTGGGCAATCGTGCTTAAACTGTGGATCTTAAATGCAGAGAGGACTGAGCCAAATATCCACTCTTTTTGTACTGTAGCTGCTGCTATGTTGGTGCCATGTCATTTGAGATCTGATACTTGAGTGTCTGGGAATTGCTGGACTTTGTTCAGAGTGTCTAAGCACAGACATTCTTGGAAAGCCAAAATGAATATTGGGGTTGTGAATGAATGTGAGCCATGCAGTTGCAGAGCAGGTGCTCACTCTGGGTCACTATAAATTATGTGGACTATCCCACCAGCAGCATGTGTTTCCCTCCTTTCAGTGGGAACAAAAATGGCAGGCCCGAGAATTGCTAGTCTGCATCTAGAAGGATAAATGCTGAAAAGGTTTGCACAAGCTGTATATTGATATTAATTATATAGGATTTATTTGCAAGTCTAGCTCAGTGATTTCCACAGGAACAGCTGGTTTTACCGGCCTGCTCAGTAACCAGAAGATGGCAGTAGATTAGCTTTGCACAATTATTTGACCTTCGGCGTGCAGAGCAGCTCCCACGAGGGTTAACAATGATTTCAAGCTGTCATTGTGAGAACACAAAACAGGCCAAGGCTGTTAGCTCTCTCTGTGGTTTGCTGTGTATTGTATGGATCTGTAATAGACCCATCTAGAGCATGTTAGCAAAGCAGGATTTGTCCCATCGATGTTTGATAAGTTGAGAGAAAAATGATTTATTATCTCTTTGCAAATCGTTCCTCACCGTTGGGCTCAAAAATGAAACCGTTAACATCTTTTGACTTGTATAAATTGTTGTTTACCAGCGTCATGGCTACATCTGTGATATACCAACATCAAATACCGGTGCACAAACATTTCTCCTGGGCCGCACCAGGTAGCAAGAGTTATTGTGTCTTGGTAATGGTGCGCGGTTTCAGTCTATTCATGCCTCGTCACCTCCCAGTTTCAGGACACCGATAAGGGAGTGAGGTAAAATGTAATTTCTCTTTATCTTCATTATTGTTGACACTGTTTCACACTCATATATGAGAGCCAAGTTATATGATCCTGGCTCCTGTGTGCAGCCCTCTGTTTGTGGCCACTCCTCTTCAGTGGGTGAGCCTTCCTTAGTGGGTGAGTCTCTCATTCCTGTCCAGACTCCACTCTCTCACCAGCTCAGCTCTTTTCAGTCCTCATCCAACTTCATGATTTCTCAAGGACAGACTCTGATTGTTGGATTTTGACTTTTTTTTTTTTTTTTCAACTTATGTTTCTCATTAGGTAAGTGCAATTCGTTTCATATGTTGTCCTAATGAAGGTGTTTGGCTGTATGTCTTTTTTACAGTGGTTTTACAAGCTAGAATATTTTGATTGCTGTGACATGCCTCTCTCTGTTTATAGTATTTTTAAGTTTTATGCTTCATAATGACATTCACACAGATTGATTTCACTCTTTAAAGAAAAACTCTGGGCAGAAGTTTTGTTTCTCTAAAAAAAAAAAAAAAAAAGAAAGAAAGAAAAGAAAAAGATATGTTTTGGCAGTTGTTGCTTCAGCCAAGTGTTTTCTAATAGATAATCTGTAGATTTAGACTTGACTTCATGACAAGTGATGTCAGGGTTGGTTTGACTGTTTGTGTCATCTGCAGTTCTGACAGAAATCACTTACACCCGACTCAAAATTGTTAAGAGTTATCTCATGCCAATGATGCATGGCACACTGACTGGTGATTTTTCTGTCTCTCAGAAATAAACAATTGCATAAAAATGTCACAGTGTTAAATGTACGAATCATGTTGCAGACAGTAGTCCATCGGTCAATGTGTGTTTTTTCAGTAAAATTAATTCAAACCTTTATTTAAACTTTCATTGATGTTTCCCTTATTTACATTCATGTCAAGATACAGAGAAACATGCCAAATTAAACAATTCAAAAGAGAACAATGCTCAGTGAAAATAATTGCACTCTGAGGTGAAGTGGTTACTCTCCACACAGTGACACCCTTTTGTGGCTTCACTTCCCTCCCTGTAAAACCGTGTTTCTAGCCATGTGCCATAGAGGTTTAGCGGTACGCAGTCGGCACCAGGCGCTTTCACTGACTCACACCTTCAGTCAGAGAGGGCGAACCTGCAGACTGTCGGCCCTCCACGGCACAAGATCAGAGACCACTGACTCACAACTACACTGTTTACACACTTGTGTGTATTGTCGGGGAAAATGACTTACGTCATGTCATTTAAGTATTAGGTACTGTTACATCTGAATAGAAGTAATTGCTTATTGTGTTTTTTGTTTGTTGCAAATTTAATCAAAACAGATACTTTGGTTTGTTTTGGTACAAATGTACACTAGATATTATCTTTTTTTCTGTAAAACCTTCCTTATGAATAATTCATGTCTTAAAAAATATGGTTTATTTCATTTTTGCATACACTTATTAGCCTTCATTCGGCAAGAACAGAAACTCATTTTCATTTATTTGGATCTGTATACTTACATAAAAACATGAAACTTTATGAAAGAGGTTCCATTTTGATAAAGAAAATGATAATCAGGTACATTATTAATCCCCATATTCTTGATCTTTGCCCATTTCCTAGTGAATGGACAAGATATGATTCCTCAAGTTACTTATGTTTTACTTATGATTTTATCCTATGAAGCTGAAAAGGTATGAAAAGTAAACCAGATCACGTCATTCTTCAGACCGGTGACTTTGCAGTGAAGCGTCACACCTTGAGCCGAGCCTGTCCTCTTTTGCAGACCTTAACAAGCCGGTGTGATGGAATGCAACCTGCACCTCATTTCCTGTGTTCTCCTAGTTAATAATCAAACCTGCAGGTTCACATGTGGCTCGGGCTTTTTTTTGTTTTTTTAATGCAGTCAGTCATAACCAGTCAGGACAGAGATAAAGGTGATCAGATAAAGTCATAGACTCACAAATAGGGAGTCACAGGAAACTCCCTAGACTTATTACAGTGACCGGTGTGTGTACTCATGCTTTGCGATACTATGACTTCACTTGACTCTGGATTAGGGTGATGTCTCAGGACTGCCTGTCATCCCTGAATCATTCAAACCGGAGGTCAGGTCAACATATTTAAAGGGCCATGCCACTGTTTTTGTATGTTTCAACCCATTTGCTACAATTCCTGTACTTTTAACACAATTTTCCAAGCATACTATTTTTTTTTTTTTTTTTTTTTACATGTTTTGAATGTTTGATTCAGTTTGAAACTATTGCCTACTCACTGACAGGAATTCAAGGCAGTTGGAACAATACAACAACAAAACAATATTGCCCATTGCAGCTGAACATTGTAAAAGCTCAGTCATAACAACAAAGACATTCAGTTTTATAGGTTTAAATAAATTATGTATACCAGCAACTTGAAAAGAAAATTATTACTTTTTGTGAACCTTGGGTTACTGTAGCATTGGGAAAGGTTGAAAATCGGTCATGGGCGTTATAAAGCTGAATTTGTACTTTACAGGGCATGGTGAACCTTGACCTTATCCTTTGCCTCCACCACTGAAGAACATCAGCAAGGAGCTGACATACCAACATGGAGGGCACCGGGGAGATCAGTGACACAGACAGTGGTATCATCCTTCACTCTGGTAAGACATTTCTGTGTTACTTCCAGCGGAAAAAAATCTACCAGGACAACTAGCTAAATCGTTTATAGGCATTGTTGTGTTAAGTGGGTGAAGCGCATGCACACAGCCTCTCAATCTACTATGAGCCAATGGTATTGCAACATTAGCTGACTATTTAACTCTCATGTGATTGTGGAGGCCACATGTCACACTGTTCCTCCTTTCAGTTCGTGTCAGCACCGACACACAGCCGCGTGAGGGAGCACAAATGGTCCGTGTCTTAGGGGTGATCAATCAAGGCCATTTTAGTTCACCTCTAGGACTTTAGCAGCATTAAATCTCGATTGTTTGAAAGCTACGTTGGCGAGAACTGCCAGCTTCATACATCAGGAAACCCGAAATAAATGCAAAACTAAAATTTACTTGGCATGTTGTTTTATTTACCTGGGCGGGCCACCCAAATATTAACCCTGTATAAGAAATAACGGCAGCTTTATTGGATTACTTTAATTGATAATACAACATACAAATTTGAGGGGGATTTCTTCATCTCAGAAGATGGGTCAGGTGTCAGATTTCTGTCATGGTTCATATTTTAAGTAAACACTGACATATATGGAGCTTATACCTTGTCATACCAAATATGTTGATTTAATTTATTCGTTACTTTGCATGGCAGTCCCCAATCTCTTTAAGCTTTTCCAGAGGCCTAAATCAATGTTGCAACTAACCTCCCACCTTATTCCAACCAAACCTGTGATAATCTTATCTTAGTGTATGCCTTTTAAATTACCTTAACCAAAAAAAAGACAAAAAACAACTGATTCATTATGATAAAATTCTTTCAAAATATAATCTTCTTGTAAACATATTCTTAATGTGACTGGAGAAAGTAAGTGGTTACCAACTTCCTTTGGACAAAATGCAGTAGTCAGAAAAATCTTGCCCACATGTACGGTCATAAATAATATGGTAACATGATAAACTTTCTTAAAAGGCAGAATTTATGACAGAGCTATTGTATTAAAGTGCATTAGATTGTACAGGCAGACCTGATAAAGTGGCCACTGAGTGTATTTTGTCCTCTATACTGCACTAGTTTATCAGATATGAGAGAGTTCTTTTAATGACTCCAAAATGATTGGTCTACACAAATATTTAGCAAAATGACACCCTTTCAGAGCACAACACAATCACAGAAGATTACACATTAACTGCCATTGTTTAGCTGTCTTGGCAGCACATTAAAAATAAATTATACAGTCAGTAACATAATCTGCTTTCTCAGATCAACTCTCCATTCCAGTCTATACCCTCTTTGATCTATTTTAGGTTGTAACTGCAGGGATATGAAAATAAGCAATCATCTGCTTGGTGAAACAAACCAAGTTGTCATGTGAAAAGCTGAGCTTAGATGAGAGAAAGTAAACATATGTGTGTTCCCGTGTTCCTTTATCACTAAATTACACTCACTATATCCCGTACAAAATGGAGAATGTAATACAATATTTTCAGAAGCACAGAAGTAATAATTATGTTGTCAACGTGATTCACAGTGAATCACAAATGATGAAGCACACCCTAACAGGACCACGAATGATTCAAATTGAAGATAAGGCTACAAGTTGTTGCATTTTACAGTGTTTTATTGAGGGGAAGTCCTGTGATTTCCTAGTTTGTGGTATATCAATGTCATACTTTACATGTGTGCCCCAATACTTTTGTACTCATAAGCCAGTTGGTGTTTTGTGTGTGTCCAGACACAACTTTGGGACTGGCAGTTTCAAAATTAGGTTGTCTGGGTTGTTCTCCCGGTCCCATCGGCCTGCATTAACTTGGAATTAAGTGCAAGGCTGGGAGGTTGTATTTTTTTTTTTTTTTTAACGCTGCACCCAGTGCTGACTGCTGATATGCTGTTTCCATGCTTACATTCCTTGTATCATGTGTGATTGAGCCACATGATGTCTGCTCTCTACAATGACAAATTGTCAATCTTGAAAGAATAGGGTGATTGTCATTTAACCGGCAGTCGGTTTTTAAGCCACCATTTGTAGGAAGCATTGTTTGGCCCTTTTGTATTCCTGTCACACATCTTTCCTGTCACACCTCTGATGTTTGTCAGTACCTGCAGGAGCTCTGTTAATAATCTCTGAAGGCATGCGGCTGTAAATGCATTCTCCCCGTAGCTATTCCCATAGCCCTGAGAATGATGCTAATGTTGTTAGTCACTGAGGCTTGAGACAGCTCCCTCTCTCAGACATTGTTTATAGATTGGAAGATCCTGGCACGTATTTACTGCAGTTTCAGTATCACTCTGTATCAGCGAAAACAAACGTTGCCAGGAGAGATGCATTTTTGTGGGCCAGTTCGGTATTACATTATCTGCAGTGGCCCAAAAAGCTAATCAGCACCAGTATAGAGAAGGATACTTGATCAAGAATTATAGTTGGCTATGTGATTTCATAGTACGAAGAAGCTCACCAGTATTTGTAAAATTTTATTTTTGATGAACCTTTATTTAACCAGGCAAATTGATTAAGAAAAATTCGATGGACAGTGATGGTAAGAGGCAAAATACTGCTTGATGAGGAACTGGGAAGGAAAGTTGCAGAGGGAGAAAAAAAACAGGGAGACAAAACAAAGATAGCAGTTCAGGTGAAAGAACACTATAGAAAGGAAAGATTGGAAAAAGCTATGTGAAGTAACTCAGGTATAGTCTGCATAGGACACCAGGACTAAAGTTTAAATTGAAGACTCTAAGTGAAGATAGTCCACAACATAACTTTTCAGTCAGTCACTTTTCAGACCCTTTTTTGTGTTGTGCAACAAATTTCTTGTGCAATTCAGTTGATTTCTTTGTTCAGTCATGAAAGCAGAGTGATAAATTATTAGTGAGAGGATATGTAAATGCAGTTGGAGCGGCATGGGCAAAAACATGACTACATTTGTGTTGTAATACTCCACTTTTTATTGTGTCACATATTGGGTGCCATTGGATTATTTTACCATGTAAAGTAACTTCCAGTGATCAGAATAGACTTTGTAGTTGAAAGGTTTATTCATAAAAAAGTAGAAGTTTAGATGTGATTCTAACTTAATAACTTTTCTTGTATCTTCAATGTTTTTTCAGTATTTTCTTGAATGCTTGACATGCTAAATGACATATTAATGATGTTTGTAAGTTTAAATTAGTAAACAATACCATTAAAGGACATTCACAGTTCAACAAGTGAAAGTGGAATCAGACATGAAATAAGACAGAAAGCGTAACAGGACTTATGAATTATTACCAGTCAAGAATGAAAAAGTCAAAACTGAAGGTCAGATGTTAATAACCCTGCAGTCATATCTCAGGCACATGATCTCATGTGAGTCCATTTGCTTCTTTGCTGTTTCTGCACAGGTTCGGACAGTCCCACGACTCACACGAAGGATGTGACCACTCATACGAGGGCCATGAAGCTCAAGCACCAGTCACTCCAAGACCAGCTAGAGCGCTGCATCTTGGAGCTGAAAAAAACTCTGCATTCGAGAAGCTGTGAGTAACACCGACCAGGTCAACAAACTAAAAAACTGAGGGAGTAATAAACAGTGTCAGTTTCAAGACAGATATTACATGTCACACGTTATCATGAGAATGTAAAGTATGTTTTTTTAAGACATTTGCAAATGTTAAAACAATACTGCAAAGGAAAAATACTGAACAACTCTTACATCATCAAACATGCTGCTACAGAGTCCACTCGTCGTATTTCGAAAGATCTACCACATTTTCCGGTGAACTAGGTTGGGTAGATAAATGTGGGTGGTTTCATGATATACTTAAATTTAAGACGGCTGTGTTACACTTGAAGCCACAACAGAAGACATTCATGTGATCCGATCCAGAGACAGGCACCTGACTGTCAGAAACCGAAACTTCTTTAATCTGTCTTCCTGTCCTCTGTAACCTCAGTTTACTTAGGTTTTAATCACTGGAAAGAACAACCCCTTTCTTTCAGATGCATTGCACAGTGAAATTAGACAGTGCTGCAATGAGATATTCTAAGTGTGTGTCCAAAGTAATTGTCAAGGGGTGCCCTGGTGGCCCCACTATGCCTAAGGCCACAAACAAACTGGGTTCAAATATGGCCTGGGACCTTTTTCGCATTTCACCTCCCCCTGCTAATTTTTCCCATCTCTCTCCAATGTGAACTATCTAAAGTATAAAAAAGGAGCCAATAAATAAAAAGCCAGAGACTAGGCATAGGTACGTATACTCAGCTGTGGATCTGTCTCATTTTGTAGCTGCTATAGGCTTAAACCTCAGGCCTGATCATTCTTTCCTGTTGACGGTCGGGATGGGCTTTCTTGTTGGGACAAGCCCAGGTGTACTAGTTGGGAAACTTAGGACACCTCCTAATCTCCCTTCTTTCAGTGACAAAAGAACAAGTAAGATCATGGGCAACACTTACATTATTGTTTGCCTGTGAAGTTGGCCAACAGTGACTCATGATAACAAGGTGTGTTACGACTGTGTTACGACTGATGTTAGTAATGGTGCGTTCTCATGCTTTGGGTTTCATTTGTAGTGAAAAGGCAGGCCATTGACACTGGATACAGTAAGTGAGACCCGAAGAATGTGTTGTGAGAGGAACCTGCAAAATCTGAATTGTGCAACAGGCTACTGAAACAACTTATATGCCTCAACTTGCAAGGAGGACAGAGTATTGTAGTACATTATTTCAAAACTACCACTGTATTACCTCAGGAGGATCTCATTGTCCTGGCGCAATAAAATGATTTATTACTACTCAAAGACATGGTGTCCTTATTAGACCCCAACTGTTTCATGTTCTTGTTTACATAAATATAAACTTGTACCTGTATTTAAATGTTGCTTTGTTGTGATATTTTCTGTGGCGTGTAGGAACTGACAGGTCAGCTGTCAGAGGATTACCCTCTCCAGCCAGGAGAGAAGCCCCCTCTGGTGCGAAGACGTATCGGAGCGGCATTCAGACTGGATGAACAAAGCATCCCTCAAGGAGCAGAGGTAGCAGCAGCAGGGCATATTTTACAGAATGCAAGAATGAAGCATGTCTGTTGTTAAACATTGATTAGCTTGTGGCACAAGATATATAAGACAGGAAGAGATTTGCAGTCACACATGACCTCTCTCTCCCTGCCACAACAGGAATCAGAACTGAATCTGGTGGACGCCGAGTTAGCACTGCAGGTGAAGATATATGAGGCAGCCAGGAAACTCTGCAGAGAGGATCACCTGAATAAGGCTGTTAAGAAGAGCCGGATACAGCAGTGCAAACGTGAAGAGAAGAAACTCAAAGAGCTGCAAGAGGCATCTTTTCAGCTTCGACTGGAGCACGGTCGATCCTCACCACGCCCGGCTTATAAGATTACACTGCTAGGTGAGCAGTGTCCTGCCAGGCAACAATAACATTGTTTGAGATTAAATTCCTTTTGAGATAGTCACTTCAAAGAATGGATTGATTTTCACCTAGTGAATCTTTAATGAACAATTTTGGTTTTGCACACATTTATAATAATTGAATAATAAAAGAATAATAATTGTTTGTGTTTTCAGATCAGGGTACTTCTGATGACAGTTCTCTGTCCGATTCAGCTGTACATGAGGAAGGTAAGATTGCAGTGATACTCTGACCTGATTTGTTCCTGGGAAACAACTGTTGGTTTTAGTTAAGTGTTGGTGAGAGCATGATCAAGACCAATTTCGGTAGTGAAGACAGTGCTTGCTACATGACCAATTGACCATATATAATGTTATAACATACACCAAAACCAATGTAAATACATTTATGTACAAGAAAATATTTGCTAGTAGCACTGCTACCCAGCAAAACTGTATTAACAGCAGTCCAACTTTATCCTGTTGTTAAAAATATACTACATGGATTATGTTAAGAGTATGAAGAGAAGATGACACTCAACAAATTAACTTGCACTAAATCTTTTCAATTTTTCTCTAGAAGTGACCAGCCAGCCATCACAACCTGACACATCCTTGGGCCTTCCTCCTCCAGGAGAGACAGAGCCTCCGCAGCCACTTCTTGTGTCATCACAGTCCTCCATCGACAGCTCCTACATCCCTCCATCGGAGGCCCCGCAGCCCCTCCCGCTCACCCCTTGCCAATCTCCGCATCCGAGTCTTCACTCGACTCCCTCATATGACGCCCCTCCCATTCAGAACTCCCCCTGGACAGAGTCCAGCCTCGACCAACCTTATCAGAAGATCAAGAAGTCACGCTCCTCCACTAAGAGCAAGTCCAGGTAAAAGGAGCATTCCCCCATGCCCCCTTATTTTCTTAATTAGCAGTTAAATTCTACTTACATACTTCTGCATTAAAGAAGCATTCTTAGTCTTTCATTTTCTATGGATTGTACTAATTGCTTTTGAGAAATTCAAATTTTGTGGATGCTGGTGCAATAATACTAAAATTATGCTATGATAATCCTGACTTTTCCCAGTCTACAGTGCCTTCATGACAGAATATTGTGCAGTTATGCTTTGCAAATCTTTTTAGATGTGGTGAAAAATATCACATTCATGAGTACATTCACTATTGGAGTAGAATATACTGTTAAGGCATTTGTGTGATAGCTAACATGTATCTACACTGAATAGCCAAAATACACCAAAAAGTAGAAACTGGACTATGAGAGAGCCTTGTGCTATCGTTACTAGTGCTGTCCGCTTACAGTGACCAGGAAATGTGCACTACTGGTAAATATGCACAATGCCAGGTAAATAAATACGTTTTCTATATTTACCTTAGCATATGTGTTTATCTAGAGAGTCGTGGCATCAGATCAACTTCAGTGCATCACCCCTGAAGTTAGGGGCTCAGTGTCTTACTCAAGGGCACCTCAGCAGTGATGTTGAGTGCCACAGATATAATCCCATCTGCCCTCCAGCTGTTAGCTCACAGCGAGAGCAAACTCTCCTGTCAGCATCGAGGGTCCTACCGCATTCTGTTGATCGGTCATCTCTGTCCCTCAAGGCTAACTTGAGAGACAGCTGTTTATTTTTCTTTTATATGCATGATTTGTAAAGGATTGCACATTTCTTATGGTGTCATGTTGTTTATTCAGCAGTCCATCCACAAGTGAAGTGTTGCCGCCACTGGAGGCTTGCCTACAACACTCTCCCTTGCCGTCGCAGCTTTCTCATCTGAAGCTGTCCCATTCCCAGTCGAGCAGCACCCCCACTACACCAGAGCTGCGTGTGCACCGACAGCTCTCCCTCAGGTAGCACCCTCCCCCCAGTCAGCACAACTATGCTGAGCATGCAATTAACTGCAAACCACACGGATATTCTGTCAAAGTTATACACTGAATGTGTGAAGGCAAATGCCACACATTCTAAAAGAAACAGAACACAAAGACTGCATAACCATAAACTGTATGTCACCTGTTTATGCTTTGCCTTTGCTGACTACTATTCTGAGCATAGTGCTGTATAACATTGTTATGTGTTTTTTGCAGGTTATCTGCTGAATCTTCATTTGGCCCAGAAAAGGATCGTGGTCGCAGCAGATACCCCAGGAGGCGATTGACGGATTACACAGTAACTTTACCAGAGCCTCCGGCCCTCAGGGAGAAGTACAGAAGCCATGCTAGCTCTGAGGATAGTAACTCTGAACACTCATCCACGTCTTACACTAGCTCCCCATGTCGAGAAATGCCCTGTGATCTGTCCAAACAATGCCCATCTGCATTCCAGCACCAGCGCTGTGGCCAAGTTGGCAGCCTTGGACCACCAGCCTTTCCAAACACCAGCTTCTACCAGAATTCCAGGCACCAGTCCAGCCCCAGCATTCACAAAGGCTACTACAGTGAGGAAGTGGGTTACCCATTTGATGTGGAAATGCCTCGGAGTTATTATGGCCAGCAGGCTCCCTGTCCCGCCAATAGATATGACTACTGGTTTCCAGAGGGTGCTGTGCACCCTCAGAGAGCACAGAGGGCCGTACCTCATGATGTCAGACTCTCCCCGTCTCCATGGGACCATCCACACTACCGCTCACCTGGGCTCCCACGACAAGTGGTGAACGAAGAGCTCATGTCATGGCACTGGCGCAGCAAATGCAAAGGACCCAGGCCGCGTTCCCTTGACAGACAGGGAGCAGTCAGATTGAAAAACACAGCAGCACGGGAGTTCACCCTTTCCCAAAATCAGCGGTACCATGAGCAGGTAAACAGACAAAAACCTAACATCTCAAAATTGCACAGCAGTGACACTAGTCATTTTCACAAAATGAATTTAAAATGGAACGGGATAGGAAATGGTGGCTTGTTACTTCCTAAAGTAGCTAGTAGAGTAGAACAACTGCACAGCCACAGCTCACCGGATGGTGATTGATTTATTTCTTCATTATTTCCAAACGATGAAGGCTCTAGACCATACTACTTTTTTGAGTTCTTCCCACACCATTTTTATAATCTTAAATGAGCATTGTGATCAGTTTGCTTTATGGCTGAAGCAGCCTACATTCTTCATAGTCTTTAAAATATGTAATTTTACAAAGGTGGACGTTCTCATTATCATTCACAGTTGATGTGAAATGATTCATTGATACCAACAGGAGAAGAGCCCTGGATAAACGTTTTCTACAAATTGCACCTACACTTTTTTTTTGTTGTTGTATCAGTAATGTGGTGTGTAAAACTGAATCCAGAGCAACAGAATGCCACTGTTCTGTATATGTTGTATCTTTTTCATGCAGACGTACTCAGCAGACTGACTTTACAAAAAGAACAATAGAGCTACAGAGGTGTGTTTGGCCTGCTGTAAAATGGATAGGTAGAGAGAGAAGTAAAATAATTCAGTATACAATTTTTTTTTTTTTTTGAAAGCACGGTATGTTTACATGCACATGTTGATCTGAAAGCAATATTCTTACTATTGCAAATATCACATAAACATGAAATGATAATTTGTTACAATGCACAAAAATGTATTAATGATTATTTTAACTTGGTGTTTTTATCTAACCTGAGGTTTAGCACACCAGCCTGGGGGTTATGTTGTTTGGCTCTAACCTGGGGGTTAGCACACCAAAATGTCTGCATAGTGCTTTTATTTAAACATAGAAACACTTAAAACTAATTTCATTGGTTTTTAAATCTGAATATGAGGCAAAAAGTTTACAGTGAAAGTTGAACTGGATGCTGTGGCTGTGTGTTTCTTTGCACATATGGCAATAAAATGCTGAGTTTCTTGTGAAGTGTATTTAATTTATTAAAAGTCACTTATTTTAAGTGATGTAAAATGTGCACAAAGACCTGAGCAGCAGTTGTTGTGAAAGTGTCCACTAATACACCAAAATTATTTTTCCACTGTGAACACTGCCAATATATTTACAACATTGGGAATGTAATCTTATTATGTTGTTTGGCTCAAACTAAAATAATTGCCTTATTCATACATATAGACATGAGACATTGTTGGAGAGTTTTCAGACTTGCCCCACATACCTTTAATTTATTGAATTATTAATGTCACTTCCAGCTCTCATACCTCTCATTCCGAAATATTAAATTGGTTCATGGGATGATATTCATCTGCAGGGTGGTGGGCAGCTGCAGCGCGACTGTAACTCATGACCGGAGGGAAATATCTGATATTAACTGCAGTCTGTATGGGAGAGTGTAATTCAATAATAGACATGCAAAATTGTGTGAGAAAATGAGAATATTAATGGATTTTTACTAATATGACACTGTAATAAATTTGTTATTATTTGTGAAAAGGCAATGATGAGATTACTGTGTGCCTGTAAACATACGCACCTCAACAGGGCAAAAAACAAACAAACAAAAAACATGTTTGCTATATATCTGCTCTGTAGTGTACAGTACATTGTACAATCATTATTCATTTTTGACTTGAAGTTTGAGCCAAGGCTCTGAATATATTTCTCTGTTCCCAACCTGCAGATCAGCCAAAGACGGGCTCTCCAGAGGGCTGCTGATGATTCTCCAGTACAGTGGTGTGTCGAAGAAAACTCTGAGACTGTAAGTCAAGTGTAAGGAGACAAAACTTGGCTTTTTTAAATACTGAAAATGTTTACATAGCAGCTGCAACTGGATGATTTTTTCACAACTCAGCTGAAGCAGTGAGAAAAGTGGGTTGGATTAACTGTTTGCATCCATGTGACACTACCTTGTTTTTGACAATGTACACCAGCTGTTTACATGCCAGCTTCTGTTTGGGCATATGTTGTCTCGTGTTAATTATAAATTCAGGCACTGATCTGGAAGCTTCTAAAATGATATGAATGGAGAGGAGTTGATAATTAAAACGCCTCTACAATAATGAATCAATCATTGCTTTGGTTTGCTGTAGTGCACAAGTTTGAATGCAGCTTAATTGTTTAGAAAACGAATGGTGTTGTGCTATTATAAAACTATGTTTAGCATTGAATCAAGATAATCATTTTTATATGAGAAGTAATCAAAAATGAGATGGTCTCCAGCAGCAGAGTTTTAGATAACATATGCTCAAAGGAACAAGGCAACTTCCAGAAAAGTTACTAAAAGTCACTAAAACTGTAAGGAAAATGTATTTTTTAAAAATTGCTTTTATCATGTATCTGAAATTCAGGCCATTGTCTAAGTTTGTTTTATTTGAATGAACTTTGTTCTCTTTCAAACAGGTGAATAAGGAAGACCTGAAGTAAAATGAATTACTTGTTTTGTTCATATGACTCAGTAGTGCCATGGCTTTGGCTCTCTGTGGCCTAAAACATGTCAGATGTGTTTGAGAAGGGAGGTGCAACAGCAGCAGAAACTGTCCACAGTTTGGTAGCAGAGAAGGGAGTGTAAGGTTGATGATTTTATTGTTGCTCATTTTGCTACACTTTGTGAGCTTCTCTATTTAATTTAAAAGGCAGTTTTATCTGCTGTTCTCTGAATGTGTTTGGAAAAACATTTATATTATCTGGATACATCTGGTTACTTAAAGACTTTATCAATATGTAAAAACTACATTCTAAATTATTCGAATGAGATACAAACTGAGAATATGGCCTTCTATACTGATATTACATTATCACCAGCAAGTTAATGATGCAGGAAGCAGAGAGTTAATCAGAGATAGACTATTTAGGGAGATATTTTACCTACTAGAGCATGTGAGGCCACCCCCAGGGGGCGATGCAGAGCAGTAAAACTGGGCTTAACAAGAGTAAAATGATGGTCTGTGGTAAGCTTGGCTCTACTCGGTTTGACTCGGCACGTCGGCCATTACAACAGGGCTATCTAGTTAAAGGTGTGTCTCTAACTCACTTGGCCACTTCATATGAACAATTTAAGTGTAATTATGAGATTTTCTGTTTTTTTTTTTTTGTTTGTTTGTTTTTTTTAACATGGATAGATTATCAACTACGATACAACTATGATATATTTCCTGGTTGTAAGCAGCTCAGTTTCAACTTCTCTCTGACCAGTAAATGATAATGAAGTCCTCTGATGATGCTTGAAGCAGGCCCAGCACATTTTGGACCAACTGATGGAAATGCAAATCAGCGTGGCCAAAACTGCCAACAGAAAAAAACTTCAGAACTTTACAAGAAAATCAGCTCTCTAAATTATACTTCTTTTTTTATTGTGCATTGCTGAAAATGACCAGACTGGGGTTAAGAGGGAACATATTTCTGTGTGCTTAGATGAATGAAATCTTGAACTAGTTTGGGGGAAAAAAAATGCTTCAATGCCAGGGAAAATCTTCTGAAATTGCCATAATATTTTATGATCATCAATTTCACGTCAGCTTATAATTGTGTCTTCATTTTTATTGAGATCTGTAACAATAGCAGTAATAGTCCAGTTACTGGAAAATATTTGCAATCAAATGCAGTGATAATTTTATAGCATATAGCACCACTGACTGCCATATATCCTGCTCAGTACTGCCCCCAATGTCTAAAATACTGCACTGCACCCTTTTTTCAGCAGTCAGTTAGCTTACTCTCTAATGCTGTCTCGATTTATGTTTTACACTGAAATTTAAATGGCATAAGCTTTAACAGTTTGTGTGTTTTGGTCACATACTGTGACAGATGATCATCTGATATAGCCTCCCGTTTGAACTCAGTACAAATTTAATCTTTGAGGTGGGTTGCCAGATCCTCTATGCAGGCTGGCCAACACTGCCAATGCATGTGTAAAACAAACACTGCAGCAGTTAAATTGGTTTTGAGTTGGCCTGGTCTAATCTGAGGTGAAATGTGTGGCTGTGAGAGTAAATAATTATCATGACTGATTATTTGCCTGCCTGCAAGTCACTGCTACATGCTAATCTGTTTTTCACAGTGCTATTTATTCATTAATTTATTGTAATTTGCACCACAAGACTCACAACAGATTTGGAGAAACCTTAGACTTACAATCAAAGAGGAGATGGAGCTGAAGATACAAAATCCAACAACAGAAAAGACTGTGTATATCTGTAAAAATAGAAGATCACCACTTTATGTTACCTTGTGTGCCTCTGTTCTTTTTTTTTTTTTTACTGTATTTTTTTATTTATCATATTGTCATAGCTCATGTAGTTTTTTAAGTGGAACTAATGTGTAATGTTGCTATACAAAAAGAAAAATCTGTGAAAATACTTTCCCTGTGGAGTTTAATAAAGAACAATACTGTAACTGCCCTTTGTTTACTTTCTTTTTCGCACACTGAAGTCGTGGCATCTAATCAGGCATTCCAGAGTCTTATCAGTCAATTGTTCATGTTCAGTTCAACATGGGCGTCCTATCCTAGTTTTGCAGTGCATAAGAGCTGTTGATGTGGAGAAATAAATCAGCTTGGAAATGTCCAAGTACATCAAGAAATGTATGAAATATCAAATGAAAAGTTGCATCCCTCTGTGTTGAAAATGTTAAGTGCATTGTGATGTGGTCACTTAAAAAACAAATATTGTTCATGAAAACTTGGGCCTTTTGTGATGCTGTTCAGAAAACTATTGTTACTGTCGTGTGTTAAGGTCCAGAAAGCTTTCCCTTAAAAAGGCAATATCTTGAATGCCATTTGTGTCCTTCTGAATACAATGTTAATAACCTAATTTTCAAACTAATGTCTGTACAGTGTAAGGGGGGCCTGAACAGAAAGAGAATGAAGTTTTGTTAATGTTTTTTTTTCTTCTTGAAAATGGTACAGGTAGGTATTTGCAAGAGGCAACAATGCAGCATGGGTTCTCAATCAGGTTATCCAGGTTATACTTCCAATCACAGTTCACCAGAGGAGTACGCCACGAAGTAGGATTATCAAGTTAGCCAGATAACTTAATAATAAAAAAAAAGTGTCACTGAACATCTTGTGAAGTTATGTCTATTATTAGCAACCCTCATTAGGAATAACTGGATCATCATCCTAAACCTAAGATTCAACCTTTGTTTTACAGATTCAAATCACGATCACTGGGATATAGTGGAATCTTTTTCCACAGTTATCTGGCCAACTTTCTAATCCTGATTTATGGAATACACTCCAGGTGAATTAACTTAAGGAAAACATAGTCCACATTGCAGGTCATTTATTCTCAGTTTCCTACTCCATAGGTCTCTCTGCATGTGTCCTCTGATTAGCATAAATTACATATCTCCAAGCTGATGGACTAAAAACAACTAGAACATGTCTTTGTCAGTAAATGTATTTATTACGATTAAGTAAGTCTTATCATCACCCATTATTACCCATAATTTTATTTTGAAAACCCCCTGCCTGAAGTGACTCTCTCGTCCATTGGTGAAAGCTTCACGGAAGGAAACCGAACTTCCGGAAGAGGCTGTAGTCTGCTTGACGATAATTCACCTACCTGGTTAGGGAGCTATCTTGTCAGGTAACTTGTGTCCACTTGATAAAAAAATACTGCAGTAAATGTCAGAAAAATAGCAGTTAGACATCGTGCCGTCGCAGAGGTCGCCGGCAGACTGCTCACTGACGCGTCACATTACAAAACAGTTTCGCCTCGGTCGCTTCGTCAGCGCTAGCTAGTGTAGGTAGCGTTAGCAAGCTGACATTTGATAGCCGCTAGCACTTAGCTGTACACTTGGCAATGCTCTGTGCTCTTATAATCCGACAACAAGCCATGTTTTCCACTTAACCGCTTCGACACATTTGATTCACATTCACTGGTTGTCACCGTGTCGGCGGCTGTTTTCGTGTTGTGACCCATGGTGTTTGTGGCGCTGTGCTAAACAACAGCCGTCCGAGCAGCTCTGCTACGCGGTAAGTTGGCTAAACGTTTGTTTTGTTTTTGTTCTCAGCCTCAGCCTCTGTATTATATGTCAGCAACACGATCCCTGCTCGTTTCTAACGTGCTGTCTAGCCAATGGTTTTGTCAGAAATTTTGACTAATGTCGACAATGAATCTATATCCGCTGTATTGTCTCTGATACAGATCAGTCAGAACCGTATATCCTTATCATGTCGACATCTAGATGTGAACACGTCAGATATTATCATCTCAAAAGGAAACAATATAGACGAAATCAAATTTAGAGTTAAGGTTAGCCTCAGGCAGTGATTAGTCTGTTCTGATCAATAAAATTATTTGCGAGGTTAATGCATTTTCTACATCCAGTTGGTATTATTATGCTGTTTTTGGAAAAATGCTTAAATTTGACTGTTGGTACGCTTAAAATTTCAAATAAGTGCGACTCCATAGTCAAATCGTATATCGTATTACTATAGAGATGTTTGGCATAAATGTCGAGGTGTGACATTTTGTCCATATTGTGCAGCTCCACTCGACTGCTTGATCAGAATCAGAACCAGAAATATTTTATTGATCTCTGAGGGAGATTGGGTCTGTTGCAGTTGCTCAAATTCTGAAGAGATAAATTAAATTATAAGAAACAGAGAAAGAAATAAGAAATATAAAAACATGAGCCTTAGAAATTTGTAAAAAAAAAAAAAAAAAAAAAAAAGTGTGCATTATGTATGAAGATATGCATTAATCCTACTTGTGTATCTACTGTAGTTGTAAAAATGTGCATTATTTCTTAATAGGTGCCTCAATCCTACAGAATATTACAACAGTAAATACAGAGACTGAGCATATCTATTAAAAAAAAGTAAACCTATGCATACCATATATACATAGGGATATTGCACTAGAGGTATAAATTATTGCACAGTTAAATGTAAACTGCTGAAATGGTGTCTAGTATTGCAGTCTGTTAACTCAGGCTATCTATCTTACCAAGGGACGTGGTAAACAGTCTGATGCCACAGGAAGGCATGACTTCCTGTGGTGCTTAAGCTTTGAAAACACATTAAAGACAATCAGAGCATTACCAGCGCCCCTACACAAGAAGTTAAATGCTGAAACATAATCAAGATTGACAAGCTTTGCGTAAATGATGAAGCCATTGTAACCAGTGATCTCTGCTTGAAGGAGTCACAGTATACCGGGGTCCAGCAGACCACAGAGACAGTGAGTGGGTCATCAGGCAGTCTCCCTATGTCAGGGCGAAACGGGTCTGCAAGTGATGCAGACTGCCGGATCTCTGAGGACTGCCATGTCCCAGATGTGGAGCTGATGGAGCTGGGACCACTGCTAGAGGAGGGGGGTCGACAGCCGGCTCCTAAAGGCCTCCACACAGAGGTAGGACTGTTGGAGTAAATATACAGCTAAAAAATAAAGATAAAGATATATATTTGTCTCCCAGTGTTGATGGGTACATTTTGTGTACTGTACTTCCTGTGCAATGGTTGGACAGCCTGCTGCTGTAACACAAAAATTTGTGAATTTGTGATCTATAAAGTACATCTATATATTTATTTATCAATGTAATCTGTTCAAAGGGAGCCTCAATGCTGGCTGATGAGGAGGAGGATGATGATGAGGTGGGAGAGGTCCTGACCTTACCACTTCAGGCTCACCATGCCATGGAGAAGATGGAGGAGTTTGTCCACAAAGTAATACTGACTTCTCAGGCTCAATAAATTAGTTTTAATGTGTCAGCCTTAAAATATCCATGAGTTCAAAGCACCAAACCAGATTTTATTCTGCCACATATATTTTGCCACAAACATTATCAAACCGCCTGAGACCTTCAAAGTACATATAAAATCATATCAAGTTGTAGTGTGTTTCTTTAATCGGGCTGAAGGAAATGTCATTATCATATTGTTATCTAAATATGAACATGCAAGATAGGCCTATTAATACATCAAAAGGCAACAATATGGACAATATCAAATTTAGGGGTAGGGTTAGCCAAAGACAGGGATTAGTGTGTTTTGATCAAAGAAATATTTTGTGAATTAACTGCATTTTCTATATCCAGTTGGCATTATTGTGCTGTTTTTTGAAGAATGCTCAATATTCACTGGTGTTACACTTCAAATTTCAAATAATTGTGAACCCACAGTCATATGGTATATCGTATTGTTATTGAGATATTTGGCATAAATCTTGAGGTATGAAATTTTGTCCATGTTGTGAAGCTCTGTTTGTTAATCAACCCCTCAGTCATTAGGTTTGATATAGAAAAATATACATTACTGTTTGTCAGAATATAGCCATTTGTGGAGTTACAGTGTTTCATCAGGGCGACGCCATTCAACAATTGTGGAATTGTGCTCTGGTGAATACAAGTGACTCTCATGTTTCAGGTTTGGGAGGGACGCTGGCGGGTTATCCCTTTCCATGTCCTGCCAGAGTGGCTTAAGGACAATGATTACCTCCTGCATGGACATCGGCCCCCTATGCCCTCCTTCCGGGCCTGCTTTGGAAGCATTTTCAGAATTCACACTGAGACAGGAAACATTTGGACTCACCTTTTAGGTGAGAAATGAAATGGCACACAAAATTAAATTGTAAAGCAGTGTAAGTAGTTCTTATTGTAAGGATTATTCTTTGCCAGTGGATTTTTTTAATAAGTGCCTTCATTTAAAAGCACCTCTATTGTCAGGTATTGGTAACTAGCGTAGTTTATGCATGAGTCACACTCTAAATGGATATTAGTGACATTGTCTTGTCTTCCTCAGGGCTGATCTTATTCCTGTGTCTGGGCACACTAACCATGCTGCGGCCCAACATGTACTTCATGGCCCCACTTCAAGAGAAAGTGGTGTTTGGAATGTTCTTCCTGGGAGCTGTGCTCTGTCTCAGCTTCTCCTGGCTCTTTCACACTGTCTACTGCCACTCCGAGAAAGTGTCTCGAACCTTCTCCAAGTAAGGCCACATGTCATAGAACAAGTTTTTTTAATTAGCGGCCTGGCACACCTGAGGTGTGTTTGTGAAAGTGACATTAACACGCGGTCACACTACGGATATTTAACTGTTGTTGCGACATATGTGTTAGCTGTGAAACACATGACGTGCAGGTTTGTGTGTCGAGCAGATCCCACCCATTTGTCTCTGTGTCTCCTCCTGTCCTCAGGCTTGACTACTCGGGCATTGCCCTACTGATCATGGGCTCCTTTGTGCCCTGGCTGTACTACTCCTTCTATTGTTCCCCTCAGCCTCGACTTATCTACCTCACCATTGTATGTGTGCTTGGGATTGCTGCCATTATAGTGGCCCAATGGGACCGTTTCTCTACGCCTCGTCACAGGCCCACAAGAGCAGGTGCTCCACAAATAACCACTTTTTTGTGTCTCACACAAATGGTTGCACATGATCTAGAATATAAATACTTGGGTTGCTTGGATAATTTGTTTGCTTGTGTAAAATTATTTCATAGTAAGTGTTATTTTGCCCTGTGTGATAAGGCAACATCTACACCAGCTGAAAGACTGTTTTAAAAAAGTTGCCAGGTAAATTGAGTCCATTCTTTTTTCTTAGGTGTTTTTATGGGTCTGGGACTTAGTGGCATCGTCCCTACCATGCACTTCACCATCGAGGAGGGCTTTGTCAAGGCCACCACAGTTGGCCAGATGGGTTGGTTCTACCTGATGGGTGCAATGTATATCACTGGTGCTGGGCTGTATGCTGCCAGGATCCCTGAGCGCTATTTCCCCGGCAAATGTGACATCTGGGTGAGTATTTCATGAGTGCGCCTTTCTGACAAGGATTGCATTCAGTGTTCATGTTAGGAAAGGTGCGGTTTAAAAAAAGAGCTATCAAAGTTAGAACAAAAACATCAGACTTATTCCTTGGTTCAGAAGAAATAAGCATGCGCACAGTTCCATGGGAAGCACGAAAACAGATCTCAGGAGTTTTTTTTAGACTAAAACAAACATCATTAGCTACCTAATCCAGTTAGTTCCATCACAGTAAGCAAGTCACAGCAGTAATGTCTGGACAGAGGAACAAAAGCTCCTGATAATTGATGAGAATGTGAGAGGGGAATGTGATTAGTTGTAGAAAACATGCTTACACCCTAACCCTATCTGTTTCTGAAAAACATCATAATTATTATTAATAATAGTAGTACAAGTAGTACACTAGATTAATTCTCCACAACCTCATTCTGCTCAGTGTGGGGGTGGGGTCAGCCAAGTCTAGACTGGCCAATGTTAAATAGCTGTTTATGGTTTCATAACAGTTAGTCTGTTACATTACACAATTACATTTGAGTTCTAACAAAAATTAACTCCATAACTTCTGCTCGGAAAATATTTAAGTAGACAGTGACCTTTAGCAACATCTAATAGAAAGTAGAAGGAACTGGAGCCACATTGATAGAACTTGTCCCCACACAGTCATTGGTACTGAAGAGCAATACTGTGGTATATACATTTACTGCCCCTTTAAATTGAAATATCTCACGCAAGCATGCACTTATGCGCTTGATGGTAACCTCTCCCGTCATTATGTATAAGCAGCTGAATTCCTAATTCCTAAATCCTGAGCAGCTGTGGCATGTCTATTAATGGATGCTTGATGTGCTCCAATAAAGTCAAATTTGAGCAGTGGTTCAGCAGCTAAAAGGGTGTAACGCACACACTACATGCATGCATTGTGTGTTTGCATTATCTCTGTCTATCCTTGGAAATTATGTGAATACAGTTTTTAACATTAGGAATGTGCTAAAATTTTGTAAAAGAAAATAATATGAAAGTGCTTTTGATTTTAATGTATTTCGCTGCTGTTGATAATTGGTGATCTCGCCGATTCAGCCTTTGTTTATGGAAAAAGATGTAACAGCCACAGACAGGCGGTTGCATTAAGGGACAAAACTCTGCACTTGTGATCTGAGTTTGACTATATTTGACACTTGGAATAATTGAGTTTTTTTTACTGCACACTAAAGATAGATTTCAGCTGGAAGTAATGACAGGCCCATGAGCTGACCCCATCAAGTTTTTTTTTTTTTTTTTTTTTTTTTAAACATATTTAGTCAGTGCTAGAATATGTATTGCAATTTAATGACTCTGTAAACCTTTAATTTGCATTAATCTTTAATTTGCATGTATGTATCTTTCAGTAAAATTTACAAATGACATAGTGCAGATGAGCATAAAATTTTAGAAGTGACCCTCTCCATGTCATTGGCCTAGATTCATGTTTGTTTGTTACAGCACATTTCTGGCTTTAAAGAATGTCACAAACGTAAAATGTTATGTGATTTACTTCCTGAACTGTAAAGGTCCATAGGAGATTCAAGAGGGTAATTGCCTCACATGCTTATAGAGGAATTTTTGGGCCTTGAAATGTATTGATTTTTTTTTTTTTTTTTTTTAAATTTGCCCAACTTATTAACTTGTATCCCAGTCCTTTGCCTGGATCATGTTTTTCTTTTCTTCTCAAACAAACAGGGGTAAATAGTAAAGACTTCTACTCAATCCAGATATGTCTCTTTCTCTCTTTCCAGTTCCATTCTCATCAGATTTTTCACGTGCTGGTTGTGGCGGCGGCTTTCATCCATTTCTACGGTGTTTCCAACCTGCAGGAGTTCCGCTACGGCCTAGAGGGAGGATGCACAGACGACTCTCTGCTTTGAGAGGCTAGACTGTGACTCAATCATCCTTTTTTTCTTTTAGAGACCCTCAACTCCACACACACACACACACACACACAAACACACACACACACATACATACACACACATTTTAAACAATGCTGCTGGAATTCAATATGTTCACTTACTGCTCCCTCTGTACTTCTGATTTGCTCACATCCTATTTGGGTTTCTAGTGGTCTTTCTGCTTTGGCTCATTTTTGCTCAAATAAAATAGCATTAAATAGCCAATGAACTATGGAGGGAAATGTCAGTGGGCACTACCTTTTTGAAAAAAAAAAAATCATTATGGAGCTTGAAATTTCCATTTAGCTTAAGAACAACATGGGGTTTTAATTAAGGAGGAATGTTACTGTGGGCCTTGATGGTCACCTCTGAGAAGCTCGCTGTACTTGTATCCCAACGTCTCTATAGGTCATTATTGCATGGGTGCAAAGAGTGTGATTTGTGCCGGAGCGGAGTGCACATACTGTAAATCATTCCTTTTTTTGGGCCCCCACAGTTTCCATGTGGGATAGGTGACTGGTGAACTGTCCACCAGGAGCAGGATATGGGGGATTGCAGGGACCATTTAGGCTGAAAGAATCGGGGCCTGCACACATTTGTTTGAGGGGGATTAAAAGTATACACATGTAGTGTATAGATGTTGATTGTGCACCCAGAGGACCCCTAACCCTCAAATCCTATTGAGATTTGTAGAAAGACCTGGTCGTTGCTTTGCTCGCAAGAGACAGAGTTTAAAAAAAAAAAAATTTGAAAGGAAGGTATTGTCCCAACCCCATAAATACAAACTAAATATGTTGTCTGAGTAATATGAGGTGGAATGTCAAACACATTTTTGCCTGCGTGGCATTTTAACCAAAACAAATCAAGAGGTTGAACACTTTTTCAAACTGTATTTCTGTCATCTGAATTTTATACTGAAATTTATAGAAGTTCCTTTCCATTTTGATAAGGTATTTTAATTGACAAATATCCCAAAAATAAACATACTTTGAAATTACGTAATGGCACAACAAACTGTGCAAAACACTAAACAGCCACTGCAAAAATAAACTGTCGGTTCGAGTGTGAACAAGATGGGACGAGCCCTGCGAGGCAACATTAAGATGCCTAAAATGTTTAAGAGATTAGACCGCTTCTGCCATCATTTTTCAGACATCATCATTGGTTAATTCCCGGATTAAAACTGGGCTACGCACAATGTATAAATCTGGATAGGGTAACTTGTGTTTTTGCAGTTAGAGATCTTTTTTTCATTCTAGATTTCAGATGCAAGAGAGAGGTGTGAATATCAAACGCACCTTAATATATATATTATTAAAATACAAACTTTAAATCACTGTATGGGATTCACCATGTGGTATGTATGATATAATCTTTTAGTATTCCTGTGCCTTAGGCCAATGGAAATCTTTTTAAATAAAATGGCCTATCTTAACAGTCAAGGGAGCTTCAAGGATTTCCAGATGTTGACTTTTCTTGTTTTCCTTGCCATATATACAATCAGATTATTATTGAACTTAGAACTCCATTGCTAGGTTGTATCAACTGCTGTTTAAGACTCCTTTTTTTAGGTGAACTTATTCAAGCTTTACTACAGAAACTAAAAGAGTGTGTATTCTTGACTTTGTGTAATGTCCTGTGTAGAAAGTGATACATCATACATTTCACTGAAATGTAAACATAAATATTTATTAATGGTAAACTTGGAACATTATTGTAATAAATTTCTTTTTTTCCACATGTACAAGCATGTCTTTGGGTCTCAAATGCATGTTTGAAAGTTCAACATATTAGTAAGTGTGTGTAAGACTGACATTTATAGATGGCCAAATTGTTTCCAGTGTTTTTGTATCAGTGCTTTTCAACCCTGAAGACGGGGCAGACCTACAGTCGATTACAAACCCCTCTCCGGTGTACTGAACACATTAATCAAGAGAATTACACCCATTTTCTACTTTCATTTCACAACAGCTGCTTCATAATGAATCCTAAAGATGTGCAGTGAAAACCCTGAAAAATCTGTTGACCTTGTTAACTTAGGCTAAAGACAGGGGAGGAGATGAAAGGCTCAGATCAGCAGGATGCATGGTGGCACACCACTGGACCTTTGAGCACATTTCATCAGTTTCTGAATATGGACACATTTTTCATCCTCCACAAAGTGCCAGTCATGCACATGAGGTGTCAAAACTCCCAGGTTTCCTGTATTGGCTCCTCCATTCAAGTTGCCTGCTGTTTGGAGCTGAAAAGCATTGAGAGAGGGAAGCTAGGGAACAGTCGTGTAAAGTTGCACAAGACATTTGCCCACAGCTGTAGTATTACTCACAAGGAAATGCTCCCTCCTGTGGTCTTTTGCTGAAACAAGCTGAAAAACACAAACACAGGACAAAGCAGTTCATGAACAGTAGGATACATGCCCACCAACACAATACGAATATGAGACCAAGAGCAAGGCTACACAATTAAAGCTGACAAAATTAATGTAGTAAAGCCTAAGCTCTTCAGGCCAGATGCTTCAAAAATTTTGGGGAAAAAAGCCTTAGGTAATGACTAGCTCACTGTACCTTTACTCAGTTTAACAAATGATTAGGAAAATGGGACAGCAAGCAGTCATGAATGGGGGTGGCCTGTAAATAAATAATTTACAATACATAAATGGGTAAGAACAGAAGTTTAAGTAAGATAGTAAGTGAGTAGGTAGGTATGAGTAAGTAATCACCAGTCTCCTTGGGGACTATTTTCCGGCGGAGAGCGACCGTTTACCTGTACAGCGCTATGTTTTCCATCGAATATAATGATTTCCAAAGAGAGAAGGGCAAATCTAACAAGTCTTACAACACCGTCAAATTTACAAGAATAAAATCAAAGTTACTGCATAGGAAACTGAATGTGAATCTCCCAGTCCTGCCTACAGGACCTTTCTGAATTAGGAACCAGGTCATAATTGAATGTTTCCGAACGAGACCATTTAGAGGCTGCTAACTCCGGAAGCCTTGTCGTTAACAATTTCTAGTTTTATGTGGCCCTGTCAACACAAAGAGAAAACCTGAGGTACATTTTATTCACTAAGTCACATTTTCTGAATACGTTTATGTATGTTAGATGTGCATTTGTTTGCGTTTTTAGCCGGTTGAGTTGTTTATCAAGATGCGGAGGAGCAAGTCATCCAACTAGACGGCACTGTTGCAGTATTATAATAGTTTATTTTCTTCTTTTTCGCTTTCCTATTTTATCCGTCTCAATGTGTTGCTAGAAATAATAAAGACTGGGGGACATTTATAGATTAATATTATAAGTGTATGGTCATAATCTAATCATAAGTTTGTTGATGTGTGCGCTGATTTGCAGGCGTCCACTTCCGGACTACAAACGTCCCCAGCGCTCTTAATTTCCGTCGACTCTCGTCATTGTTCGCCGTTTCCCGTCCGCTCCTCGTCCGGAAGCCAGCAGGCAGGCTAGCCGGGGCTTGTTAAGCTAGTTCAGCCAGTTCAGCGTTAGCCACTCGGGTCACCAGGGTAGACACCGTGTTTTCCGGCCCTCTATGGTTCAGTCCGGTCCGGTCGGTGAGGGAAACCTTCAGCTAGCCGCGGCTGTGCATGTATATCGAAGTTAACTTGCCGTTTGACAGGGTTCAAGATGGACAACGACCAACAGAGCTGTGAGTCTAAAGAGAGCCCCGACCGGTCCAGCCTGGTTTCCGACGACGGCAAGAACATCAAGTCCGTGTTGTGCCAGCGCTGCGGGTCCAAGGTGCTCTGCCCGGGGATGGCCGTGTTTGCAGAGAAAGAGGTATGATGTGTGAAATTAGCCCGCTTTCTGTGCCCCATATGAGCGGCAAGGTGGCCTGTGAATATAATGCCACATACTGTCCATATAATGCCCACATGCGGCATAGGCTATTTGTATCTGTGACAAACGAAAAAGCAGCTTAAGTTCCATAGTAAGGTAAGACTTCAGTGCTTAAATTCTCTGCAACTCTATTGAAGGGATGTAGCACCATTCCCCCAACAGATACTATGCAAAGAGAGGGATATTGAGGTAGGGTTGGAGGGTGTGCCCTCATTATCAAGACAAATGCTCATTTGAGAGGTCGGTGTTGTACAAACCACAGGCACTAGTCAACAGGCATGTGGGGACAAAAGTGATGTGGTCAGACGAGTCATCCTTAACCATATTCTGGACAAGTGGCCGAGTGCAGGTGTGGTGTCCACAAGGAGAACACTACAGGCCTGAATGCTTGAACTAAATAGTGAGGCGGGTCTGATGGCTCTGTTATGCTATGGGGAGCAATTTCCTGGCATGATTTGGCTCCACTTGTGCCTTTAGAGGGAAGCCTCACTGTAAATGAATCTGAGAGATCAGCTTTAACCTATGATGAAACATTTCTGTCCTGATGGGAGTGGTCTCGTCCAGGATGACAGTGCCCCCATCCTCAGGGCATGAGGGCTCACTGGATGATGAAAATGATGTAAATCATATGCTACAGCCTTCACACTCACCACATCGCAACTAAACAGAGTGCCTGGGGCAGATTTTGGACCAACATGTTAGACAGCGCTCTTCACCACCATTAAAACACCAAATGAAGGAATGTCTTTTGGAAGAATGGAGCTCCATCCCTTCAGTAGAGTTCAGGAGACTTGGGGAATCTCTGCCAAGGAGTGTTGAAGCTGTTCTGGCGGCTTGTTATGGCCCACCACCTTACCAAGACACTTTATGTTGGTTTTTCCCTTTTAATTTGTCACTTGTGTGTATATTTCAGATTTGAGCTTAGCTGGATGGGGTGTTTCCACATTGGTTGTGAAGATATCATGCGCTCTGTTTTTCTCAACAGCTGTTTCTGCCATCAGTGCGGACAAAGAGGAACCTGAGCACATCAGATGGCTCTGTAGACGGGGACACTCTGACTGCCCACTGGTTAGTGGACGACATGTTCACCTTTGAGAATATTGGCTTCACCAACAATGTGGGTCGAATCAAGTATCTCATCTGTGCAGATTGCGAAATTGGACCCATTGGTTGGCACTGTTTGGATGACAAAACAAGCTACTATGTTGCCTTGGAAAGGGTGAATCATGCATAGTGTACATGCATATGCCCAACAGGACTTCAAACGTTGCAGAAGCAGGCCATACATCTTTTCATGGATTTGATATCTACCAGAGTTAACTCATCAATCTCCCACACACACCACACACACAGATGTGTGCGTACCACAAAGATTTGATCATAACGACAGGACTGCAGTGATAACTTTCTCCTTTATCACACACACTGTGATCTATGCGTTCTAATAATTTTTTTTTTTTTGGATTGCTGATGTTGAATATTATTGTGCTTTCATACCTACTATGTTTCGGATTCCTTAATCTCAATCTGTTTTAGGCATATTCTGCCATTGTTTGAACATTCCATGAAAAAAAGGCAGGCGACATCAGACTGATGAGATGAAAATGCCAGCAGGGTATTACTATGATGTGTGGAATAAATGTTTCTCATCTAGTGCATAACTGACTGACTGAAGAATTAACTTCTCAGTTCATCTGAACAAATATCAGATTTCCCTTTGTACAGACGTACTGTATAGAAACAACAGGGGTAAGCGCATGTCATGTTGTGGTCGGCATCTTATGCCTGTGATACTCAACTTGCTGTATTCCTACTTGTCAAATTTATTGGCTGCAAGAGGTGTTTAAATACAGATTGATATCCAAAACTTTGTTACTAAAATGCACCATTTCCGGAGCCTGCTTACCTGTAACTTACTGTAGATATGAAAATAATGTACATGGTTCCTCATTGCCGGGACCTTGTACCTTGTACATGTAACCTCCAAATAAACAATAAACATGATCAAGTGTTCATCCAGTGAAGTGCATACTGTGTAGGACAGGTAAACTGTCCTAAAACTACTCAGTGCACAGCTGCTGAAGATAACAAAGATAGCTCACTAAATACTATGAGAGGGGAAATTTACAGTTAAATTACAAATGCATCTGTGTGTGGATACAGGGTTTTTTTGGTGGTCCGGGGTCCAGGGTATGGGGCTAGATGCCTCATGTAATCCAGGCATGGAGACAGCTATAAAAACTACGTTTGTTCAATATGTAAATCTCATTCTTGATCGTTAGCCCTTTGTCACCTCTCTTGCTATGTGCAGTTTGTTTAATGGTCTACAGTTCAAACATGACGCTCGATGGCCTTCAACTCCCATAAAGTAGAATTTAGTATCAGTGTGTTATCCGTCCATATGTCCAGTGCATGACAACTGATGTTTAGTATCACTGAGACATTATAGAGGTATGTGTTCTTTATTTTGTATAAATCAAGTTTATAGACAAAATCAACATTTTTGTGTGATTATTACTACAAAGAAAGAGAGAGAGAGATGTGGATTGAATCACAGTTGTATCAACCAGTATCAATCATGGTCACTAAAAGCAAAGTGTCGGCTGTTTTTTTTTTTTTTCCTCACTAATGAAATAAAATAAAAATGAGTGTCACCGATCGTAAGGACCAGGGTCAACCAAGCACTCACTCAGTGCTCTAAAATACAAAACACCTGTAAGGAAAACTAAACAGAAAGATTCAGGTAAAATATGTTTATCATTTAGAAATTAGGAAATAAGAAATGCCAGTTCTTGTTTCTTAACACAACTCACAATTAAGTTAAATGAATTGTCATTTAACACCAATCCTAGTTCTTTAACTGTTATCTAAAATCAAAGTATATGTGAATAAATAAAACTGGAATACAGTTGAAACATGCTGTATATTCATTTTCAAAAGGAAAAATGCACCACTGCAAGTTTACCTCAAATAGCAAAACCCATGTAAAGTAACAGAAATAGTACATCTAACAGACAATGCCTTTGACATCGGATCCACTTGACTGCACTTCATGTAATACCGCAGGAACACATTGTCCATATTCTCTGCTAGGAGGACGTTTATTTGCAGCAACAACACTCCCTGCAGTGTGGAAAATTCTCACTTGTTAAGAAAAAAAAAGTGGCAGGAGGCGCAGAGATGAAGCAGTTTGGCAACATCAGCCTGCTCTCCTCGCTCCTTGCTCACCATGCAATTTGTTGCTGGTCCACAGAAAAGCAGGCATCTTGCCTTGGATGAGGTCATTTCTTCTTCCTGTGATCATTAACAAGCTCCTAAATAAGACCATTGTGACCGCCTGCTGGGGAGAAAAATGAGGATCCTAATGCCTCTGTGAATGAGTTTTGTGCCATATTAGCCATTGGAAAACAGAAACAATAGACAAACAAAGAAAAAAACAAACATGCATCATTAGTACTAAAGAGATGTCCTGAATGGTGAGTTCACTGTAGGTTCTCAGTGCCTTTATTCTGGTAAGGGAAGGACTTCAATTTTGGGTCAAGGACTGTGTAAACTTTGAGCAACTTTATTTTATCCAGGTCTTCATCCGTGCCTGCCTTGACACAACAAATTGTCAAGCTGTCGTGATAAATTGTTGGCATGGCTTACTTCATCATTTTGTTACAGAGGGACCTCGATGACGGGATGGGGGCCGTCGCTCGTCCTTGAGTATTTGAGGATCTGCGTGGACTCCCGTCTCCATCAGTCAGAGTCACTGTGGCCTTGACATTACCTGTGTCTTGCTTGTCCATCAGGGCAGAGTTGATGGGAGATCTCTGCTCAAAATAATATTCCAGCATGTCACAAGGTGAAATCTTTATGAACATTGTAGGGAAATTGGGTCATTCCAGCAGCAACAGTAATAAAGTACTGAAGGGCAATAAATATGTGTTTGTTAAAAATATAATATAAACAGCTGGGATTATATTAAACATAATCAGCCACAGTCCAAGACACAATTCATAAACTGTGTGGGAAATATGACCTACTTACAGATATTACAGTATCAAGTAAATGAAATGATTTAAATATGGATTAATAATTATGAAATGTGTGCCAAGTATGTAGACGTAAGAATATGTAAACATAAACATACAAAACCGAGGTATATCACTGTCTTAACAGTACGTCCAAATGCAAAAATATAAAAACAAAATATCTATATTCCATAATCAGACAGATATGGCAAACTGAAGAACACAGGTGTGATTTACAGCAGTGTGCATATTCTGCAAATGTGCATTTTTTATGTTAAACCTACAGAAGGCCATACACATGTGGCAAATGAGCATTTCAGTCAATTTGCCAAAGCACAATTCAATGTTTATTATTGAGGTTGTAGTTTGCAGAGGTCTTGTACTGCACTACATTATATTGAGAGGTGTTTCTATTTTTTTGTCTTCCTTATTTATATGCAATGAGGGGGACAGAATATTGGAAACACCTCTCAATAAAATGCAGTCCAGTACAACAGCACCACTAACTATGAGCTCAATGCCAAACATATAATTGAATGATAACCTCTATTACTCTGACAAAAAACAAACAAACAAACAAACAAAAAAAACAACCTAAACATCATAGGCATCATAAGGGCAAACTTTATAGCAGAACAGTTGTATTGGATTGGATTAGATTGTACAGGTGGACCTTAGTATAGCACCATGTGCACCCATTAATATTGCACAAACTAAAGACCTAACAAAACAGAAAACAAGGACATTAAAATCAAAGTCTTGTCTGAACAAATTAACAAATATAGTGAAACAAAGTACATATTTTGCACCAGTTTCTATCATTTCAAATGACATTTATTCTGCTCGAATCTTAAACTTGCAAACCTTTGAGACATAGTCAAGCAACTGGTAATTTACCATGCATCTCTGTAAAATTTGTAATTGATGCTCAAGGGCACATGACAAGTTATTGACACTGACATTTTTTGTTGTGGTATACCCACCACTGTTGTTGGCTTTTGTTTCAAGAAATTGTTTGAGATGAGGAAATCACCAGTGTATGCTTCTACTTAAATGCCCTACTTTCATGATATAATATCACTGTAGCGTAAATTTCACCCGAAAGCCGAATATCCCTAACTTTTTGTGAGTAGTGTATATCTATCTATCTATCTATCTATCTATCTATCTATCTATCTATCTATCTATCTATCTATCTATCTATAATAGTTATTGAAAATACATTCAAATATGCAAATATTTTAGTCGTGCTCAACATAATGTACAAAGAAACGTGAGTATAAACTAAACAGAATCTTAAAAATTCTAATAAAAAACAATAGTGAGAAAAATAGATTTCATTAATAAAAATACAGCGTGTAGGTTATTTGTCTTCAAAGAGTTCACAGTGTACATTGCCAGATTTATTACTTTTTTTCAGTGTTTATACAGTGTCTGACCTCACAAATGCTCTTCTGGATGAATGGGGCAAAATTCCCACAGATACACCCCAAAATCTTGTAGAAAGCCTTCCAAGAAGAGTGGAACCTGTTCTAGCTGCAACTCCATCTTTTGCCTATTGATTTATTATGGGATTTCATTAAAGCTCCTGTAGGTGTAATGTATAGGTGGCCCCATTTATGATATTTACCATATAGAATCAATAAGTAAATATAAATATGATGGCGTGGTGGGCTATAACATAATGCATCGTTTTAAAGCGAGCTTAACAACAGTCACCGTATCACTGGGCGTGTTTGGGAATAAAAGTAGACAAAAACTGAAAAAATATATTGGTTAGAATATGAGATCGCCAAAGATAGATAGATATGTACTTTATTGATCCCGAGGGAAATTCTGTGGACTCTGTTGCCTGCATGCATACATACATACAAACTCTCTCTCTCTCTGTGTGTGTGTGTGTGTGTGTGTGTGTGTGTGTGTGTGTGTGTGTGTGTGTGTGTGTGTGTGTGTGTGTGTGTGTGTTGGCTTGTGTGCGCCCCTGCCCAATCAAACAGCTCATCTGGTCCATTTAAAAAGTAAGTCCCGGTCAGCGCGCAGAGATCTCAGTGGGTGTGTTCGGTTAGAAAGCCTGACGTGCGGTCGCTTACGTCCCCCACGCTCGCTGTGCCCCGGCATACGCGGGCGGGGCGAGGAGGAGCCAATCAAACTCGTTCATTTTTGTAAACCCGATTAAATTCGGTACACCCTCGTGCCAGAGGGTGTGTGAATCGAACTCACCTAATAGGAGAGCACTCATCAGACATCCGCTTTCTTTTACTACAAGCTCTACGTTTACTAGCGAGTGGTGCTTGCAGTGTGTTAAATACGTGTTAAATGTGTGTACGCCCCCCTTACACTCATTTCAAACACTACCATTTGTCATTTGTAGAGAATTAAATGAACTGTGGACATTTATCCCCACATACACGGTTCTACAGGCATTTAACGCCGTTGGCACATTCACAAACCAGATATAGTTTGCATTGGTTTCATAAAAAAAACTACAACGTTGGATGAGCTAGCAGCAGTACGAATAATAACACAAATTTTTGCGTGCATGACAAGCTAGAAGAATCATTTGTGTGGTGTCTACTTTTTCAAGCGGATGTGTACGCTCTCTGTCACCCCCTCCCGTCTCCAACTAGATAATTCGTTATTGAGTTCAATGAGTGGAGAGTGGCCATGATCTGAAGCCAGGGATTCAAAGAGAGTATCTCCTCGGCAAATTCATCGCGGGGAACTTTTTAAAAAAAATATCTGACCGACAGTCACAAACAAAGATGCAACGATGACCCAGCCTCAGCTGAATGAGTTCATTCCCCCTCCAGAGTGCCCAGTTTTTGAGCCTAGTTGGGAGGAATTCGCCGACCCTTTTGCGTATATCAACAAAATACGACCCATTGCAGAGAAAACTGGCATCTGCAAGGTCCGACCGCCGCCAGTGAGTATTTACGAATTTTGCTTCATTGTTCCGTCTTTTGCACGGTGTATGTTTTTGTCACGGCCGCTGTTAATAATTTAGCAGACAAAGTTGTGTTTTTAGACAGGTTTTTTTCAACATGGCGGATTGCGGCTCCCGAGTTGAATTGTCAGCTAGCCTGAGCTCGAGAGTGCGTTGTTTGCAACAACGGTAGTGAAGCTTTCCTCCGTGGTGACCACTGCCTGTTAGCGCACATATAACACGAAATTTCAGCTTTAAATAAGTTTATTCGTCAGCTAAGTAGCCAGGTATTTATTTGTCGCAACAATTAAATAAATCTGTGACAAAATACGAAGCCAAATAGTGAAGTTTTGCCTACAACGCAAACAAATGAAAATTGTTTACGTTAACATTGAATGAGACGCTTCCTGGACTTGGGAGCACGGAAATTGCCGCAATTTGGCCAAGGTTTAATTTTGACATTTCAACGCTATTTTTTCAACATCGATTCTTGAAAAAGCCCCAGGTCTTTCTGTAACAGGATTTTGACGGATTTACGCTGAGTTAACCCCGTTAATGTAATCATGCCTGTGTGTGATGCCGAGGACTGACACCTCGCTAACGTTACGTACGTGCTGAGTGACCAACTCTTTATGGAGAGAGATGGGCCACGGATGGCATCCAGCACTACGTTGGGCACCGAGCACTAACTTTCACTTGCATCGCAGTTATGGATTATGCTAGAGACACATTTGGACGCAATTTTACCTGCATGTTGATGGTGTTATGTGCTTTAAACCTACAGGTGATTGAAGTAACGTCAAAGCAGCTCGCTGACAGTTTGTTGTCTTTGTATTGTTTTCGTTTTGTGACTCGGTGATTGTCCTACCCCTATTACCAATATTTACACACGTCACTACAGAGCTCCTTAACAACACAGGAAGAAGTTCAAATGTCCATAGAATTAAATGTATGGACATAAATCTAAGAAAAATGACCCGACTTTTTTTTTTTTTTTAATGTATTTTTGCTTTTCTTGTGTGCTTTATTAGGTTGCCTTGTCAGGTTAGTATCTCAGTGGCATTCACTTGAGCCTCCCTTTGGGTTATTAGTTGGGGGGCGGGCAGATACATTATGCAAGGGTGTGTCCACACACACAGTCATGCAAATTGTGTACAGGGCAACTGCTAAAATAAAGGATATTAACTGCACTGCTGCCTAATTCAGGCACACACACACACAGGATCTCAGTTTTAAGACAGTAATGTGCAGGAGGAAGAAAATTGTTGTTTTGGATCTGAATACCACAGAAGGATTGGGTGTGTTCTTCAGTTCAAATTGGGAAGCTGGCAGTCTATTGTGCATTATAAAACAGAGTGGGAAGAGGTGGTGTGAACTTGAAAGAGAAAAAGGAAAGCATCTTAATCTTGGTTACCTGTCCAGAAATAAACATAACAAAGTATGGCTGAATATACATGGCACATCCAAACAAAGAAAGGTAGTAGAAGAAGGGTAGAGCACAGGTTGTGTAAGCTCCCTCTCTTCAAGTGCAGCCTAAAGCTAACAACCTGGGTTTATCCTGGAATTGATTTGACTCCACTTGTTCTTTTAGCTATGTTCGCAAGAACACTCACATTTACTGTATGTCTGTCTCCATGAGAGTATCTCTGGAATGGTCTTAGGAGCTTTTGGGAACCACATTTACTGCAAGTATTTTACAAACGGTTGTCCTCAAAGAAAGAATGAAGTGTTTTTCCTGATGTGGAGTTTATCATCTAAGTACACACACAGATAAAAAGCACATAGCCCAAGCACCCTCAAACTGCTGCTGCAGGACATTTGGCCTACGTTTACCTGCATCTCAAGTAAAACCTCAGTGGATTTCACTCATTGTAGATTTCACAAACCCAGTAAATGAAAACCTTGCAATGATATATTATGGTCTTGTATATTTGAATTTTATTGTTTACTCCACATATTTCTTATTTTGAAATTTGATCTTTGCATTGCATTTGCATTGCATTGCAATGAGGCCTGTGCAAGCACTGGCCTCATTGTCACAGAATGGAGCTTTTGCAGTCTGACAGACGTTTGAGTGCCCTGTTTATGCGAATTGATCAGAATCAAACTTTTGAGGTGTTTATCCACAAAGAAGAATGGAATTGCCTCAGAATCTGCTTTTTTATTTTGTTATCAGCCTCTCTTAGGTGCACAGTATGTCAGGATTTCCTTCAGGGTTTTACATGGGTCATAGCTGGACTTTGGATGACACCTTCAGCCTGTCTGGGCTAACTCCACACAATACCTGTTTGTCTTTACTTATTTGGGGAGGACCAGTAAAGCTTCGTATCTTTTTATCAGAGCTGTTGCACCCGTGTTTGGAGGTTGGTCATAAAAGCCAGAGCTGTCCCAGATGTTTCAAAACAGTTGTTGTTATGTTGTACAAGAACATTTACCCTCCTAATCCTGCTTTAAAATTTGTCTAAATTTGACATGGCACTGTTAAAGCAGATTGGTTGTTGTTCCTGCTCATCTGATTCAACCTAGTGACACAAAAGCTTGCCCAGACCCAGTAGTATTATATGTAAAATAGGAAACATTTTAGCGCCATTACACATATTTCCATATTCAGTCAGCTGTGCATTCAGTGGTTATTTAAAAATGTGATGCCACTCCCTCCCTTGAAGAATGTCTCTGATCATAGGCAGAAAGATACTCCTGGTTCCAAAGCTATAATTGTCAGGCCATATCAGGTTGCATGAACAGCTTGTGTACCTGGCTCACCTTGCTTGCCTTATATGCTAGTTTGGTGGTATTAAAGCATGAAAACTGTTGAGCCCATTTTCCAAAAGTCAGCAAACCTGAAGTAGGCTAACCATCTTTCCACTTCAGTGTAGGTTAAAAACATTGGACATACGTGTTGTTGATAGAGCTTGGTGTGGCTTTTTTATTTTAGTATGACCATCTGCTTACAAACATAAAAAAAAACTTTTTGTAAACACTGTGCAGCTACATGCTGATACCTGTAGTCATTTTGTCTGAAGGCTTTATTTCTGTAAGAAGGTCAAATGGAAAAGCTATCTTGAGGATAAGCATTTCTGTGTGCTCTTTACTGATAGAAATGGTATCAGAGTTTTGGGAATCTTTAGCTAAAGAGACTCACTTTCTCTAAAGGACTAGTGTTTAATTATGGAGTTATGGGGCCTTTGGACCTATTGAAATAACTCTAGAGTTGGTTTCTCTTCATCTTGTGAGTGTGTTGTAGACAAACTTGACAGTCATGCTGATCTTTCAGAAAACTGGCAAAATTTGATGGAAAAATTTCTGTCTGTTGGGTGATTTTTAGGACAGCACTGTGGAGGCGCAAGAGAAGTACAGTAAGGACAAAATATGTCAAGGTTTTTGTTCATAATTTTGCCACTTAATATAAAAGAATTCAGACCGTATGGTATAAATTTGGTCTCTCTGTCCTTGTAATTTGTTGACGAGCCCTTCAAAAGCAGGACAGCGCACACTGTATTGTCTCAGTGTTCACTCCCATTTTTCCCAAAATAAACATATAGCGACTCTAATTGACTGAATGGGTGCCGATGAATCAGTTTGTCCAGGAAAGGTTAAATTTGGATTTTTTGATCATTTAAAAAAAGACGCAAAAACGGATATATCATCATCCCTGGCCTGACAACCTACAATCCTTATTGAAAATAAATTTAGGTTCAATGTGGATCACTGTGGTGGTGGAGTTTACTTGTTTAACATCACCCTCATACATCCAGGAGTTATATTTTCATCAGAATAGAAAATTAGCTTTTATGAAAATTAGCCATTCACTATTTATTTGCATTATTTGAGTGTTAAATTTCAAACTGGTGACCAGGTACCTGTATAATTGCTTATATCCTTATGAGTGACTGTAAATTATCACAGTATCACTTGTGAATACTTGCGTATACATACTTGGAGAAGCTCTCTGACAGTTTAAGTAACTGAATAAACAGTATCATGATGTCAGTATATGGCAGTATTGAGGCTCTTGTCATTAACAATGTAAATAGGCTCTAAATGTTGAAGTGAATCCGACTGCAAAACACTCGGGGTGTCAACTGTCAGGAGGCCATGAAGCCATCTTGTGGTGGAGACACACTAGAGGACCAAAAATTCTGATATGCAATACACACAACAGAGTTCACATATTGTTTTGTCTCTCTGTTGATTGGGGAAGGACAGGGTATCACACAGGGAACAACATGACTGAGATTGTCCTTCTGACTACTGTTAGGAAAAAAAAGATGTTAGTTAGATTTCTAACTTAATGTAGCGTGTTAGACCAGTGTTCCCTTATTAGGCCCACATTATTATCATTGATATAGGCTTATTTTTTACATAGGGATGTGCAAAGATGCAGTTTGTGTTTTTGTATATGTCCAACCAAACAAATTATTTGTTTGTATTTGCAATAGTATAAGTAAGTTTGGAAGTGAATGGAGCTTAAACTAGAGAGGATGTGGTGTGGACTGAAACATAAAAAAAAATCCCCTAAATTCTTTTCTTTTCTTCCCCCCTTGTAATCATTACCACTGCTATTGTTGGGATATTAAACTCAGCATGAAGCTTGTGCTTTTACGACAATCTATAAAATCTAGGTTATGTTTTTTTTTTTGTTTGTTTTTTTTTGTTTTTTTTGTTTAAAACATCTTGAAAAATTATGTTACCATAAACATAGACATTTGAACAACCATAACCTAAACAATGTCCACATTGGATTTTATTGTATGCTGGTTTGTGCTACATGAGCGCTGGCTGCCAGTTATAAACAGGAATACTACTGTTATGAATCAAACTGTATTTTGTCTTTCTCACTTGAAACTACTTTATGAAACTGTGATCCCCAGACACTTCTGGTTCAGTATGTCAACACCTCACACTGCCAGATGATTTGCACGACAGAACATCAGTCCTAACCAAGCGTCAGCTGGGGAATTCTCCTTTTATTATCATCAGATGTCTAAATGTGTTAACCAGCCCCATAATCCTCCAGTGTGTCCCTAGCCTCACTTGACCCCTGTAATCTATCTTTGGCAATAGAGAAAACCATGGTATCATTGTAATAAACATATAATGACCATCTGTAGGGCTACATGTAATAATGTGTTGGGCTGCTGGAGGAACTGCAGTGCCTTTTGCAGTGACCAGGATCTTCAGGCTTATAGGATTATGGTGCAAGTAAATTCTGACACCTGATTGACTCCAGACTTACCAGTTAAGAGGATCAGGTGATAAAATGATTAAAAATCGCTTTGAGATGATACTGAAGGTGTAGCCATAGTCAAAGGGTCAGCTCTGGCTCATCTCTTCAAGTAGAATGGCTCAAAATTCATTTTCCCCTCCACCATGATGTATGCAGCCACCTCCAGGGCAGACTTTCATGTACCAAAGCTTAATGTTTAGGTCTGAAAATGACAGAGGTCTAGTTGTAAAGGAGTCTGTGTCTGTATAAATCTAGCCCAGCCAAGTATGGCTACCCTGCTCATTTGTTTTTTTTATTCCAGAATTTATTAACAAGAAGAACTCTGGCATTCAGAATTGTCTAAACCTTATTTAAGTCAGGCCAGTTTATCCTTGACAATTGATGTAGGTTGTTTAAACTTAATTCTAATCCAATCTAGATTGTTTGTCTAAAGAAGACTTTTTGTTGAAACACATTGCACGTCTGAGTGCTATATCCTGCTTTTGCTCTGTTTGGTTTTTGGGATTGTTCCCAATTTAAAAAAAAAAAAAAAAAAAAAAATACGTGCAAAGTACAGCGTTTGCTAACTTGTCCTTTTTTGGATTATTGGTTGCCCAGTGAGCGCCCAGAGACTCCACCTGTTTTCTCCTTTGACTTAATCTACCAACGTTAGGTCCTTGTTATCTGATGACATACATTTCTCTGGTTGAAATGGCCTCTGTTTAATGTGTGACTATCAAAAATAAAATGGTGTTGTTTACTCTTACAGGAATGGCAGCCACCCTTTGCTTGTGATGTAGACAGACTGCAGTTCACGCCACGGATACAAAGGCTCAATGAACTGGAGGTATATTCACATACTACGGTTTCTGTTATTGTATATTTAATAAAATGCACTAGGTCTAACTGCAGTATTTTAAAATAAGAACATTTTGCTGTTCAGATGGTACCTTGTATGCTCTTGTTCTACTCCAATATTTTCAAATGTAGCCAAATGATTTAAGTACACAGAACACATTTTAAATTCACGTTTATCTGCTTCTTGCTACTAAGGATTTGGTGTTAGGGCACCTCGTCAACCACTCTAACATGTTTAAGGCCTAGCTTTCCTTTTTTTATGAGTCCAAGCAGTGTTCCCTTTCACATTCTTGCCATGTTTTGTTGGCAAATAACTGATTAAATTATATTTTAAAAATTGTCATGCAAAATACTTATAATTGTAATTGAACACTACATTGTCTAAGCAACATTGTAGGTGAAACAGTCACATCAGCAGGCCTCTCCTTCCTTTATAACATCTGGCAAAGGTCACTGGTAGTCAGACCTCTCTGATTTTCTCTTTCATTCCTGACATCTGTTGTCAGATTAGAGAATAAATAGTTGGATGTTGTTGACATGAGATATGAACTTTTGTGACTCTCTGTTTTTAGGCTCAGACCAGAGTTAAGCTCAACTTCCTGGATCAAATAGCAAAGTTCTGGGAGCTTCAGGGGTGCACTCTGAAAATCCCTCATGTGGAAAGAAAGATTTTGGATCTGTACCAGCTGAACAAGGTATCTGCACAATCTCGCAGGACAGGGTCTCTGCAAGACTTTCAGACTGTTCTAATCATTTAAACCATTCAGAGTATAATTTTTGCACATTGAGTTCATTTACACATGAATATAAAACAGCATGCTGTACTCACACACCCACTAAAAGAGTTAAATACAAGGTTGTTTCCTTTTCAAGCTGGTGAATGAAGAAGGAGGATTTGATGCAGTCTGCAGAGAGAGGCGCTGGACTAAGATATCTGTCAAAATGGGCTATGCTCCAGGCAAGGCTATTGGCTCCCATCTGCGTGCACACTATGAGAGGATCCTGTACCCCTATAACCTGTTCCAGACTGGAGCCAGTCTTCTGGTATGTCACAGCTCAGAGCTTTTCTCTTCCCATTGGAACACAGATTGTTGTTGTCAAACATATGACCGATCCTCAGAATAATTTCAGTTGCAGTGCCTTAACATGTATAGTTCAGTATGATAAACAGAAAAATAGTCGTTTGATTTGAGAAAATGTTTCTTTAATCCAGTCCCCATGTTTTGTAGTGAGAGAGATGTAAACAGAAATTCAGTAGTAGTGACAAATAGACACGTAGTAACCAAATAAGTGCAGAATATTGAATGGCTTGGCAACAGTCTTTTGCCTCGGTATCTCAGCCAAACTGCTATTGTTGTTGTGCACCAGAATGATGAAGGAGCAAGACGCTGTTGTCACACACAGCATGTGTGTTTATTTTGGGGCATATACTTTGATGATGTACATTCCACATTGTCATCTTTCATGGGGCGAGATCTTAAAAATTCAGCAGTATCTTATTTCCTATTCATGAATGATAGTTGTTAAGATATTTTACTAACAAAAGAGCAAAGATGAGGGAAAAAGTAAGTTTGACTCAGTTCATTTGCATCATGCTGCTGAATTAGCATTGATTTTTCTAGGGCTGCATTTTGTGTCTCAGACAGATTTAACCCTTCATATTCGTCTGTTTCCCAGTTTTTTTTTTTTTGGAACAGTAATAGAGCTGAGTTTAACTTTGTTGCAGTGGTGCTCAAATCACCAGCAAAAATATTTCAAATATGAGAATGCAAATGGGGTCAGATATATTTAAGGTAGAAAAGCCATCAAGTACCAAACGACACACTTAGGTCTATTGACAATATTCACAGTAAATGCAGCTGGACCACAGTAATGTATTCAAGTAATAAATTTACATTGTTCTTGTTCAAATGTATGTACAGGATGGTACCATTTATAGGTAGGTAATTAGGATTGATTGTCACATTATGACCATTTCTTGTGTTTTTGTCCATATCATGCATCATGTGGTGCAATAGGCAATAGGGCAAGGTAGTTATCACTGGACTATCTGTTGCAGCAGTCTATCCTCATTAGAACTCAGTTTTTTGTTTCTCTCATCAGTTACTCAGGATTTAATTCAGTCAAGAACAGCAATGTGTGCTAATGGTCTTCAGTTTGAAAACAGGTATCAAAGTCAAAGGACAAACGAGTGATATGTTAGGATTACAGGGACTAGTCAGGGAATATAATTTAGGCCTACCTTTTTTGCCAAAAAAAAATGCAGTGATAATCTAATGAATTTACAAGTCCTCTTGTTCTGCTCTTGAATACTTTGTTTTTATCTTTCACCTTATGCAAAGGAACAGACTTAGTCTGTGCTCTAAAGACTTAATCTCTTGCCTAAAAGGTTGAGTACAACACTTATTTATGTCATCTGTGTGCGTTTTCTTTTTTGTTATTTGTTTCATAGTCAGTTGGTTCAAAGTTTGGTGATCCAAGTCCCAGATTGTCTCTCATTACATCTGTCACTATCTCTCAGCAGAAGGCTACCTTGACCAATGACACCAAGGATAAAGAGTATACTCCTCACGATCTGCCCCAGCGGCAGTCTGTCCAGCCCCAGGAGACCTGCAGCATCGCTCGCCGTGCAAAACGCATGAGATCAGAAGTGAGTCTGCTCTTTCTCTCACTCTGCTCGCTGACTTCACTCTACTGCCTAATCATTTTGAATTCCCTGTGTAAAATAAGTTGTCAGTCAAGATGTTATTGGTGTGTTCAAATATGAGTCTTTGAGTAAACATTGCTATTCACACTGCTTTTTCTTGCACATGCACAACCTGGCAAAACTATGGATTAATTCTTCATAGGAGGCAGTTTATATTCAGTCTCATACACTGGAATGATCTGTGGCCTTGTCACCTTATAACTTTTCCCCCCAAAAAATTGTGTTTTGTGTCCAGCGTGGTAGACAGTGTGACACTACAGAAACAGACCTGGCTCTCAAATCTGATATTGACAACAGCCATTTTTGCTTTCACAGTAAGGATTGACCCACATATATTTCAGGTCATGTGTCTCCTGTAAAAAGGGTATCCTTAATTTTTTCTTGTGGACCCAATTAAATGTAGAACACTCGGTCTCTCTCTCACTCTCTATCTCTCTCTGTCACTCACTCACTGACACTGTTTTTCTCTCACTCACTGTGACACTCTGGCAGAGAGGCTGTGTTAAAACTGAGCCAGAGGAAGATTGTGAGATGCGCCCCAATCTCAGGAGGAGGATGGGAATGTATGTGGCCAAGCCAGAGCCTGGTAAGCATAACACATCATGCTGCATACTTGATAACAATAAGAGAAATTTGTTGGCTATAATGGGCAATATGCAGTAATGTTTTTATGTTATTTTACCCCATCCACTGAGCTTTCATCCATGTCTTTCAGTGAGGATGGCAGCAGTTGAGGTGAAACAGGAACCTGTGAAGCACGAGGATCCAACATATGACAAAGAAACTGTACTGAATAAGACAGACAAACCTGTAATGAATAAAGTACGTTTTTTGTTTTGTTTTGAAATCAGTAATATTGCATTTCTGATATGGTGCAAATTGATCAAATTTAGTTGTTTTTTTTAATCCTCTGCACAGTGCTCTTAATTGTGTGCTGTGAATTCCACATAACAGAGCAAAGGCAGCACAAAATAATCCCATTTTGTCCACTCAGGTGGACCAGTACATGTGTTTGGTGTGTGGCAGTGGAAGTGCTGAGGATCGTCTGCTGTTGTGTGATGGCTGCGATGACAGCTACCACACTTTCTGCTTGATCCCTCCCCTCCATGATGTTCCCAAAGGAGACTGGAGATGCCCCAAGTGCCTGGCTCAGGTGAGCTCCTGTCACAGCCCTAATTAGACACACACAACCCTCTTTGCACACTTGACTGTAAATTTGAAGATTTTTGAAAATCAAGCACAAGGATAGTCTTGAAACAAAAAATACAGCGGTAATCCAAACTAAATGCAGTCAAATGAGAAAATATTTTTAAGGGGCAGGAGTGAATTAAGAGGTAGCAGAGTTCCAAAAAGGGTCGTTTTATTGGCTCAGCTGGCTAAGCATTACATTTCCGATGTGTTTTGTTTATCTTCCGTCCCATTTTTCCACAGGAATGTGGAAAACCTGCTGTCGCCTTTGGCTTTGAGCAAGCCAGCAGGAATTATACCCTCCAAACTTTTGGAGACATGGCTGATTCCTTCAAGTCAGATTATTTCAACATGCCTGTTCATGTGAGTATGGAGACTGTTTGTTTGCAGTCTCTGCTTGATCTGAGGATTTGTTTTTTCTGTTTAAGGCAAGAATTTATAGTAGATCACAAGTGCACTGCATCAGTGGGCCTAATATCCATGAACCTTTGTTTTTCTATTAGATGGTTCCTACTGAGTTGGTGGAGAAGGAGTTCTGGCGTCTAGTCAGCACCATTGAGGAAGATGTCACTGTGGAGTATGGCGCAGACATCGCCTCCAAGGAGTTTGGGAGCGGCTTCCCTGTTAAAAACAGTCCGATGGAAATCCCTCCTGAGGATGAGGTACAGTTTGGCTCTTAGTGTTAGTGCATAGAGAATTAAACATGTCTACATGACAAGGTCACCAGGACTATATGTAATAATAGCCTATATTAACCCAGTAGCATTGAACAGCTGGATTTGTCATGCAGCTGTTAACAGCAGCATCTTGAGACATGAACATCTGCATCATTTTAGTTTTGAAGACACTGATCATCAGAGCTGATAACCAGCACATCCTATAGCTGGGGAAACCACTGGCACTCCCATCATAGTCATGTTTTTGGACATGGCTTTGTTCCCAGTGATTCTAATGCCAGCTGGACAGGGCCATAATGAGACTTGACTGGTGCTGAGACCTGTCTTTGACCTGCAGGATTACCTGAGGAGCGGCTGGAACCTGAACAACATGCCAGTGTTGGATGCCTCAGTGCTGACTCATGTTACAGCCGACATCTGTGGGATGAAGTTACCCTGGCTCTATGTGGGCATGTGCTTCTCCTCCTTCTGTTGGCACATTGAGGACCACTGGAGCTACTCCATAAACTACCTTCACTGGTAGAGTGCACTCTTAGACCAACTGTTTTATGTGCATTTTATCCTGATTTAACATTGAAATGCAATTGGATGGAACAGTCTGGTATTTTTGCAACCATGATCAGAAAGTACTGCCTGGCTAAACATAGTCAAACAGTTAACCTTCCCCTCCACCCATCTGCTGGTTGAAATGGGTCTGATAAACTTTATCCAGCTCCAATAAAGTAAGATTGATGTTGTGATGTTATTGAAGTCTTGGTAATGTTTCCACACCTTAGTTGGGGGAAAAAACACAGTTAAGTGGTATCTTTATTTGTGCTCTTATGTATGCATGTCTGAAATCCATTGCAAAATCACACAAAAATCACACATTGTCAATATTGAATTAGGCTTGTTAAAAGGCCTAATGTAAACACCGTTTTGAATTTTTTGTTTTTGACCAAGGTGTTTTGTCATGTGTACAGGGGGGAGCCAAAAACATGGTACGGGGCCCCGGGTTATGCTGCAGAGCAACTTGAGGCAGTCATGAAGAAACTGGCCCCTGAGCTGTTTGAATCCCAGCCAGACCTCCTCCACCAGCTGGTCACCATCATGAACCCCAACACACTGATGAACAATGGAGTCCCGGTAATACATTGAGTTTTAATCATCACGCTTGAATGTCTAAAACAAGGCAGGGATGAACAGGACAAGACACTGTTTGACAAATGCAGCTTTTAATTTTAATTTTTAATTTTGGCAACTCTTTTCCAGATCTATCGCACCAACCAGTGTGCAGGCGAGTTTGTTATCACTTTCCCCAGGGCTTACCACAGTGGATTCAACCAGGGTTTCAATTTTGCTGAAGCTGTCAACTTCTGCACCATGGACTGGGTAAAAAAAACTTTGACACTTACTGACTCTACTCATCATAGTTTAAAGTTGTTTATGAATGCACCATCCTCTTAAGAATGTATGCCTGAAAATATCACCATAGTGTTCCCACTGTTAATACGTAGACATTTAAGACTGAGTAAAACTCGGTCTCATTAAATTACTGGGAAATGTGGTTGCAATGTTAGGCTCAATGCCAAAATAAAGATGATTATATTGATTTTTAGAAGAAAATAAAATTGGAAGGGTAGAGATTTTACCGTGGAGCACTATAGAGCACTATAGTTTACACCAGAAAGCATGACAGCAGCCTTTGTTGTATCGTTTTATTTTCTACTGTAAACTGATTTCAGTTCATACTCATGTTTGGTCAAACAGGCTTGGAGCTGTGTAAAATCAAAGTATAGTTAGTTTGGTATACAGCTAGCACAAACAAACGGACTAAAATACAGACTAAGATCAGGTGCTGACTGATTTTGGTGACTTTTATATTAACAAGCAAATGGAACTAGCAAACACAGTCAGGTGGCTGAAGGAGAGCATATAGTAGCCTGAAATGAATCTGATGTTTTTCAGGAACAAAAGCCTGTTTTTCCTACAGGATTTGTGACTTGTGTCCCATCGCTGTTGAGCTCAACCCTCTCTCTGTGTTTTCTGGCAGATGCCCATTGGCCGTAAGTGTGTTGAGCACTATCGGCAGCTGAGCAGGTACTGTGTCTTCTCCCATGACGAGATGGTGTATAACATGGCCTTGAAAGCAGACGCCATGGATGTGGACTTGGCCTCGGCGGTGCACAAGGACATGACCGTCATGATCCAGGAAGAGGAGGAGCTTAGGAAGAAAGTTAACAAGATGGTGAGCAGTTTTTATGACATTTTTTATTTGAATTTGTTTGTCAGAGTCTAATGTAAACAAGTGGTGAAACCTGTAGTATTTAAAACACACCTATTATACAAAATGAGAAAAGAGGAAGAGTTCACATTGTCATCCCTAATGTGTCTTCATCTGAAAAGTGACTCTCAATGCTGAAGGTTATATAAATGAATTCAAAGGCACATAAATGCCTAGAGAGATAAAGTAGACAGTGAAGTGATTGCTCATCAGTAGACCACAAAGTTTGGCACCACATAAAAACTTGATGGGTGCCAAGATGTGGTGGCAAGAATTGGGATGTGAGGGAAATGACCCAATAATTTAAGTTGATGTATTCATTTAATTCATAAGTGTAACTTTTATGATTCAGTTTTAGCAATGCTCACAATTTGTCAGGAGTTTGTCAGATTTATAAGGCAGGCACATCCTGACACTTGTTGCTCATCAAGGTAGATGTGAAGGAAATTGTTTTTCAAAAAACGTTGATACTTCCAGCTGTTGAAAATATTAGTCATGGTAAAAAATAATAATAATAATAAAAAAACACAGGCTGAGAAAATATTTATTCTACCTCCACCAGTCTTTGTATCCAGCTCCTCTCAGCTCTAATGTCTGTGTATCCCCAGGGTGTGGTGCAGTCTCAGCAAGTGCATTTTGATCTACTGCCAGATGAGGAGAGGCAGTGCTGCAAGTGTCGGACCACCTGCTACCTGTCTGGCATTACCTGTCCCTGCAGTCCTGGCAAGCTGGTGTGTCTGCACCACGCCCAGGACCTCTGCTCCTGTCCTCCTAGCAACCACACACTCCAGTGAGTGGGACATACTCAATTTTGAATGTTACTATTGATGGTTTTCACTTATGGCTCTCTGCTACACTAGTCAGTATGAGACATTGCATCAGGTTTTTGTTAACTTTTTCAAAAACTTGAAAAAGAAATTTGAAAAAAAAGAAAAAAAAATGTTTTTATTTTTATAATTATTCAGAATCTTCTTCTTAAGAATTTTTACAGCAAAACCTTTTTTGCTGTCTGACCAACCTTGATTGAAAGACTTTCACCTGAAAACATGATGACAAAAGTCCCAGATCAAAATAAACTAGGACTTAATATATTTTCCAGTGCAGCAAAAACATGAAATTGTAATTGTTTAGCAAACTCTGCAGCTGTGCTGCTGAAATGTGCCGCATGATTTTTAGAGGAATGGAGAGCTTTGCCGATGCAGGTCCTTATTCTTAGAGTGAAGTTAAAACCTCTCACTGGGTAAGTGGAATTCAACATATTCACCATAGCACTTGAAGGTGTGTCAGCAAAATAAAAGTAAGGCCCAGATATTGCTGGCAAACAGTGGCATATTGTAATCACCAAGTAAACAGAAATCCACCAGGAATCTAGCTGTGTGCTTGCTGAGGCAGTTGCAGCAAGGACTTTACAACAGCAAAGCTCATTTTAATTGAGCTTTAATCCTGTTGGAAGATCAGAAATAATGTCAACATCCAACAAAGTGACAGTCCTAATCATCATTTTATCTAAAAGGCTTAAACCTTCTTGGATTACAGCATTTTTTTTGCATGCTGCAACCAGATTTTTGTGTGTATTCAGGTGTTGGTTTTTCCCTATGACCTGTGAGAAGTGATATGTTCTCTCATAATGAAAAGGATATTGTAAACCCTCACAAAAAGCAAACAAAAATGAACTGATATTAAAAGCTGCACTATGTAGCTTTACAAAGAGAAAAACAAGAAAAATAACCAGTGATTTAGAGCTTTAGAACTTGATCTATATTTCATCACGAAATTTAGAAGTCCTACAAAAGCAGTGTGAGCTTACCTTTGTCTCCTGTGAATGTGCATCACCACAGCCACTTTCTAATATTTATGTTTTGTAAAAAAAAAATACAATTCTCATGTTTTTTTTTTTTTCCGTAAACACACAGAACAGCTTTAAAATATGTACCACTTTGCTGTGTGCTTAATTCCCTGTAAGACTGAAAATGTGTACAGTGTACACCCGACTGCTAGAATTGTTCATGTTTTGATAAATTGTAATTATAAATGATGGTTGACAGACTAAGTTAGTTAGTGATACAAGCTGCTTACTTTCCAGTAGCCATTTTCTTAATAAAGAACTATTGAAGAATATACAAGGCCTTGTACAAGTATTCATCTCTCTTTAATTAACACCTATTTGCAATTAGGATTTTTCATTTGTCTGAAGCCTACACAAAATCATAAAGTTGAATTGTTAGTATTGTACATGACAACAGCAGGTGTAACTCTTCGCAGCAATGGTGAAAAGAGTCGAAAGAGAGATTTTAAAAAAGCTTGGTTCTCTGACATTTCTAGTATCTTCTGTCCAATTTCCCGTCCACAGCAAAGTGTATTTTTACAGGTGGCGCCAGGGAAGGTGAATATTTATTTTATACTTAAACTTCAGGAACTGGCCAGGAGTGCCCTCCCACCAAATGTGTATTTCAGACTGCTCTCTCCTTTGAGATGTAGAAAAGGATTCTGACATTGGACTTGACAGTGGAGGCAGAATCCGATCTGCTGAACAACATTTTATGATTCAGGCGATTTTTAGCCTCGTTGAAACAAGGGGAGGAACACATCAAACACCAGTGGATCTTTACTCTGTTGAACTTTATACATTTGCCCTCTAGAATTTGCTTTCAACTTTGCTTTGGTCTCAAACATCCCCTAAAAAATCAACATCTTGTTCATTACCTCATAAACAAATATCTGATACCATTCCAATGCACTTCCATCTTTTCCCACAGTTACAAGTTAACACTGGCCGAACTGTACCCGATGATGGCAGCAGTGAAGCTACGTGCCGAGTCTTACAAAGACTGGCTCTGTAATGTCCAAGACATACTAGAGCCTACACAAAGCAAGAAAAGAGGTGAGTGGCTTATGCAAACATTGTTGTACGACACAATACCCCATTAAACCAAGTACCCCTTCCTCCTCCTGTTAGTGCTGTAGTCATATGCACATCGCATTAATCAGGTGCCAGGCTGAGAAGCACATATCAGAGAGAGAGGAGCCTGCACGCTCTGTTGCTCCATGTACAACTTTTTATTGTGCAAAAAGGATGTTTTGATCCTGATTGTGATTCTTTGCCAGCTCCAGTTACATCCAGTAGAGTCCGCAGGCTTTATCTCACCCGTGAAATTTCCAATTCAGTGTTCTTTCTGTGTTTTATTGTTTAAACAGGCAAACAAACTAAAGTAGTAGTTTTGTATTAATTTCAAATCATTATCTTCACACTCTTACATGTATTTAAATGACAAAAAGATCTCCTGCTGCTCTTTGCAATCTCTCTTGATTGATGTTTTTGGACTATTCTGATGTATTTGCTAACAAATGGGCTGCATTTTATTGTGGTCAGGCTTGGAAGAGCTCCACAGTTTGGTGGAGCAGGCAGAGGCAAAACAGTTCCCCCAGAGTGAACTCGTGGATCAGCTACGCAAAGTCACCTCAGAGGCTGATAAATGCGCCTTGATGGCACAGCAGCTCCTCAATGGGAGGCGGCAGACGAGGTATTTCCAACACTGATTATCAACTAAATAAATATGGAGTTTGCGCTGTATGTTTCAGTCACATTATGCATTTGGAGGGTAGAGTGCCAATTTTCTAACAATAATGCCTTTGTAGTGTTTGTTTTGCCAGATGGGTGATGCTTGTCATTTTGATATTCAGCACAACACCAAATTTATCCAATCAGAGAAAGCTGACAAAACGTTTACCATAATACGTTTCTGTGAACTTTAGTTGCCTACCCAAAATCAGACTTATGCTCAAAGGCAAGCTGCCTACTGCACTTTCACTAAGCTCAAAGGGATTTTGAAGTGTATCATAATTTTCTTGTGTAGTGTGGTACAGGTTAGTCTCTTCAAGATGTCAGTTGTGAGGCTAACTCCTTGGATTTCATGGGAACAAATTTTATTAACATTCAGTTAATTTTCCTGTGCTGTTCCCCATTGACTCAAACAAAAAAAAAAATTGGAAATTGTGCTTCAAGAACACCGTACTTTTAGCACTGGTAGGAGGATGATGGTTGACTTTTTTCCTTGACTTTTTTTTTTTTTTTGGAGCTGGCTTTAAACTAACATGTTATAGGAAGCAGTAGGACTCAGAGGACAGTCAGTGTTTTCCATTTTGCTTGGCAGAGAAAGGTGACAAAAATGTGGGATTAATTTTAGAGGTGCTAGCAGCAGAATTTGGGTCCCATTTTTATTTTCTCTGAAAATCTGCTGCTTGTCCCTACAAATCACTCATGCAGTTTTCATTTATGTTGTAGGTATCGTTCTGGAGGAGGGAAGTCTCAAAGCCAGAACGAGTTGACCGTGGAGGAGCTGAGGTCTTTTGTCAGGCAGTTAGACAACCTGCCTTGCAACATCAGACAGGCTCCATTACTGAAGGTTAGTGAGAATAACTACGTTACTTCATCTTAAAATTATTCTCAAGTCTAACCATTGTAATAAAAGCCACTGTACAATTTTCCCAGTAAACTGAATATTTTCAAGCTTTATCTAACTACTTGAAATTTGCGACATTAGTTTAGCCTCACATGTTCAATATGAACTCCAAGTGGCAATATTTATATTTCTCTCCCACCATAGCACCTTATGTTTATGTGAGCACAATTTCTGAGTTCCAAATGTAGTGCTACAGCTCATATCCCAGAATTCAGTGCCAGGCTGTAATGGCTGTTTGATTCTACCTCCAGGACCTCTTGACTCGGGTGGATGACTTCCAGCAGTGCAGTGACCGGCTCCTCTCTGACGAGTCGCCCAGCCCGGCGGAGCTGCAGGATCTGCTGGACGTGAGCCTTGGCCTGGACGTGGAGCTGCCCCAGCTGCCCCTGCTGAGGGAGAGGCTTGAGCAGGCGCGCTGGCTGGAGGCGGTGCAGCAGGCCAGCAGCAGACCTGACAACCTCTGTCTGGACACCATGAGGAGGCTGATCGACCAGGGTGTGGGCCTAGCACCTCACAGCTCTGTAGAGAGGGCCATGGCTCGCCTGCAGGAGCTGCTGACGGTGTCTGAGCAGTGGGAGGAGCGGGCTCTCAGCCTCATGGACGCCAGGTGAGGGCACACACCACAGCCTATGCACCTCGTACTTGGATCTACACACAATTTCCTCTCTTCTCATGTCTTAAGTGCCTCAATATAGTCCCAGCTCGCGTTCAAAGCCAAAAGAGAGTTATAGAAGAAAGACGCCTTGTGAAAGACCACCTTGTGAAGAATAAGTCATGTTATTATTTCTCATGTTATTTTAGGTGCACTGTATATTGGTGATTTCTGTTTTACATTTGCCAAAGAAACAAAATGAACCAGTTCACAAATTAGCTTAGATAATCTGTCTTTTTTCTCAGTTCAAATAATTTGTGATTTTTATATTTTCAGTGAGTAAACCTACAGTCTAATATGTACACACACAAGGAAGCACTGTACAGTAGCAAATTTCAACAAATTAAAGTTGGCAAAGTTCTAGCATGAAGTATCATTTCATCTTACAACAACAGTATTAATGGGTAATAATGCTGATTTCAAATGAAGGAAGTAGATGAATGGAGAAATGCACTTTATACAGTATCTACACCCAGTTGGCAGGTACTAGTGCTAGATTGATTTATCAATTAAAATTATTATAAATTTATTTCAGACAAGAACAGAATAAATACAGCTTTAAGTCATTGTGTTTGAGTAAGGCAGTGAAAGACACTGCAGGTCTGAGGTGTGTGAGACAGCTTCACTAAAGAATAGGATGCATCATTAGTCATCGGTCCAGGCTGTCCAGCTAGAGTTTGTCCCCTTAATAGTTCTGATAGGTCACTGAATCAAAGATCATCACAGATTGTTGCTGATTACAAACTGGACCAATAGTTACTCTATTTTGGTCTGTGTTTTTACAGTGTCAACCTTGCAGCCACTTCATTATGATTTATAATCAATCATTAAGATGAAAACCATATGGAACACAGGATTCGTATTTGTTGTTTGCGAGCAATACATATAAATTACAATGTTTTGCTATTTAACTGATTTCTCTAACAGTGGTGGCAGATGTAAAGCGAAAAAGTGAAAGCAGATTAAAACTCAGGCAGCTCAGACTAAAATGTGCCAGGTCTGCAAAGCTGAATCCTGGTGAACAAAGAGGATCAGGGTGTTGTGACAGTGCTTAACCGGCTAAGAGCTCCATGGAGACTACACATACAAAACTAGACTTGCACTGCCAAGGCCAGCAATTTGAGTGTTTGGCAGATATTTGATGTGCAATTTGAAATAAAATCAAAAAAAGAAAATACACATTCTTTTACTATGTTTGTAAAACTGATTTTGGTGTGTTTTGTTTATCATTTGTTATGTAGCTATTGTATAAGAACTTTTTTTAAAAATGTGTAATTAGTTTGTATTTTATTTTGTTGTATATGTCACACTCACCAGTTCACTATGTATTTGCTAAGGTTTGTTGCATCTTTTCATAGGCCGTATCACTGCATCGAAACTCTCGAAGTTGCTCTACAGGAGGTAGAAAACATCCCTGCTTATCTGCCCAACTGCCTGCAGCTAAAGGATGTAGTTATTAAGGCCAAGAAATGGCTTCATGAAGCAGAGGCGCTCCAGGTAAAATAAATTATGTCAGACTGAATCATCTCATCACTTGAAACTTAGCCAGAGATGGCTGTGTGTGAACGTGCGCACTTGTCTGTGCATGCTTGCAGCTCGGGGGACGTATACCTGTGTTAGACAGCCTCTCTGAGTTGGTACTGAGAGCGGAGGGCATCCCAGTAAGACTGGACCCCCTGAGTCGACTGGAGGCCCTCGTCGTCGATGTGCAGGCCTGGAAGGAAAGTGCAGCAAAAACATTCCTTGTGAAGAACTCCCCATATTCTCTTCTAGAGGTAAAAACAACAAAAAATGATGTTGCAAGGTGTGATTATGTATCTCGAAGCAGTTTCCAAACAGTTGTTAGGATCAAAAAATAATCTGGGTCTGCCTTTGCATTTTCAGGTGCTGTGCCCCAGATGTGATGTGGGAACAGGCCCTCAGAGGATGAAATCTAAAAGGGCAAAAGAAGCTCCACAGGCCGGTAAAAGAGGTTCAACAAAACTGGACTCACTAAGTGATGTGGAAAGAGCTCTTTCTGAAAGCAAGGACTCCGCCTCCGCTGTACGTGCAGTTGTATTATCTTTCATTTCACAACAAGTACATGACACTATATTGTAGGAGTGCAATGGATCAGAAAACTCAAGGTACAGACTGCATCATGATTTTGAGGATTCGAAAAATTATCTGGTCACAGACCTGATCAATTTTCAGATCAGTAAAAAAGAAAAAGAGAAAAAGAAGACAATTATAATTTAACTTTCCATTTATTCTGCAAAGCACTTCAAACAACGAACTTTTGCCCATTGTCTGAAATAAATACGTCATGTTTACAGGGAAGTCAAAGTGCTCCCATATGCTGTTTAACCAATGCAGGGGGCTTTTCAGGTTCTTTTGTTGCAACAACAGGCTTTCTTCACATGACCGTACTATGGATGCGTTTGTTTTGTACTTGAGAGCTACAGCTCTGCATTGAGATTTAGAAACTAACAGCAGGAATAACATTTTACTTCACTATGATGCTTAAATTTTGCAAAGTAATCTGTGGTTCAAATAGGTCCCAAACCGTGGGAGGGTGATTTGTACAGATCTTCCATCAGCTGTATTCTGTTACACTCCTAATATTTGGCTACAAGCCAAAAGTTATGGCATTACAAGCTTTTATTTTTTGTACTAAAATGCTGCTGTGATCCTCTCTCTTCATAGATGGCCACTCTTGCTGAGGTACGCCAGAAGGAGATGGAGATGTTGTTGGCTCTGAGAGCTTCAAACGAGTCTAAATTTCTTCCTGCTGAAAACTGTTGTGCACTTAGTGTATGTGTTTGCCACAAGGCACCTTTGGGTGCCATGGTGCAGTGTGAGCTTTGTCGAGAGGCTTTCCACTGCACCTGTGTCACAACATCTGAGGACCTCCAACATGGCCAAGCCTGGTTGTGCCCATTCTGCCAGCGCTCAAGGAAACCCCCACTGGACCGGGTGCTGCCCTTACTGGCTTCACTACAGAGGATCCGGGTGCGGCTTCCTGAAGGGGACGCCCTTCGCTTCCTCATCGAGAGGACGGTGCGCTGGCAGCACAGAGTTCAGCAGGCGTGCACAGAGGGAATGCTAGAGGAAGTGTCAAAGATGGCTAATGGAAAAGTACGTCATAGTGTAGTTTAGCTGTGGTTTAATAGTTGAGTGTGTCATGACTGTTTTCCCAGTGATCCAGCCCTTTTTGTTATCGTTCACTATCACAGTATGCTTGTTTATTAATGACATTAGCTAGATGCTGTTTTAAACACTTGGATCATTGTCAGGCATTTATTATTTTTTGTTTTATTTTCTTGCAGGGGAGACACTGGTCTAAGATGTCTTCACCTCTGACTCAGGAAATAAATGGTTCATCTTTTTATATAGAGCAACTATCTGTTCCACTCCAAGGTCAGTGTCAGAGCTATATGCAGCAGTTCTAAGAAAGCACTGCATTTAATATTCTCTGAATTGGTTTCCAAACCACCATTTCCTGTTTCTGTTAAAGGACTGGGTCCTGAGCTAGAGGAACTGATGGTGGAGGGATTCCTGCTGCAGGTCACACTACCAGAGACTGAACAGCTGTACAGATACTTTCTCTACAAACTGGCACCCCCACCCAGCAACAGCGCCCCCTCTGGGAAAAGCACAGAACAGGACCAACAGCACCACCAGTCTCCAAGAGGGAGCCCCCACCACATCCAGGTGATGATGTGTTACTGTAATGCTCATAGCTCTCACATTAAAATCCATGATCATGCATTATACATTACTATTACCTTATGTATGTCAGTTTAACTGAATCTATCCAGCTTTAAAACAAGCTTTTTTAATTTTATTCAGAATGGAATTTCCAGTCTCAAAAAGGAGGCAGTGAGCGGTCAGAGCAAAAGGACCAAGCGGCGTAAGGACAGCTCAGATTCTCAGCACAGGGACAAGGCCAAGAAGTCTCGCAAAAAAAAGTCCAAGAAAAGTAAGGACAAGGACAAGGACAAGAGTCCAGAAGCCAAGAGGACTTGCTCCCCCACCAACACACTGTCCGACCCTGTCCCGTCAGACTCAGAGGAGGACTATTCGTTGTGTGCTGCTCCGTGGTGCAGGGAACCAGAGGGTGACGAGGTTCGTTTTATGTCTTTCTGCTGTATCTGACTGTTTACTGCACTTGATTGTATCTTCAGTATCGCTATTATATTTCTTTATCTGTTGTACTTAAGATGATAAATATGCTGTTTTGATAATGGTACAACTCTTTCTGTGATCTCGCTGGCCTCCTCAGGTGAACTGGGTCCAATGTGATGGCAACTGCAATCAGTGGTTCCACCAGATCTGTGTAGGACTGTCTGCTGAGCAAGCAGAGAAGGAGGACTATATCTGCATAAGCTGCACACAGCCAGACTACGACAGGGGAGAATGAAGACCAAAAATCTACTTTGAAGGATCAGCAGTTTTGTTGCAAGCCACAGCACTTGAGTGCATATATGAACTTTGTGTCTGGTGGCTCTCCTTTTTTTTTTTTAAATCCTTCCGGCTTGCCCTTAGTGACTATGGTGCTATTTACTTTTTCCAGAGTTACAAAATATTTCTGTCACTGTTTTGTCATGGCGGCTGGTTTTTCATCAGCCAATCAGCTAATATTTCTGAAACCTTTCAGGATTTGATGCAGACTGTACAAAATGGCAAATGTTTCAAGAACCAACAGCGCAGGGATTTTTCAACCAAAAGAAAAAAAAAAGTCAGTTTGACATCACATTTTAGAACTTCCTGTTTTTTACATGCATCTGAACAATGTGAAACCTTTATCTTTCTCTTGTAGAGTTAATATTATTTATCTGAGCAATAACTGAACTCCATTAATTGAAGTTTGGTTTTCACCTGAGCTATATTTGTGCTTAGAAATTCTTTGATAGAATGCCTTCTTGAAGCCAAAATCTACTCTAATTCACTTTGGATTCTGTGATATTACACAGTTAATGTTTGTGAGCAGGAATAATTCCTGAATCAGCTCTCCAGAGGACAATGACAATGAAACTGAATGTTTAAGCTGTTTGATCTGAATGCACTTTTTGTTTAAGTGCAATTATGCACCTGAAAATGTGCCCATATCCCTTTAAAGGAAAATAAAAATAATAAAAATATTGACTTTGATATGAAGTCAGGCCTCTTGTCAGTAGAGTACAAAGGTTTGTCTCTACAATTTTTTTTTTTTTTTTTTTTTTTTTTTTTTTTTTGTAGCTTTGCGTGAGACTTTTTCATGTTCACGAGCTGAGACTGAACTGTGTAATATCACAGGAATGTAAATTTTGTTTTAGGGTGGATTTTCCCTTTAAGGTTTAGGATGAAAATATTGTGTGTTGGACTTAGAGTTAACACAGACTGTGTGATTTGACTGCCACGGGTATATGACCTTTTTCTGCTCCTTTGGGTAAATAATATAATTCATATGTTGCAGTTTGCATTATAAAATAAAAATGTTTGTTCCCATAAGTCTGGGCTGTCCTGTCTCCTCAGTGCTGAGTGCTGTAATCCATGTTCATCATTTGTGTCTGAAATAAGTTTGTGCTAGAATCAGTCCTGGAAGAAAGAATTTGTGATAGTAAAATTTTGTTTTAACAAAATGCAATGTCAGAAATGTCCTCCTAACCAAGAACCCTTTGAAGAAAGGTTGAAAAGGAAGATAAATCACATCTAGCTCACTCGCTGCTGTTGCTCTTCTAAATTATGAGCTTATCTTGCCTGAAATGTGGGTGGGGTGAGGTGAGAAATCATCTTGAGCTCAAAACAAATCATACAAAACCATACTGAAGAAATGAACCAACAGTGAGTAATGTGACTTTCAGAGACTTGTGCTGAGTGACTTAGTGCTGTTCAAAAACATTTGCCCCACTGCTCTGAGATTTGTACTGATTACGAACAAACTCTGAAACCAAAAGACAATCTCTGATCATAAATCTGAGCTGTCCTCCACAAGTGCAGCACTGACTTGCAATCTGATGTGAGTTAGTTTCCTTCTACCCCTCCTCAGTAGACTCTTGCCTGGGAGGGCATTCTCGACACACGGTTTTGTTAATATCAGGTGTTATAGGTATACTGATGTATTTGGCTACAGTTGCATTCAGTACATTTTACTTGCATTCAGCAGGTGCCACAGTGGGCTGGCTCTGCTGCTCCTGGGATCGCATGGTTACAGCTAACTTTCCATAGCAACAGCAAAACTTTAGTGGTTTGACATCATAAGGTCACCAAGCTTTCTTTTGCTTCCTTTCCTGGCAAGATAAGTTTCATGTGAGTTATAGTCTTACAACAGGGCAGCAGCCATAACAACAGCCTATAACGGCCCAGATTTTCCATCATGTGTACAGGATTTCAGAAATAGTAGCTTCTTCGATTTATCCCGTACTTAAATATTTTTACAAATGAAGTTGAAATTTGATGTAGGTACCTCCCAGGTGTCTGTGTGTGTGTGTGTGTGTGTGTGTGTGTGTGTGTGTGTGTGTGTGTGTGTGTGTGTGTGTGTGTGTGTGTGTGTGTGTGTGTGTACTAGGTATTGCTAATGTTGTAGGGACATAAATCTGTTCACACAATCACAGATAGATAGATAGATAGATAGATAGATAGATAGATAGATATTTTATTCATCCCGCAGGAAATTCATATTTTTTCAGCAGTATCCACAGATTACAGATTAAGTAAATAAAAAAAATAAAAATAAAGAATAAGATCTAAGTACAACAGAATAAGATCTGAGTACAACAGAATAACCTAACCTAAGAATAACCTAAGTACAACCTAGTGTGCAAAAAGCAATGTGCAACAAAGAAAACAGAAAAAAACGTGTGCATGGGTGTATAAAATGTGCATAGAGGTAGGTCAATGTGCAAATTTAGAAGAAATATACAGTATACACATGATAAATAGCAATAAGCAATATAAACACTATAAACAAGGATTATAAAAAGATAGAAATATGAACGATTTAAACAGAAGTATTAACAGTCACTCGCCTCCCTTGACAAAAAGCATGTCCCCATAAGTGAAAATCATTAATTTTAGGGTGAAGACTTGATTTAAAGCTAAGATAACTAGGGTTAGGGTTAGGCAGGTAGTGGTTAGGGTTAAGGTTAGGATAAATCTCCAGGAAATGAATGTAAGTCACTGTAATGTCCTCTGAAGTGATGGAAACACGACTGTGTGTGTGTGTGTGTGTGTGTGTGTGTGTGTGTGTGTGTGTGTGTGTGTGTGTGTGTGTTTGTGGCTCCGGTGGGCGTGGCCTGTGATTGTGACTCGCCGCACTAACGTCTCGCCATTTTCCTGTTGTTAGCTAGCCTAGCATGCTAACAGGCTAACACACTACTAGGAGCATCTTTTAGTCAACCCGCTCAGCGACGGCAGGAGTCACAAAAAAAAAACACACGGCTCGGTTGGTGTAGCTGGCCTGTGACCTTCCCGTCACCATGGACGAGGAGTACTATGGCGCTGCAGGAGACTGGGACGGGACGGAGAGTAACATGGTGAGCTCCCGACTTGTTGCTGCTGTGGACAGACGTTACCCCGGGGGGTCAGGAGGTACCGGGTCCCGCTAGCAGCAGCCCAGGTGCTGGCTGGGACGACCACCCGCTGTCATGGAGATTGTGCTGCTGTAGAGATGGTGCTGCTGTAATATCATGACACGGGGTTGTCCACCGCGTTTAGCCCTGGCTCTGCTGTGTGTGTGGAGTGTGTAATGTGGAGGAGCTACGCAGCAGCTTAGCTCGGAGCTCAAGCTGCTGGTTATTATGCTAGCTAAGTTAGCAACATATCGCTTGGAGGCTTGGAGGAAGTCTCTGATGCTGTATTACACTGAGGCAACACCGTTACTCTGCCGCCTTGTTTATTTTATTAGTTAGGTTGCTCTCATTTGTGTGCCACCACTGTTATCTTTCTTGTGCTTACGGTTTAAAGCACATCCTGAAGCCTTGTAGCACTGGCACAAGTTATCTAATGTTGCTCCCGTACCGACATCTGCACACTGTCTGCAAACAGCAATAAAGTTTGTTTGAATCACGACAAGTCAGTAGACTCAAAACTGAACGCCCATGGGGTTGATTGATTGATTGATTTGAATGATTTATTTATACCTTATTGTCAGCCGGGACTAAACAATTTCGTGCATCAACTGCAGCACCATTTGTGACAACATGTAACAAGAAAGAACTTAGGAAAAGAAACAAAATGAATGCAGACATTTAGATAACATTACAAACACTGAGGATATTACTTAGTGCAGATATTAAGGTGCTTCAGTGTACATTTGATTTGGGATTACACTCCTCATTTAACTTTAGGCTTCACTGATACACAGGGTTGTTTCAGTCCGACCCTGTATGGTTTGATGGCAGCTGCACATGGTTACTGTACAGAACATGGTTAGGTTTAGACCAGGGGTGTCAAACTCGTGCCATGGAGGGCCGAGAGGCTGCAGGTTTTCATTCCAACCAACAACTCCACCAGGTGATTGCACTGATTAGTCCCGCCTCTCTGTTTGGAGGTAGGGTGATCAGTGAAATCACCTGGAGGAGTTGTTGGTTGGAATGAAAACCTGCAGCCTCTCGGCCCTCCATGGCATGAGTTTGACACCCCTGGTTTAGACACTGTTGTAGGCCAGCCTCAGTATGTTGTGGTAGGTTGATTCATAAAGACGTTGTCTGACAGTCTTTGAAGATTTGAAGAAATGCAAGACTGGAAGGAGAACTGGATATGATATGAAGAGCCTCTCAATCATTAATGGGCTGCAGGCTTTTATTCAATCAGGGAAGTGGTGCCCAGCATGTTATTTTGGGAGAAAGCGCACAGTGCAGATCAAGTATATGTGATGCAAAATCTTAGATAGGAAAACTAAATAGAGAAGAATGTAATATTAGGTTTTCTGAGTTGTTTACACTCCAGCACAGTGATTGAAATGTGACCCTCCACTCACTGTTTGTTGCCTGTGTCCAACACTCTGGAAACTCTGTGTTTCAGGAGGACGGTTATGGTGACGCAGAAAGTGATGGAAAAGTCCAGGAAGACTGCCTACAGAAATTCTCCAGTAGGGATTACATTATGGAACCTGCTGTCTTCAACACCCTCAAAACGTACGGCACCTCCTTGTCGTGTGTGTGAAGCGTGTCGACACACTGGGTTGATGTCATTTGGTCCTTCAAGCTCATCATTTTGTTCAAACACATTTTTTTGGTTGAGAATAAGGAGTAATTGGGGGCTTGTTGCACTCTTGAGCCAGATAAGAGGACTAAATGACATCAGCCTATTTAGAGATGACACTTTTAACATGAAGATTGTGAGGTGGATGATAGAAGCTGTTTTTTTTTTATTTTTTTATCACAGGTATTTCCAAGCTGGTGGCTCTCCAGAGCATGTGATCCAGCTCCTCTCTGAAAACTACTCTGCCGTGGCCCAAACTGTAAACCTCCTGGCAGAGTGGCTTATCCAAATGGGTAAGCACCACACTACAGAACTCTGACTTTTAAAGCAAGATCCATGTTTGTGTCGTTCAGATACATTCAATGTTAGTTTTGTCCCTTGTTGGTGGCATTTATAAGTCCTTGGTTTGTATTACAGGCGTAGAGCCCGCTCAGGTCCAGGAGCGTGTGGAAAATCACCTGAAGAGTCTTTTGATAAAGCACTTTGACCCCCAGAAAGCAGACTCCATCTTTACTGTTGAAGGAGAGGTGAGATCTCAGAAATAACATTGAGGGGTAATTTTTACCACACCACAGGAAACCTCAAAATGAGCGCCTCACTCTTCAGGTTTGGTTGTCAAGCTTGATCCATTCTGTACCACCGTTCACCAAGGTGAAGTCTGTGTGTTGTGAACGAACTTCCATCCATTCATCATGAAATCCACAGGATGAGATTTTCTGTGGAATTGGGAAATGATGCAAGTTGACATTTTTAAAAAACAGTTGAGAATAAATGGATTTAAATTCGCCTTTAGCTAACACTTTTCTTATCGTTATTGACTTTTAACCTCTTATTGGTCCATTGTGCTCACTGGTAATGTTTCAGTTGTTTCTCTAGTTTTTGTCACCCTCGTGTCTTGTTTTTATCTGCTCTTCTTTATTTTTGATGTGAAGCACGTTGAGTTGCATCTGTGTCTGAAAAGTGCTCTGTAAGTCATATTATCTATTCTCCTCTGTTTTGTTTAGACTCCGGCCTGGCTGGAACAAATGATAGCCCACACTACATGGAGAGATCTCTTCTACAAGCTGGCTGAGGCTCACCCTGACTGCCTGATGCTCAACTTCACTGTAAAGGTATGATAAACCAAATAGAAAAAAACATTATGCACAACATGTTTTTTGTAAAAGGAACATTGTGCTCTGGCTTGGCTGGAATCAGGACGTCACATACACTGCAAGAAATTGGGTATTGGAGCAGTACTTTGTGTTGTGGCAGTTCATTTTTTATGTTGTGAAGACTGAAAAGATGAAAACTAATCTTTGCGAGGACTTTGTATTAGGCTTGAACAGTTAATAATTTTCCATAAAGGTAAAATTTCTAATGCAAAAATGATCATTCCTAGTGAAATCGTGACTCATATCACAATCACAGCATCTGTAAAATGAATCTCTGTATATTTTTTTTTTAACCAGATTGTTTAGCCCTAGTTTGTTTGTATTGTCATGTTGTAATCTGTTCTGTGTGTGTGTAGCTCATTTCAGATGCAGGGTACCAGGGGGAGATCACCAGTGTATCTACAGCGTGTCAGCAGCTGGAGGTTTTCTCCAGGGTGCTGAGGACGTCTCTGGCCACACTGCTAGACGGAGGAGAGGAGAACCTCGAGAAGAATTTGCCAGAATTTGCTGTGAGGCTTACTCAGCTGTTTTATGAAATATGTTTTATGAAATTTTTAACATGCAGAGAATACATAAAAGATGGCTCGCATATAAGATTGCTTGCTCTCCGTGTCCTGCACGTGATGTAGTTTGCTGAATTATTCCCCTGTGTGTGCTGCAGAAGATGGTGTGTCACGGGGAGCACACCTACCTGTTCGCCCAGGCCATGATGTCCATCCTGGCCCAGGAGGAGCAGGGCGGGTCGGCCATGCGCAGGATCGGCCAGGAGGTGCAGAAGTCAGCACATCAAAGGTACCGTCGCCTCTCCTCCTCTGTTAGCACAGCTCCACCACAATGTCATGCATCAATTGTGTGCTCAGTTAAATGAAAGTCTTTTATTCACTAAAACCCTTTTTACCCCACAAAATGACAAAACCTGCTGCTAAAGTTCAGTGCTCAGTCCATGTCACATGCCCACACCTCCTTGCCTTTTTTCTGTCATGCAAGTGTGACATAAACCCACCCTGACAAGTGAAGTCAGAACAGAAGTCAGACATACCTAATATTATTTGTTGCTGAGTGAAACTTTCTCTTTCTAAAAACCTTCTTGAAATCAACTTCCTCTCAGCTCATAGAGCAATGACTGGGTCATCTTGTCACCTACTGTGTGTTTAATAACATGATAAGGTAACTACTCTGGCTGAACAAAATGCAAAACAAAGTCATACTGCCATTATTTTGACAAATATTACGATTGTGATAGGAGTCACAGTTTTAGTTGGAATGGTAATTTTACATTTCATTTTCACTTAAAAAAGATGCTGGAGTCTAACCCAAACAAGCATGTTAGCATACATCTGGTGAATCTGATTTGTAGGCTGGAGCACCGCAATGCTTCATTCATAACAGTATGATATGAAACATTTCCCCTTTATCAGAAAATTGAGGCTCCTGCGATTTGCATATTGCACTTGCTCATATTGTGATTTTAATAATATTTCAGTTAATTGTTCAGCCCTAGTAACTTCTCATAGAGAAGTGATGATGTGGGAAGTACACTTGTTTGTACACTGCAGGTCTGTTCATGGTCTGGTGCGACGCTGTGGAGCTGAAAGGATTAGTTGATTCATCAATTAGTCATTCGACACAAAAGTAATTGATTAAAATTTTGATAATTGAAGGACTGATTGTTATTTATCACCGATTTCAACCTCACAAATGCTCTGGTTTCTTTGCTTTTCTCCACTTCATATCATTATAAATGAGTATGCTGGGGTTTTTTTTGCTACTGGTTAGACTAAGTAAGCAATTTATTTATTTATTTATTTTCTATTTTTTTGCAGGTTTTCACATCATCAATTATTGCTTTCATTAATTATGTCATTCATCCTGCTACTTTTATACATTTTTACAGTGCACATACAAAACAAAACAAAAATGGACAAAAGACAATAAAATAAAAAATACAAAATACAAATACACCTCAAGGTTCATACTACAGATGCGAGACAAAGCAACAACAGTACAAAAACAAAAAGAAACAATAACGATATCCATGAGCAAAAAAAAAAAAAAAGTAAGCAATTTTAAAGTGCCACTTAGAGCTCTGGAAACTTGTGATAGACATTTATTATTAATTGCAAAACTTTAGAAGCAGAATGATTAATGTGAAAAGTATGAATTGATAATGAACCCGCTCACTAGTTGCACCAGGCCACTCCTGTCTATGAGGCTGACTGTGAGTCGCCTCCTCCATGGGATCGACCTGTACTGCAGTTCTCCTGGGTGGCACGTGTATAAGAATTTTCAGCAGAGACGCACACTTCCATGATGTGTTGTTACTAACTCTATGGATCTGTGTCATATTTCAGAGGTCACGATGCCAGCCAGATAACACTTGCGTTGGGTACAGCAGCAGCCTACCCTCGAGCCTGCCAAGCCCTGGGCGCCATGTTGTCCAAAGGAGCTCTCAATCCTGCCGATATCACGGTTCTCTTCAAGATGTTCAGCAGCATGGACCCACCACCCGTGGAGCTGGTGAGAACGGACCACCATGGACCATGTTTACACTAATCATGCGTTAATCAGTACATTATTTATTTTTATTTGTTTGTTTTTTCACCCTTCAGATCCGAGTGCCTGCCTTTTTGGACTTGTTCATGCAGTCGCTGTTCAAGCCAGGCTCAAAGATCAACCAGGACCACAAACACAAATATATTCACATCTTGGCCTATGCTGCCAGCGTGGTTGAGACATGGAAAAAGGTATGGAGAGCAGGCATGCATTCAAATTTGCAGTGTAGATGATGACTGTGTGTGTGTGTACACTGGTAACTACATCTGATTTAGCTGGTGCTTCCTTGTTTGCAGTGTTGGCAGGTAGTCGAACAAAACTCCACTGTCAGTTTTTCAGTATTCATCCTCTGTTAGTCAGCTGGTTAAGGCATGTATTTATAGGCTAAGTATTTCCTTGATACTTTGAATAGTTGTTTGTTTCCTTCTTGGCACCTGGTTCAACTACTTTCTGCATTTCCTTTGAGATGTATTCTCTCGTATACCCAAGAGACTGTGTGGCCACCACGTCTCTCACATTTGACTCACTCTGCACAGGTGTAGCTCTTTACACATGCCACTCCAGACTCAGGTTTCATTCCTTTTTCACAGTGTCATTTGAAAAACGTTGGCTATGTTTACTCTTGGTTTTAAAGAACGAGTAAGCAGGCTATAATTCCATTGTATTCATTGTATAGTTGTGAGTGGAGTTTGAGAGTAGTTTCTGCAACACTGCCTCTGACACGTTGCACCTCTGTTTCCATTAATTCCCAGAACAAGCGAGTTAACATCAACAAAGATGAGCTGAAGTCCACGTCCAAGGCCATAGAGACTGTGCACAACCTGTGCTGCAACGAGAACAAAGGGGCCACAGAGCTGGTGGCTGAGCTCAGTACTCTGTACCAGTGCATCCGGTGAGATCTTCAATGTCTCATTTTCCACAAAGCTCGCTACACAAGGGAAGGTAGTGTTAAAGGAGATTATTAATTCATTGTATACCCAAAACAACAGGTCAGTGATATTACAGATTTCCCTTGACTGCCTCCACAGATACTGGCTGTGAATGCAACAATGTAAATACCTTTTTATTTTAATCTTCTCATGGCCACTGCGCATATTCATGACCCCTAGAGAAAGAAGCCTATTGGATTGGTGACCCATAATATTTCCTGTAGGGCCAATAATAGGCTAATTCCAATCTTCTCAAATTTGTTTTATAGGATCTAGTTTCATATAAAACTAATAATACAGCTCAGTCCCAAAAAGCACTCATTTACAGATGACTGGGGTAGAATCTCACACTCTACTGGAGTGTTAAACCAGTAGTAAATCATTTTGATTAAGTGACAACAGCATTCACATGCATTACATGTAAAATAAGTTGTGGTCTTGGACAGTTCGATCCAACACGGTCAGAGTGATAATTTCACATCTGACAGGGAGTGAATTGAGGGCAACTTTGTGTGCTGAAATATTTTGTACCCACAGTTGACCCAGTTTCTCCTCCCCATCCCCTGCATAATCACCCTTGGTATTGTCGTTGAAAGTTTGAGAACCGATGCTACACAGTCAGATCTTACTCAACAGCATGAGTGTTTCTCTGCTCAGGTTCCCGGTTGTTGCTATGGGTGTTTTGAAGTGGGTAGATTGGACGGTGTCTGAGCCTCGGTACTTCCAGCTCCAAACAGACCACACTCCAGTCCACTTAGCACTGCTGGACGAGGTCGGTGGTTACCACTGGATTTATCAAATATATACTCATTTGATAGAAAGAACACATTTAAATTTGAACACTACCTTCTTCTCCACTGCAGATATGCACGTGTCACCAGCTGCTGCACCCACAAGTTCTCCAGCTGCTCATCAAGCTTTTTGAGACAGAGCACTCGCAGCTAGACGTCATGGAGCAGGTGTGTGTGTGGATTTGTGAAACTAATACTTGTTGCTCCCCTTTTCACTGGGAATAGATAGCTCACAACACTTGAGCTGTAACTAGACTGTGTCCGTTGTGTCCCCCCCCCCAGCTGGAGCTGAAGAAGACCCTGCTGGACCGAATGGTTCATCTGCTGAGTCGTGGCTACGTCCTTCCTGTTGTTAGTTACATCCGCAAGTGTTTGGAGAAACTCAACACGGACATTTCACTTATTCGATACTTTGTCACTGAGGTAACAGCTGCTCATGCCCTTGTCCTGTGGTAATATAGGCTACTTAATAAATAACAAAATTCAGGGAAAAAAGAATGATCTCAGACCTCGATCACAAACATTTGAAAAGGGAAGACTGTTTTAGATTTCAGATAAACCTCAGCAAATCTATTTTTGACTCATTTATAGTGTGCTGGTGGTATTTATCAAATTCACATGCTTTCTGCCTTTACTGTGTGATGTGTCTCTGGAAGGTGCTGGATGTGATTGCCCCTCCCTACACGTCAGATTTTGTACAGCTCTTCCTGCCCATCCTGGAGAACGATAGCATTGCAGGCACAATCCGCACCGAGGGAGAACACGATCCTGTTGCTGAGTTCATAGGTAAGTTTCATTTTTATGTCAAGAGTCAAGCTAAATGCACTAACAACCATGTTTCTACCCAGAATAAAATTTCCAGTACAGATTAAAATACATATAGAAAGAAGGTGAGCAGTCATTTTATTTTGAAGGCTGTAATGTTGCTTTGAAAATTCAAGCAAAGAACTTATTACAGAGGGAAAACGTGCAGCTGTGACATACGTATCCTAATGAGTTCTGTTCCATAACCTATTCAGAGGGCTTTATTAACATACAGTTGACTGTCATGTATAATTTAGGGTGGGGTTACTAAGGCGGAGATGCTCACCATCAAATTGGCTGATGTGTTTTCCCTATTTTCCAAACAAATCCCAGTTAGCAAACTGGGATTCCAGCGCTTTTATTGTTCGTTTTAATTTTGTATTTCCAATCAGGGTTTGACCTACATGTTATTTCTTTATTAGAGATGTGCAAATACACAAGAATAAGTGGGTTCTTTGTTTTATGAATTAAAATGGGTTAGAGAAAAAAAATACAATTTGTATAAATGTTTCCTAAATCTGTTTAAATATAGAAATAGGACCTCTAAGTATCCTTCTCTCCCTATGATTTCACTTTTCCAGCTCATTGCAAGTCAAACTTCATCATGATTAACTGAGGTGGAGAGGACACTGGGGACTTGGTTGCTTCAGATTGTCCCAGGAGGATTTGGTAGAGACAGAAGCCCGGGTACTCGTCATGAGCCAATTCTTTACCTCGTGCTGGACCTGGGAACAGATGACAGACTGTCCCTTTTCACACAGTGAATTTAAATTTATTTGTAGTGAGGCTGCACAAACTCAGATGACAGGATTGGCGTGATACTAAGGTATTGAAAAGGACTTGTTGAAGGTAAAGCCTCTTAAAATGCAGCTACATGTTTTTTGTTTCAAGTGTATATTTGAGTTTTCTATATTTTATATGTTGGTTCAGGCTGTTTTAAAATAAAGCAAAACACACTGAGTTGCAGCTCTTGAATTTTATGTAAACATTAAGATACTTAATGTTTAATGGTCTTACGATGGACATGCCTAAAGGACTTCATACATTGAACTGGTTGCCCTTCTCAGAGAGATAAACTGAGATTAAATATGATCACACAGAGGTGCTGAAATAGAAATCCAGGCCAGTTGGTATTTCTAAATGCTGGACATAATTTGAAAAAGACTGCAGCTCTGTGCCAACCAGCTTGATGTTTACACATCTGATAGAAGGGCATGAGTGCACACTATAAGTATGTTGGAGGTATATATTAAGCTCCTTGTAAACAAGTTCAGATGCAGTTAGTCTCTAACTACAGCGGCTAAATAGAGGAGGGCAATGAGACTGGGTTTCCATTTCATCTGTCAACTTCCTAGTATGTTTGGGAGGCCAACAACCATAGCAAATATTGAGAAGCTCTCAGAGGACATGTTCTGTAAAAAGAAATCAACTCCGCAGCCCCAACATCTCTATAAGCTGTTCCAATGTTTTTACATTTCTCATTAAGCTGCAGACAGGTTTACCAGTTACATGTCAGATGCTGATGGTGAAGGCATTTATCCCACTTAGCTTTGATGTTTCCCCATTTATCATCTAACGTAAGTGTTGACACCACTGGAAATGATGTAGTGTGTTTGTCTCAAACACAGCGTTCCAGAGGAGGGCTCCACAAAGCAGGATTAACAAGTTAGCCAGATTACTTAAATACAGTGCACATCTCATCTGAAGAAATCTCATCAACAGTGAAATTATGTTCATCAGCACAGTTTAATAAAATTTTACTCACTGATTGATTTGCAGGTTATTATGAAATACATGTGTAGCTTGTTCATAATGTGGTGACAAAGTGAAGCAGCTTATCCGCACATCCATAGAAGGCACACAGGCACAGATGCCTGACGCTGACATCAGTTTTTTCTTTCTACAAATTTAAGGGTGGAGTGCAAGATCATTGTCAACACAATGACTCTACAATACTGTCAGAAATATTCTCAGAGCAGTGCAGGACACATGACAGGAACAGTGTTTTTTGGCTGAGTAGTGTCAGTATAGATATACTGATAATTTAAATTTTCAAAGAAAAAAAAAGACTGGCATGAAAAGCTGTGTGTTGTATCACCCATCCTTAGAACACAGTTGTTTTTTTTTTTAGAAGATAATAATCCCCATCCTATGAAGCAGTAAAAGCATCTATTATGGCTGTTTGGCATGCAGTCGTTGAATTTTGCTATGGCAAAGAAAATAATGATAATAATCACTTCTTTCACTGATATGACATTCAACATTTTAGGCTGTTTCAGCCTACACACTTCCCATGGTAAATGAGAGGAAATTCACAGTCCACAACATCCTCGCGTAAGTGCGACTGAAGTCTAATGCATAACCAGTGGGAAGTCCTTGGCATTTAAATTTGAAAATCCCTGATCACATGCTAATAATGGCAAAATCTAAAATACAATAGCTCTGTATTTATTCCCTTTTCTAAAGTACACATTGCGGAGCAGGGCACCCATTATAAAAAGAATTCTTCTGCCTGAGATAGAAGACATACCATTACACAGTGTAAAGTGACAGCCTCTGGTCCAGATGGAGGCACCTGGCTCCTCTACAGGTAGGCCTTAGGCACAATTGGGTCTCCGTACATACAGTCCTCCTCCAGAGCCAAGTTGTATTTGCTTCCACTTCCTCCCTTGTAGGCGCTGGTCACGATCCTAAGCCAGCCCTTCTCACCCTGAGGGGAGGAGAAAATGCAGAAGAAGAAGGGACTGAGTTTATACACAGAACCGAGAACTGAGTACAACTTTCTTGCACTTACAGGGTTTTACACAAAGCCACATAAAGTTCTCCATACTTCTTGCATCACCGGCCAATTATCCTGACTTTGAACTGTGTTATTACATTGTTTACGTATTTTATGCAGTTAGATTACAGATGCATAAAATGTGGTCAGCTCAATATCAGAAACATCCATACCACAATAAAAAAGTGAAAACATCTTTTTTTTTTTCCTTATCACAAACTGAGTGGAAAAGCTCAGAGAGATGAACAGTAGGTTGTGTGTCAGCTAAATGTCAATTTCAACTTCTTTCCGTTTGTCATTTTTACAATCAAAAGCAGAGGAATTACTTTTATTGTGTGTTGCACTGGAAGGAGAGATCCCCTGCAAACCACACTGTTCAGGGAAGCACAAAACCTAGAACAAAAATCTTCCTCTAGGGCAGAGCCTTCCTGACAGCCTTTTCTATTCTGGCCACCTTACTTTGATAAGGACTTACCCACGGCTCTCCCCAGGAGTTGCGCACAATCCAGTATTCAACACCATCCTCTACTCCCCATCCTGCCACAGACACGATGTGGTTGATGAAAGGATCCTCCGAATATTCAGAGTACAGACCACCAGTGTACGCGTCCAGCTTGTCTGTTGCCATGATCCCACAGCTAAAGGAAATAAATGCCGCCTGTTAGTTCCTCCTCTGTCTGACTAATGATAATGTTGTGTTGAGTTGCAATGAAAACCTGCAGAGACACAGCGCTTGATGCCACATGGTTACAGACTAGTGGTGGACTGGGTTAGACTCCCCTAAAACTGAAACCCAAGTCTCTTCTACCGTGGGAATGAAAGGGACATCGGATACCTATTATCCTTTTCCTTATTAAAAAAGGCTGAGCACCTGATCGGTCCTCCAGCGTAGATCTCTGCCATCATCTTCTCCCTCCCGCTAACGGATCCAAAGTCCCCCACTTTCCACAGGGTGTAGTTCTTCACGATGTTACACTTCCCGAAAGTGGTGCAGGTCCCACACTCGTTGAAAGGTCTGCACTCTAACAAGAGGGGGAAAGAATATCTACGGTGTTGACTTTGAAAAATGCAAGTGATCACAACCAAGTATTGCTTTATTCTGAAGGAAACTCACTTTGGTCTTTAGCCTGATAGTTGTTGCAGGTCTCATCTGGGATTCCATGTTTGTTGGCGTATTCCCAAACACCAGAGTGGTCTCCTCCGTGGCAGCTACCGGCATCACCGCAGTCAATCACATGCTGGACGGAGAGATATGCTGATGGCCACGCTCCTTTCCGCTTTATGTTGATGCGATCTGGCAAGAGAGCAAGCTCAGACATTGAGTGCAAACAATATAGAGAGAAAAAAAGAGACGGAGGGAGGGAGGGAGGTATAAAAGTCCTTTCTGTCTCGGGCACTTATGAGGAAGTTAAAACCACTTTCTTTATATAACAGCATGTGATTGACTAGTCATGTGAGGATCTGTAGATCAGCAAAATGCACAAACAACACAGCAGGGAGGAATGATTTGAGAGGTTTTGAAATGCCTGATGGGGAAGCTAAACCAGTCATACCCGCCATTGCGCTGGTGCTGCCATGGGCCCAGCAGGAGCCGCAGTACTGAGGAATGTGCTGGTTGCGGGTTGTGCTGACATAGTTGGTGCCATTGATGTTCCTCCAGTCCCAGGACTTGGGCAGATCAGAAATGTTCAAATATTCATGAGGACGAGGTTGGGTCCTGTGTGAGGAGACAATCACAGATTCAGCTTCAGTGCATACACACATGTGAGAGAAGCCTGGGAAAACACTTCACTCATCTCTCTCAGGAGTTGATAAAAGGGAGGTAGAGATTACTTTTAAACAAATCTTGAGTGAAAAGTTGGATTACATCATCACTGAGACACGTCATACATTTGGTTTCGGTTCAGGTGGGATCAGAAAGTTGCAAGAGGTTATTTTCCCAGATTCTGTTTCACTTTCTCTCCAAAAATTAGGATTCAGGCTCTCAGCAGACTGTAAAAGCTGTACACACACACACCTGCTCTGAAGTACAATCACCAAAAATGACAGAGGTGGGCAGACAAAACCACTAAATGCCACTGGTGGTCCTCCCCTGGGTGTTATTAGGCCTCAGCACCCCGGTGCCTTCACACTGTTAGGGTGCCGATACATGCGCTGTTTACTTCCGCAATGTGTGAGGCATTGTCTCGTGATGTTTTTACACTGGTGACAAGGAAGTTTCACCTCCACAGACATAACTCTCAAACTGGGTTTAGGAGAAAGAATCACAATTTCATAGAGGTTTGGAGTTTACACTCGGTTATTTCAACACAACGGTGAGCCAGTTTTTCTGAGCAAATTCACTAAAGTCTCCCTGCTTGATAAATATCATCTGGCTTTAAGCTCCACATGTGTTTAGCTGATAAGGCACATTTTGGTGTTTAGAAATCGCTCACAGCCTGGAGTTTGAGATAAAGCAGTGCACACGCTGTGAGCCTTTAGCTGCTCGTCGGGTTGTTTAGCTAACCCTAAACAAGCTAGCCGGGTCACTTGTTACCGAGCTGTGCTCTGCTCTTAACCCCAGCTGCGGGTTGTATCTCACGGCGAGCCGCTGCTACAGACACAGGCAGCCGAGCGGAGAGCGAGAGAGAGAAAAAACTCACTTGAGTCCGGAGCCGTTGTTCTTGGACGAGCGGACGTAGCACGGCTGCTTCTCGTTGAAGTAAAGTCCGGCTAACACGCCGGGCAGCACGAGCACGAACAGGAGGAACGCGCGCGCCATCACGCAGCAGAGGCGACCTTTCCCGGGATGAAGCTGCTCGGTTACCGGAGACAGGTAACAGGTGAGCGGCTGGCGGCTAGTGGTGTCTGCGGCGGGACAGGAGATCTTAACTGAGCCGGTGTGACTCTCCGCCCCGAGCCGACCCGGCCCGCCGGTCACGTGATCCCTTCAAAACGTCACGCGCACAGACGAGCACACAGGAGGCGATAGGAATAAAAACCAAACAAGTACCCATCAATATATATCTCCAATAAATCAATATTTCTCCACATTTTCAGATGCTGAACACAAGTGTAATCTCTGCAATGATGAGCCTGAATCTTTAACGCTTTGAAACTAATTTAACTAATAAAACTGAAAAATGTCATTACTTAGTTTGGACACGATAAATCTAACACTGATTACATGGTAAACTTATTGATTCTATATGGTGAAGGTCATATAGCAGTCTACCACACCGTGTGATAGCCCACTGTAATATGTTACTTATCATATCTATATGGTAAATTTCATATACATAAAGCCAGAATTTCAAAGGTTACCCCCAATTTCATTGCTTTTTAAAATTTGAATTTAAAGCATGTGTGTGTGTGTGTGTGTGTGTGTGTGTGTGTGTGTGTGTGTGTGTGTGTATAGCTAAATAAATCTATATATGAGACTTATAAACAATTAACATCTATTTTTCCCCAAGATTGTTGTTTATTAGAATTTTTTTATTTATCTTAATTTATACTTACTTAGTTATACTTAACTTATGTTGAGCGCATGGCTGAAGTATTTGTATATATGTCCTTTCAATAAAGATTTTTTTTTTTTTTTAAGAGAAAAGCTTAGAGGAAGTGAGTTTTAATATCTGATTAAATTCACTATTCCTTGTGCAAAGTTGTTTTATTCACAAACAGAAATTGTCTGAATCAATATCAAGATTTCACATTTTCTGCTAGAGCTGAACTGTCGACTCAAATCTACCAGTCTATTGAACAGCAAAACAAGTAACAACAAGCTGCTGGGACATTACAGAACCTGTTTCCATGAATCATCTCGCTATATTTGTCCTATAGGTGCACTCCTGTGTTTTGTATGTGCTGTTATTGTTGACCTGGATGTTTGTATATTATCCTGTTGTTGATATAAATAAAAATAAAGTAAAATAAGGTTTTCTCTGTTCTAATATTATCTGAGAAAAACAAACAAACATTTGCACATGAGCGGGCAGTCCCAAACGGATTTCCAGCTCCGCTGAAGCCGCAGCTTTCATTCATCACAACCTGAGGTTCATCATTCAGTAAGAAACACGACCCCGTCTGTGTGTGTGTGTGTGTGTGTGTGTGTGTGTGTGTGTGTGTCAGTATGTTTCTATTTCTGAACCCAAACTGCTGCCCGCCGCGGCTGACAGGTGTCCTGCCGCGGGAGCGCGCACACAGTCAGGTCAACAAACAATGCTGACACTGAGCTCTACATGCACTGTTCTAATGTATTTCAATAATAAGTATTTTATGTAACATTTGATGCATAATTAAAGAGGGAGGCAAGTCACAAATATGACTGACATGTTGTAAAGCAGCCAAATCAGTGTTTGTGATTTCTAATGATTTCACAGAGCAATGACTCTGGAAACACTGGGGCCACGGCATCCCCATTCTCTGACCAGAGCTTGATATGAGTTTTAGAGTGAACAAGGCTGTATAGAGGGATCTCAGTGACCAAAATGTGTTTTTTTTTTTTTTTTTTCTCTTTTCTTTGTAGTTATTTGACAAAGTTGGCTCATTTTGAGCCTCTTGCCTTTGCAGAACACGGTCTATGAAGATAATACTGCGTGAAACATGTTTATCTTTTCTTAGTGATTTTAAGTTTGTACTGTTTAATTTCTTCAGTGAATTCTTTTTATTGTGCAGTATGAGACGGGCATGCATTACAACCATAAAAACTAAATTTTGTGACAAATGTCCTTGACTGAGCGCTGTCCACTTACTGTCACTTTAAGTTCATTCTGTGTACATGTCCAGTATGTATGGACCAACTGGACTTGGGATTAAGCTGTGAATCTGTTAACACAAGATGTTGAGAAACACAGCAGTTTGCCTCAGTAATTATTAAACTGGAGGCCGCAGCAGTTGGCCAACGACCTGTTCACTCCAGATTTCATGCAAGATCCACTGAGACCGGGCCAAGGAACAGCGGCTCAAGTCACTTGCCAGCTGATTAAATTAAAAACAGCAGAGGATCACTTGGCCTGGGTCACTGACTGTTTATTGTGGCCCTTATAACCATGAAATCTGCTGAATGAGAGAGCCCATTCTCCTCTAATTACCCATCCAGCTCTTGATCTTTGACATCCTAACCCACCTCTAAACCCCTGCACGGCCACCAGGACGGTTTCCACGTTCTGCCAGCCCTGGACTCTCATCTCATGATCACTTTTTTCACCTGAAATCCAAAGATACAGGAGGGGCAGAAAGCCTGTCTGCTCCTGTGTCTGAAGCTTGCAGTCTACTGCTCACATAAAACACTGACTCGGCTGGTTCTGTTCGAGTTTATGTCCGTGATTCAAATGCAATCAATTTAACACTGTGAGCTTTTTCCCAGCTTTTATAACAACCTGACAGAGCATTTACGGCACTGATGACTGAGGCATAAAACCGGGGCTGACACAAGGGTCACGTTAGGTAGGTTACAACTTCTGGAGTGGACTGCTTCACCAACACACTGACATCCAATGGCACTACTTTTATTGAAGGGCAAACTGATTGTCACATGAGTGGAAAAAAAAAACAATTACATTTGAGATGCATTTTGTTTATCTGAATACTTTGTGCCCAGCTTTATCAACAACAGATCAAGAAGTCTGTGTTTTATGAGTGTGTTGCACTGACAAAAAAAAAAAAAAAAAAAAAATTGCTAGTCAATAATCAGACACCATTATGAAACTACACTCCTGATCAAAATTTTAAGACCAACAATTTACATTTTGCACTGTTGGATCTTAAAAAGGTTCTAAGTAGAGCTTCAAAATGCAAAAGGAAGAAATGGGAGTGAGACAAAAAAAAAAAAATGAGTAAGCAATTTTTTGCAAACAACCATTAAACTGAAATAGGCTGGTCATCAGCTGATCAAAAGTTTAAGACCATATCTCAAAAAAAAAAAAAAAAAAAAAAAACTAAAATAGAAATAAAATTTTCAAAAAAAGGACTCAGTAATGAGTAGCTGCACCATTCTTGTTAATCACCTCAAAAATTTGTTTCAGCATGCTTGATGCTAATGTTTCCAGGAGGCTAGTGGGAATGTTGCTCCAAGTGGTGAAGATGGCTTCACGGTGTCCAATTTTGTAAACTTATGGGACTGCAGTTGGCACCAGTGACAAGCTTAATTTGGGCCGAGGATCGTCCCGTGTCTTGACGGACAGCCAATTGGATCCTCCGGCTCAGGGCCGGTGAAATGTTTTTGGGTCTACCACTTGACTTTTTTGTTCCATAACCCTCAGGATCTTTTAAGAAGTTTAAAATGACTGTCTTACTGCATCCAACCTCAGCAGCAATGGCACGCTGCGAGAGGCCTTGCTTATGCAGCTCAACACTCCGACCGTGTTCGAGGAGAAAAAGCTTTTTTGCCTTTGCCATCAGGAGGTCATGACAGTGTGGATACCTGACAGAAAATGACACTGACTCCACATTTTTGCAAAGATTTGGGCTTTTAAAGGCTGTGATCTTAAACTTTTGATCAGCTGATGAACAGCCTATTTCAGTTTAATGGTTGTTTGCAATAAATTGCTTACTCAATTTTTTTTTGTCTCACTCCCATTTCTTCTTTTTTCATTTTGAAGCTCTACTTAGAACCTTCTTAAAATCCAACAGTGCAAAATGTAAATTCTTGCCATTTTTCAACTGGTCTTAAAATTTTGATCAGGAGTGTATTAAAACAGCTGTAAGCACTGGCCTATTGTAAGCAGTTGTAGGTCCCCAGTTTGGCTCAGAGATCACAGCTGCGTCATGTGCACTCAGTCTTACCGTACAGAGAATGAACACAGAGTGGTACCAAAAATCAAGCTTCAATGATCCAGATTAATTATTTTCCACAAGGGGCGACACAGCAAGCATGGGCATCGGTGGGAAAAGCTACGTCTGCACATTTATGACCGAGTGTGTCTGACAACCCAGGCCTGTTTCTCTGGGACTGAGACAGAAATCTGCCCCAACACAAGCATCCCTAGACCGCATAAAGTGTCAACGTACAATAGTGTGTGTCAAGTGGGTTTCTGAAGTTTAATTTCTTGAGGTAAAATCTCTAACGGTCATATCTTCAAGTGCATAAACTGTAAAATATGAATTAACAATCCCTACTGGAGTAAAAGATTGGCCAATTAGCAAATGAATCTCGAATGAAGACAAACCAAGTGCTCTTTTCACATTTTACAAATCAATGCATCTTCATCAAGAGCGGCTGAAGAGTGGAAAGTGATCAGTGCAGTAAGTGTAAAGCCACGTGAACCAGTAGGGGGAACATGGATTTTTTTTCATCACCACAATAACACATCTGATTTACCACTTCAGTTACTTTACTTTTTTTTTTTTTTTTTTAAATGCTGATCTGGTTTATTCTGTCACGTCGAATCTTATTTAACACATAAGTTGAATCACGGTTTTCGAACAGGACAAACAAAATCCTGCATACTTTATTTCACCCACATGAACGAGCACTTGCATCAAAAAGTGAGGGTGTCTGGTGGGAGCCGAGCGGTTACGGTGGAGAAGGAGCCCGCTCTGCGTGTCTAGACCAGTCTTCTCCTTTTGCAGTCCCGCTCCATTTGCTCTCCTGGGACGGCGCTGGCCACACCAAGAGGGGACACCTGGTTGAGAATGGGGTCATCTGACGCCTGACCAAACAGAGCCATGAGCAAAGCAACGCCGAACCCTGTGGCACGCTCCCCCTGAGGAGAAAATTAAAAAAGGGCTATGTGTCATTGCAGAGCACCATTTAACTTGAACTGAACCTCTAAATGACTTTATCACTGCAAGCTAATGTGACTGAAACCTAAAGTCTAGTCTAGTGTTTAGGCCAAAAGCCAATAGCTGGAGAGATCCATTCATAATGTGACTGTATAACACATTTTTGAAGAGGAGTAGGAAGTCCACCATCTTTGAATAATTTCTGAACTGATAGAGACAACAGGAACATTCTTAATAACATATTTTAAAGTCCCCCTCCAGTCTTTCATTAAGTCCCTAAAAAGCCTCTAATCAACATTTTTCCATGAAAATACCAATCTGGAGTGGGAGAGCTCTGTTAAGAAAACACCAAAGTCCCACCCCTCGACACTAATGAAGATGAGGCCGTATTTCATAATCTAACCGAAGACCTCCAGCTTCAGTGGAGAATAGTGAAAACACCTCTAGTGACAAACTCTGCATAGATACAAGTCAGTTTAGTCACACATTTTTTGAGTGGAGGGGAACTTTAAATAATTTCCCCACCAGAGACACTAGTATCGGCACACCCATGAATTAAGGGCTGTGTCAGTCACAGCCAATCAAATTAAGTCCTTTCATTCCCTTTAAAAGGAGTGCACTATCCACCATGACAGACAGATAATTTCATAATGGAGGACAGTCCAGACCGGCTGCAAAAAAGAGAAAGACTTCCCTTCCTCTAAAGAGATGACCTTTGTCTGATAGTTGCAGAGTCACAAGATATGAAAATATTGCATCTCAAATATGACTCCAGAGGCACATGATACCCTTTAATAACTTGTGTTCATGTTTATAGAGATACTTAAACCCATGTCACCATGTTTTCTGTGAGTAATGTCAGCAGCTTTATGATTCGTTTATGATTCATACAATAAGCAAATGTGTCAATACAGTTGGCTTTATAGTTCATTAAAGTGTTTGTAACATTTTTGTTGGATACCTGTAGTTTGAGATGAAAAAAAGTGATAAAGAAGACTTTTGGCGCCTTGCTGGTTTAAAATTTTAAATCACAGTCAAGTAACGACATTCATTTGTGATTTTGTAGAGGCAGCACTTCTAGGATGTGGTCTGTAGAAAGATAATTTTTTTATGCTAAAACTGTGCAGGACTCCCCTGACTTCAGCTGGCCCACCCACTTCAGTGTGAGAGATGCCAGGCAAGAGACGACATTACCAACTGGACACAGGTGACAAATAAAAAAACTGATACAAGGCACAAATCTGCACGTCAACAATCCAGGAACTCACAGCATGGACAGGAGAGGCTATGTCCACGTGGACCCAGACACCCGGCCAGTCAAAGCCCAGGTGGGAACCAATGAAGAGGCCTGCGCAGGAGCTCTGGGCGTTCTCCCGGTCCTGTCAAACACAGGAAAAGTAAGACAAACCTCAACAATATCCTAAAAATACATTAATAAATAAATAAATAGAAACAGTCACAATAATATATGGAAAATAGAATGTATGGCAAAAGGAGCCTGACAACAAGGCTTGATACATACAGATACCAACCCAAGTATTGTGGTTTAGATAATAAATCAGTTACAGTTTCAGAAGTTCATGAATATGCAGTTGAGACACACACACACACACACACACACACACACACACACACACACACACACACACACCACTTTTAAGTGGAGAAAACTGAAAATGACAAAATGTGTTGCACTTTCACAGCTAAATCACTTGCTTTGCTGCAAGTGATTAAAAAAAAAAAAAAAAAACTTATCAGAGAGGACATTAGCTAAAGCTTTAAGATTATTTAAGCTTTATTTAAGATGTTCTTTGGTAAAACATTTCCTAAAATTGATCTGTGATCTGTAAATTAACCTATACAACTGCCACACTTTAAAACAATGGACAGACGCAGTATCATGTGACATCTTATTAATTGATGTCTTCACAATAAGCTTTCCATCATCAATATGACGTAACATATTTAAATATGGCTCATGTGAATGCAGTGAACTGCCTTGGTTGTTGCCCTGTATCAACCAAGGTTCTTCCAAGTAAATAAAGTGTGGTAATGCCGTTGTTTAAGTGACTGTCCATTATTAGAAGAGTTCAAACTTGACAGCGATAACTTGCACAACTTGACAGATGAGTCCAAATTCTGCCTGTCGAGCCATCTCACTTGCAGGTGAATGTGCCACTTACTGCCACAGAGTTCTTCATGTCGGCCACAGCGGAGGTGAACTCGCTGAAGTGCAGCTCGGGGCAGTACACCAGCGGGTGAGCGAGGTCCCCGCTGCTGCGGCCGGCGCGCACACACGCAGCCTCCCACTGCTCGCTGTTAGTCATCACGGCTGCATGGTACTTCCCTGTGGAGATCCCCTGGACACAACACAGCACACAAATCAAATACACACTCTCCTCAAAGAACTGATGCACGGGACAAGCATTTACAATGTTATAAGGAAAACACTCCACAAAATATTTGTATTTATTTGATGAAAGTGTAAATGAGCAAATATTTTTTTATTGATCAGGTCAGTAAAAAAAAGGTTTTAGTCCTGGAGAAGGTTAGTTAAACCCTCAAGGGAGATTATGATAGAGCCTGACATTATTTTGTCATCTTTCGTGCATTCTGGTTTCCTTTTCTTGGCTTTAATACACAAATCAACCAAACACAGTCATAATAATAATAACTGAGTATTTGTATTATGTAATTATTAGAAAGGAGAACACTTAAAACACTAAGGCCTATACACCTGCTGTAACTTACACATGGAAAATACTGGATAAGCGCCTCAAAAACATGTAAACTGGCCTTTCTACTGGTAATGATATGCCAAAATAATATTATATTTCACCACCTGCTGTAGAAAATATTACATTCAGTTTAGTTTATCAGACATTGTAGTCTTGTAGTCGCTGATGAGGATGAAGAAATGTCTTGATCCATGTTTTCTACTGACCTTCACCCCCCACAGATCTAGTGAGTGATTCAGTTTGACCCATCCTCATTAAAACCTTGAACTCATCTTTAAATAAATGCCACACAAACACACAAGAAATCTGTACGTGACTCTTCTGAACATTTATACGCTAGCACCCTTCTCAACATTACATGACAAAAAGAGCCTGTGTGTTGTCACAGGACAGTCTGTACAGCCGATCAGCCGCTAGATGGCGCTGCAGAGGTGGAAGTCTAATCCAGATTAGAACTGACGAGCTGGAAACTTCACATGCTGAACTGGTGTCATCCTAACTGCTGTTAAACTGTACGCCAAGTTTGAGCTTGTTCTGAATTTGGTTAAGTTGTATGTTGTTTTTTTTCTACATGCCTGCAGACATGTCTTCCTGATTTAAATATTTTCTCTTAAGGCGGTCTGCTTTTCTCCAGCCAGCCATTTACACATGAAGTGTTAGCAATAAGTATGTAAAAAATAAATAAGACAAAGAAAAATGGCTCACAAAAGATGTAGAGGGTTAGCGGGGGTTTTCTGTTGTTTGTGTAAGGGTTAACTTAGTTTTGTGTATTCACACTGCAAGATGCAGACAAAACATGTTAATCTACAACTCAGACACAACTGGGGTCAGAAAGAGGACACAATGGAAAAAACGTCATTCTATTACGGTATGATCCAAAAATAAGAAAGGCCGACCCCACCACAAAAACTCAAGAACAGTCCTAGAGACAGCTGAGTAGAGCACCAAGGGTGAGCCTACACAAAGTGTGTGTGTGTGTGTGAGAGAGAGTGTGAGCAGACATCTGACATGTAAGCAGCCTTCCATTGCTTACAGAAATGAAGAAAAAATTACCACTCATCCATTTATATACATATATAATGCTTACAGACTCATTCCTATATTTTAGAGTAGATACAGTATCTAACCTGCACTTATCTTCTATTTCAAAGTACTCTAAGATTGATTGCAAAAAGTGAAGATGCCAGTGGTTGAGCTCAGTCTAACTGCAGCGTATTATTATTCTGTTAGCGTGTCCTGTGCACCGGCTTCACCCTGCACCTACTTTTTTCACAGCATGTGATTTTACTCTGCAGTCTTTGTCTGCTTCTTGCCTGTGCACCCACTTCCTGCACAGCGAGGCTCAGCTCCTACTATCAACAACAACAACACACACACACACACGCGCAGTAGGTGTGACCCACCTGCGCCCCTGTCAGTGTGGCCATATCCAGAATAATGTCAGCTGACAGGTCTTTACTGGCGTACACCACGCCGTCAGACAACACCAGCCGGCCCTCGGCATCTGTGTTGTTGATCTCCACTGTCCTGAGGGATGAAACAGATGAATAACATTGATGAAAGCTTCAATAATAAAAATTTAAAAAACACACAAACATGTCACTGTCCTTTGTGGGTCCATTAAAATTAAGCCCATCCTAAATCAAATATCACATTTCAACCCTGTAGTCTTAATTTATACAGTAAAACAGCTTGGTTGGCAGTATTATATGAAACATGATATGAGTGCAGTTAACCTGGCCAGCGCTGTAATTACATCCGTCCAGGACAGAGACAAAACAAAGCAGAAATGGAAACGTGTGTGTGAGAGTGAGAGACGCTGGGCCATTACAGCCCTGCCAGTCTGATCAGGCAATACGATACATTTTTATCAGCGAGGGAAATTACAGAGGCATTACATATCGATTCTCACTTTCCAGAGTAGAGAGTGTGGATGTCATCAGGCCGTGTGGCGGTGGGTCCAACTGCGTTCTCCGCCAGGCAGAACACCGCGTGGAGATTATCCTTAAAGCCCTGAAGCAAACAAAGGAGTCGGCTGCTTAGAGCAACACACACACACACACTCAGAAGGTAAAAATGACAATAGTGCACCTGCTGTGGGTTAAACTTCTAAAAACTCAACTCACCTGTTTAACGGTGGCTTTGAAGGCTCCCAAAATGGCCGCAGCTCCACCACAATCTCTCTTCATCCCTGGCATTGTGGTCTAGAAGAATATTTTGAGCACTTTGTATGAGGAGATGATTTAATTTGATTTCTGGTGCTTACTGCTATCGTACAATCTGGCGTGCATTTAGCAGGGCCGGGACCCGGCGGTCCATATGGAGGAAGTTAAGTTGCAAGGCAGCATCTCAGTTTCTGAATAATCACATCATTCACAACCAACTCAGAAATGTGACTTTAAAAACAAATTTGTGAACACTACTCAACCAGCCTTTATTTTTTATTTTATAAAGACACAACCCCCAGAGTGACTGGGAGAAGGAGCTGCAAAAATTTTAAATGGATGATTATCGTAGTGACATTCACTGGGAAGTAGGATGACACCTATTGTCCAGGTGACTGTTTCATAAACCAGTTACACCTGCTGAATGTCGCGATCTGACAGGGGAGAGCCCAGTAACCACTCATCTTCCTACCTTTCCCTTGATGCTCAGTCCTCCAGTGTCGTACACGATGCCCTTGCCCACCCATGCAATACTTTGGGTCGCACCATCTGGTGTGTGACTCAACACTGCCAGTGCAGGTGGGTGCACTGCCGCCTTGCCAACGCCATAAATACCTGACAGGGTAAAGAGACAGCGAGCAGACACGTCATCAATAGTACTAACAAAGATAATCTACACACATCTGTTCGATTTAAACTATTATAAATGTAGATCTATAATATGGTATTGCCACCCAAAAAAACCCTGTTAGGTTTTAAGAACACCTCTGTTGAAAATCTAGTTTTTTAACCTTGTTAACATGTCAATGTGGTGTCTTTCAAATGCTACAAGACATATCAGGAGTGAAATAAGCGGTCACCACCATGGTTGAGTTTTTTCGACTTTGAAAATGATGTGCATCAACAGGGACTACTTGCATATTCATAGAGACGTGCATACTTAATGACTGCAAGGTGCAGAGTTATTTCTAAGCCATTTAAAGGCATGAAGGTATGTTTTTTTATGGAAAAAAAAACGTCTAAATATGTAATACTGATGAGCAGAGATGAGTTTTTGGAGTTTAATCAATGGTTGGAGGGGGACATAAATACATTTATTTTACTGGTAACTTTTAAAGAATATTACAAAGACAGTTTTGAAAAAGAGGTCTAGGCAAAAGTAAAATAAAATTAGAGTCGGTTCAAGATTATAATGGATGACTGCTGAAGTTGGATTCATTCCTCATAATCATTGAACTTGTGAACTGTTACTGAAGATAACATAACTTTATAAAATCTGCCAGAAAGTAATGTGCGGTAAGTAAACAGGCATGCCTTAGAAATTTTTAGTCTGTATTGAAAACTGTTAAGTGATGTTGTACTGGGAATGTGCCGCTGATGTTAATTTACTTCTTGCAATGTTTACGTAATTGAGGTGCACAGTAGACTTAAGGCCAACTACAAAAACAAAAACAACATGTAATCGTGACAGAAGGAGATCCCTTGTTAAATCATTCACTTTCTTTAACTGAATGCTGACATCTTCAACAGAAAAATAAATGATTATGGCAGGTGAAGTGTCACAATACAGGCAAACTTCACATTTCCTTTGAGTCCTGTGTTTCAAGTTTTGATCGTCTGACACAGTACCTCCAAACCCTTTTTGCTTCAGCTCCTCTCCTCGAATGATGACAGGAGTGATTCCAAGTTCAGTTCCTACAGCCCTGATCTCCTGTAAACAGAGGTGACTGTCAGAGTCAAGCGGAGGCCTGCAGAACATTTACCAGCATGACGATGTTGCCTGGAACAACATCCATACCACAACAGCCTATTAAAGAGAGTCTCCACAGAGTCACAGCCCAGAAGACAAATTTACAGCCTTCTTTATGGATTGTTTTGTGTGTTTTAAATCAATGCATTTCCTGATAATTTATCATCAATTGTCAAACATGTTGTGGGAATGACATCAAGCTCAAGTGGAAAGTTCAAAAAGACTTGACTGTGAAGATTACAAAAAAAGGGACATGCTAGATTGGACAATCAGAGGAACACACCTCTACCTTGTTACAATCCACCACCACCATCATCATCATCATCATCACCATCATCATCATCATAAGCCTATTTAACAAACTGACAGTAAATATTTTGGAGGAGCTTTTGATGCAAACAGAATATCAGATGAAGGGGAAGTAAAGAAGTCACCAAATAACAGCCAAACTGTACTGATCAAAATAATCCAAACATACTCATGCATACAATGTAAAACTTAATACCTAACATAAAATACAGGAAAAAAAACTGTATGGGGGAAACATCCGCCTATAACATTATTCATATTCTGCTTTGTTGTGGGATCATTTAAAGATGACCAGCGGTGTTTTCAGCCACTACTGGCACTAGTGAGCAACAATAAAAACACTTATCGCATGGTTTTCTAGTATGTGCACCATGAGCACCAGGCCTGTGCACAAGTCCAAATGATCCACACTGGACTGTTTTCCCTCACTGCTGCTCACACACACACAAAACAGAGTTTGGGAGAGAAAAGAATCGGATTGTGATGCTGAGTGGACAGAACTGGTGGATAAATAACAGAAAACACCTTATTGATACTGGAGAAGCTTTCGATTGATGGAGAAACGTCAAGAGCACTAAAACTGTCAAGCATCCTTTTGTTTTTGTTCCTTTTCCAAAATGCTGGGGGAAAAGATGTACAGTATATGGCAGTTTTCTCTTAACCAAAACATGAGCAGTTCCACTTACATCTAAGAAGTGATCTGTGCTCATCTCGTTGCATGGCGTGTCCACAATACGAGCAGCCAGCCTCACTCCATCTGCAGCGTTGGAAAGACACTGAACAGAAGCAAAGCCTTCAGTGAAAACAGGCTGCAGACTGCATGCAACAAAAATATGCTACTTTTCTGAGAGCTGAGCTTCATTTCTTATGTGAAGGTGTGTAAAATACTGAGGAATTCAGAGCAGCGAAGAACTGCGGTAACTCCTGAGTGGTACCTCCAGTTCTGTGGGGTCAAGAGGACCGCTGTCTTGGCCGATAATCACAAACTCTATGGTGACCTGCTTCTTCTCAGTCCTGCGTGAGGATGTAGAGCGGCGGGAGAAGAGGGGGAACGCCCGGGCAATGGCACAGGCGGACGCAAACACATCAGAGCGTTCACATACCATCTGCAGGGGAAAGAAACATCAGTGTCAACACTTTCTTTTTTTGATTAAGGGCAGCCGTGTGTATGGAGAAACCATCCTTCCACTGGATGACCCAAATTCAAGACCCATATTAGCAAACTACACGTGCCTGTGCATGTCACTGAGGGAGGGTATCCCTGTGCAAATTAGCAGCTCTGTTCTGTAGCTAAAACTGCCCTCTGACCTCCCTGGAGTGGGTGAACAAAAAAGAAATCCCCACCAGGAGGACTTGCATATCAAATAAAGGTGAGAAGAAGAGTAAGAAACTCTGGTAGCAATACCGACCACAATGCAGCGATTAGTCCCTCCGGGCAGACAGGTTCGGACCAGACGGGAGACAAAGTGGGCAGAAGAGGGGCTGTTGTGTCGGCTGACCCGCGAGGGAAGGGCTGCCACCGCCGCATGGTTCAGGTACAGAGGACAACTGTCCGTGGGGTTCGGGTTCAAAGCACTGAGGGCCGCCTGCCAGACCTGACGCAGAAAGAGAAAAGACAATGAGCTGCAGCTTACCTCAAACATGGGGTGCACTGTGGCTAGACATCTGTGTAAAATTAAAGCACAACCAGCAGAATAAAGAGATAAGCGAACTCAAACCTTGACTGTTTTATTTACCGGTAAGACGTATCTTCCTCTCTGATATGCACAGACCATCCTAACGCTCTATCAAAGCAACTAATTTATATTGGAAAAGCACACTAACTGTCTGGATAAAGCTTTTGAGCGAAGTGCAAAGGACCCGCACTGAAAGGATACTATATTCTTACAAACATATTTTTACATTCCTTCACAATTTTCTTGTGAAGCAGTGTACTACAACCGGGCCTGTTTTGTGCAAAATGTGCTGCAGTGGCGGCGGTTTTGGATCCGCAAGCACTATTCAAGGTTGACCGTGCATCACACTCACTCACACTTTATTTCATGATGATGATTAACTAGAAGAGGAGTAAATGATTCTTCCACGGTCTGAGCAGATGAAATTAACCAGAGCGAGAGCAGGATCTGTGACAGTGAGGTGTTGAAAGCACGGTTTCAGTCACCCAACAGATTTCCAGGCACACAGTGTCAGAATACAGAATATATAATGGAAAAGTAACAGACACCGAGGGCTGTAGTCAGGTGCTGATCACTGGAAGCAGACTTGAGTGTAGGGAAAAAAGTGTTGCACTCTGGCTCTGAATGCATATGGAGCTAGAGTGTGCAGCACAGTGCCACTTAAGCGTGGCAAAGCCCTCTTACTGCCCAGAAAACCACACCGCTGGAAGGTGTAGAGTAACAACTGTGCTGAATAATCCTTGGCATATATGTACCCTACCCCTGACACACACTCTCGCCTCACAAACTCTCCGAGCCGTAGGAAACTGTGCTTTGACCTTATAAAACACCTACTCAAGTATCCCTTTATAGACCAGGCTGTCACCCTTGCGCAACCAGCTCTTAGGACTTTGCACAAGAAAGTCCAACCACTGGCTGGCTGACTTTCTCAAGTATCCTCAACATATTTTGAGCGCACATTATTTTTGTCTGAACGATCCAGTGGGGAATAAGACCGCTGGATCTGGCTTTCCTCAGCCCACTGAGCTGAAACCACTCATGACACAAACACAACACCACTTCATTTAAGAGTTAATTGTACCTGGTAACCTGGACAAATGCATATCAAAAACAGAGGATACAGAACAAAGACTAGCTCTGTTATTATCAAGATGTAAAATTCAAGCTGCCTACTGCAGAAATCAAGTGAGTTGACTGAACTTATGGTAATTTAACTATGGAGAGAGGAGTTTTAAACGTCTGGTGTCTAAATGGATTAGACTCTTGTGTAGTTGTGAGCTGCTTTTACTCACAAATGGTGCATTTTTTTCAAGACCAGAGGAATGGACATGTTCTTCAAATCAAGCACGATTCCCATAGTTAACTGGTTAACCTTGAAAGAGTTTCCTAAATACTTAGCGTTATATGAGACTGTAATTGCTGAAGGGAACATCGGTCCATCCGGTGCAAAACCTTATGCATATTTTGTGTTTGAGCTGGGTAAGGCCAACCCTAAATTACATACATAAACCCTTAAATTAAAACACTGTGGGGCTAACATTTCGTTTGCATATTATGTCACTGAGCTTCGTTTGTACAAATGAATTCCTTCAATAAACATTTAACTCTAATTTTCAATGGAAGTTTCTACCAGTCTGCCGGAGTATTTCTACTTTTTGCAAAGAGTTATCCATTAATATGCACCTCCAGCTGCATAACCTATATTAAGTTAACGTTAATTAGTGGGCTCGTGCTGCTGGCAGGAGTATGGCATTACTTGTCATTACGCTAGCGTTAGCTGCTAGCATGCTGAGGCTAGCCAGGCGCTAACGCTACATATCCACGAGTGTTATAATCCTCCTCAGTACCTCTTTGCTGACGACTGGCTGCAGCTTCCCCTTGATCTGGCTCCAGTTCACCTGCTGCAGGCTCGTCTGCTGCCCAATGATCAAGACGGGGCGACTCTGCGGCTCCGAGTCACCGGCAGAAGCCGTGAACTCCAGCACCACGTTCGCCATTTTTGCGAACAACAGAGAGGAGAAGCGCCTGTGGATCGACCGAGTGGCGTTTACCTCGGCTAGCCGCAACCCGGCGCACTGTAGCCGGAAACGGAGCGGAAGTGAAACCCTGGCACCCAGGAGAGTGGCTCTTGCTGGTTAAGTTGTGGAGAAATTATTTATTTTTCCCGACAGAGGCAAACCGGACGGGTGTTGGGATGGAGGAAGGAAAACTTTAGACAGTAGGCAACAGCAGTGGATTTTTTGTTTGTCAGTCGCTGCCTTTCTCCGGGCATCATTAGGCACACTAAGTAGTGTATGACCATTGTCGCCCTCTACTGGAGAGCACTGTGAACTGCAGCAGGGATGTCAGTGTCATCATACCTCCTGCACAGAGGTGGGAAGAGTACTACAAATTGCTGCTCAAGTAGAAGTAGCTGTTACTTTGCTGATATTTTACTTAAGTAAAAGTAAATGGTTCTCATTTCAAAACCAGCTTACTGATATTATTCCCTTTTCTACACATTCGCCACATTTATTGCCAGTTAAGTCTACATGGTCCTCGCCTCCATCAACCATCTGCAGTTTTTCATCATGCAGCGCTTATTGGAAATTTGGAAATGACAAAAAGTACAGCCAGATTCCTCTCCTCGTCTTTGCTGCATAAAATCAAGTCACACCTACAGGATGAAACAGAAGCTGATGTTGCCCACATTTTGGTAAAAACTCTAAATCCTTAAACAACCCATGTGCTTTGGTGTTTCACTTTAGTGTGGGTGAATTCTCCAACATTACTCAATCCTTAAGAGGAAAAAAAGTTGTTCCTGAATTCTGGGCAGACAAAAAAAACAAAAAAACAAAAAAACAACAAAAAAAAAAAAAAAAAAACAGTAATAGGACTACCTTTGCTTTTAAAGTCTAACAATTGATCAGATTATCAAATTGTATTGCTGCATATTAGAATGACCTAGACCACCACTGTTTCAATATGGTGGTCTTTATTTTATTTACATATATATTTTACATTTTGTAACAATTTACCAAAATAGGCATAGTGGATGTAGTGGCTGATAGTGGATTATTAAGGCACCTGTTTGCCAACATTTTTACTACAGGGTTCATTTAGGGTATTGACAAAAGAAAAGAAAAGAAAAAAAAACATCTTCACATACAGTTGTTGGATAGTAATTATTTATTATTTTCTTATTTGAATCCCATCCACAAATCAACCACACTGTGCTAGAGTTCAAGAGTCCAGCCCACATGCTAAATAATTTCCATTCAAATGTATGGAGGACACCCATTTGTTAGCATGAAAAGCTGGACAAGAGCAATTTTAAAAAACCAATGGTCAAAACATTTCACTACAACCCAGAGTTTAAATCTAAGATTATCAACAGATTATCAACAAGGCAATTTAGTCCAAATGAAACAAAGGGGCGAACATTCATACAAGCACAACTTCTAATGTTAACTGAAGCTTAAAATTTGTAGAATATCCTTAGCAATTTCAGAGTATTTGCATAGATGTAACGCACAAAAAAATAAAAGAGTACATTTAAAATTTTTCAAGCACCACCAAATTTGCACAGAGGATACGTATTATAAAATGTAAACTTTTGATGTTACAGTGCAAGTCATTTAAAACCAGAACAGTAGGGAAAGGGGAAGAATATCAAAGACATGTTAACATTAAAACGCAGAACTGAATTCATAAAACCTGAATACAATCTTTAATGACAAAGGCAGTGACATCTTTTAGCAGCTCTATATAAATATTCGTTCTTTCATCTTATGAGCCCACTGTGCATATATTCAGCAAGGGAAGAAAGGAGCAAACAGCAGAGAACAGGAAATGTGTATGCTCTGTGATTTTTTTGTATTATTTTCCCTCTTTGTCTGAGTCCCTAACAGTCCACAAAACTGATTTGTCAGTTTCATATTCCACGGGCAGAGATTTGTTTAATGTCAAGACATATCTGACACCCACAGGGGATATTTCAATGGACCAGGAGATAAGGAACATGCAGAAAATTAACTCTCAAAAAAGACAGTTATTTCAGTTTCTGGTCTTTTATCAGACATTTTCTGGTGCATTAGATATTATAAATTTCAGGAAAGAAAGCAAAAGACCAGAAAGAAATGGTCTGTGCAGAAAAAGATGTATGTACTTCTGTTCCCTGATCAGTAAATGTGCTTTTATTCTGGGGTATTTCTGCAGAGTTTTCATTCTCTCTGACCTTTCATTTACATTTCCTCTCCTCCTCCTCCTCGCTTTACTTCTTCAGTTATATATTCCTTTTTTTTTTTTTTTTTTTTTGAGTGAGGTCCAGCTCAAGATGTGCTTTATATTGCGACTACAGTACAGTACACACAGAAGCCATAATTTGTGCCACCTGAGAAAAATTCTCAGTCATTTGGGATTTGCAAGCTTAGATTTTTTTGTACAAGTAAAAGTTATCTATTATTTCAACAAAACTACAACGTAGTGTAAGTTTTCAAGGTCATGATAATAATTCAGGACAAAATAGAGTTATCTCAATAGAATTAAAGTTTTACAGCACCTGTTATATTTACAAGTAATGAGACAAGGAAGCAATGCCTATATGCAGAAACGCACTCCAACACACATACAGGTGCATACGTGCACACACATACTTGCCCTTGGCTGTATGCAGAGTTGGGAATTGATTTGATCTTTGTAATGCTGATGAATAACGGCTCCCTCTTATTGCTTTGATTCCTAATGATTCCCTTTGTCAATTCCCAAAATGGAGCAAACTTTTCACAGAGCGATAAAAAGTCCACTGCACGTGCATGTCCAATTCAGATTCACTTTAGTGGTTTTGCTCCTCAGCACTTCCACACTTTTGTTGCGTTTTTCTGTGATTATCAAGAAAGCTCAAGTTCACAATGTCATCCAGTGTGCATTGATAATCAAAAAAATAATACACACGTGCTGTCCCTTGCTGAAATGTTCAGGAACACTTCCTGCATGGGGTCGTGTGTGGCTGGGAGCAGGGATCAATGTGTACCGCCAATTTCCTGCCTAAAGGCCTGGTAACATTTCAGGGAAAATGCCGGTAAGGCTGTGTTGTGAACAGAAGCAGTAACATTGCAGGGAAGGGCATGTTAAAGGTTACATCCTTCTGACCAAGACATTTTCACGTGGAGAAACCAATCAAACCAATCACAAGACTCCAATGATAACTTATTTGAATCCGCAACTTTGTTTATGGTTGCTTTGCCTCGCAGGTGATTTGATAACTGCAATACGAATTATTTTTTGAATGGCTGGAAATTGGACAGGAAACCGGACACGAACAGCTCCTCGCCCACCATGTTGCTGAAAATAATATGTACATCTGGCCTTGTCCCATCTTTTTCTTCTTCTGTTGAAATTCATGGCGGTTGGCATCCAGAACAGTTGTCTTAACGCCATCTGCTGGGCTGTCCCTTGACCCATCTATTCCAGCATTGCCATCACATGTGTGAAAAGGCGCAAGACAGAAATGTTCCTGAAAGTAGCTGCATGTGTGAATAGTGAAAACCACTAGCAGTGCCTGACAGGTTATCCAAGTAATATATGTGGAACTCTGTGTGAAAGAGGCTTTATATTCTTCTGCTGCTTAATGTTTGGTCAAGATCCTTGTCTTCTGCCCGAGCTTTTACAAAATTCAACATTTGCTCAGAAGTCCCTGTTGGGAACTTAGTCACTATTCAAAGAGGGTAGTTTGAGGACAAAATAAGGCATTATCTGTTCAAACGAACTGAATCACACTAGAGCGGTTTCTTGCCACAGTCCCAAGCATGACGTCTTGTACATCCCGATGCAAACAGGAAGAACAACAACAAACCCACAAACCTGGGAACTGATTATGGGAATCATTAAGTGAAATGACTTTTGGTTTTTCCAATTCTGGTTCCATCGATGCCCGACAGGAAGTGTACGAGAACGATTAGATGCTCTGCCTAAATCGTTTAGAGCTACACTGGGATGGGATTTCACTCAGTCAGACATCCATGCACACCAACTGTGTTTTGGCAATCCTTCACGTAGGTATGGCCTAGCTTGCCATTGGCCAAGGACCCGCAGGTGACAGCCATGCCCCGCTGCTTAAGTATAGGGTTCAAGTGGGAGGTTGTGACAGTACTGGCTTCTCTGGGAGGGAAAGGCTTCATAGTAGAGAGGATCAAGGCCAGACAGTCAGCCACATTCTTGTTAGGGGCACAGGCCAAGGCTGGTGTGTGGCCTGCAGAGGGAGAGAAAAAAAAAAGCCAGAGACATACCCGTCTTAAGTCATTTTGTACTTGGCCAGTGCAATTATTGACTGTGTTTGGCAGGCAAAGTGGGAATTTTAAAACAATGACAGAAATGACATACAAGCTTTACGAGCTTATTTAGTTTTGCTTACCCTTCTCATCTACGGCCATTACAGCTGCTCCTCTGCTGAGCAGTACCTGCACTACAGTCGCCAGGCCATTCCTTGCTGCAATGTGAAGAGGCCTACATGAGGATAGGGAAGCATCTTTATCTTGAGGGGAATGCCAACTCACAAAATTTGAAAGATTAAATTTTTTTTCACATATGCTTTTCCTTTCACCATGTCAACACCATCAACACTGATACTAAGCTCGAAAGCAAATAAAGACACTTTGAGGTCAGTGTGCCCTGATGGACCAGCAGACAAAGTGCAGAACATCCTGGCATGAGCCTAATTGAGTTCACCAGCTTTGTCATGTAACATTTTCCTCTTTTCTCTCTTATACACTCTATCACGCTCCCCAATGAAAAGACAGAAAAATGGTCCAAAACTTTCTGCTATCATGGACTGAATATGGAGCTCCAGTGAGACTGAATGACAGATTTTCTTTGTGGAGTCATAGAATGGTTGATTGAACTTTGACCTCAAAATGAATTTCTTTACATTGCAGGGCAAAAAGTGGTGAACAAGAAAATGTGCAGTATCAGTGTTTCCCTGTTAATCCATTTGAATGCTCTTACTGGCACTGTGCTGCACATCAGGATGATATGAAAGGTTAAGAGATGAGACAAACTCTTGTCTCTCATTTCTGGTTTTGGCCATAAGTCTTTAAAGTAAAAAAGTCAACTCATTAGCATCATATGTGGGGTAAAACAATCTGTGTATTACATTACCACACAGGTATTTTTAATTAAATTTCAACGTACTGTTCTGCAATACATGATACTCATTATTATTGAGATATCCCATCATTATTCAGATGTGCATATGCACTCAAAGGTATTAAGCTGTTCTTTGTGCACATAGTAAGAATGCGACAAACAGAATGAATGAATATTTAAATACTGAATACAGCGGTGTTTTTTATGAATAGAAGGAGTTTAGTGGCCAGTGCTTCAAGGCACCTTTAAAATGCTAACTTACATTTGGAGTGCGCTGTTTGCTGCATTTATGAGGGAAGAGTCACTGATTTCTCCAAGGATCAGCAGGGCGCACATCTCATGACCCTGCAGTGCAACACACATCCAAAACATATCGTGAAAGTGATTCAACAAAGTGGACTGGTGTACATGAGTGTGAAATGTGCGTGAGAATCAACATCAGCAGGTTTATATTTGCAGGTGTGAGTTAGAGCCTGGCATGTAGTATTTTTAGTACAGATTATATTTTAAAGAAAAGGATGCATGTCTGTGAAACTGAAAATGTGTGCAGGTGTTTGTAGGTATGAGGGACCTTGCTGCAAGCTAAGTGAAGGGCGGTGTTATCATTGGCATCCAGCAGGTTCAGGTCTGGCTTAGCCTGGTGCAGCAAGAGCTCTGAAATGTGAAGAACAAAACATCTCTTATAGTAACACAGGGCCTTAATATTTTAGCCTTCAATATTTAGCCTATGCCCTAATCTTGAACAATATAGGATGAGTACAAGAGTAGAAAAAACATACTTCTAGATCACCAAAATTACCAGTGACCAGTAAGTAAGTAACAACTGCAAGGGTAACAAAGCAGCCACACAGTAGATGTAATAGTTATTCCTGTCTCCCTTGATTCACTACATATTTTAGAGAAGTGCTGGGCAATTATGTAGTTGTTTGTTTTAACAAATGGTAAGGTAAATGGTAAGAAAAAACATGTATCTTTCACCCTTTCCTGAACTGAAAATTGTCCAATCTTGTTTAAAAGCAAACTCCTCTGAGGCACCGATAATGTATGAGGTACAGGTATCAGTATTTCAATCACATACCAACAGCCACGTTGTGTCCACACTCAGCGGCCACCATAAGAGCAGAGCGTCCAGAATGGTCCACAGCATTAACCTCTGCCCCCTGAGCCAGGACGAGCTGGAGCCCAGCCACATTTTCAGAATAAGCAGCTGCATGCAGCGGGGTCCTGCAGACACGGGTCGGCCACCAAACCGTACACAGACAGATTAAGATTAACAGAACCAGACTGACTGAATTGAATGTTGCAAAATAATTTTGCATTTACTGTCTGTGGACAGAAGTGCCACATCCTTAGAGATGAAGGCACAGTTTTTTATGAGTAGTAGCTGCACCCACCTTCCTTTGGTATCTCTAATGTTAACCATTTGAGTCCCAACAGTCTTTCCTAAAAGTTCAGCAGCACCATCATGGCCATTAATCCTGCATGTTAAGAATAAGAGGAGAGAGTTGTTAAATTCTTGAAGAGAACCTCATATGAACTCAGACAGATGAAGTGTAATTGGCATTTAAATTAATTAAATAAGGTACTCACAAAGCACAGTGCAATGGGGTGAAGGGATTACCTTCCTGGACACTGAATAGCTTCTTTTCAAGTAAAATGTCTAAACAGCGCTCATGCCCTGAAAGACACAGATAACAAATGATTAATACACAATGCCTGCCAAAAAAGCAGGTTTCACCATGCTTGCAATTTATAAGACAGTCAAGTATCTGAACAACAGACAGTGACAACTATTGCTGAAATAATGCAGTGAAATAGAAAAGTGTTGATACTGACTCCAATATAAGGATTTTGGTTCTTGAATACAGAGCAAAATCTCTTTTTAGACTCTGCAGTACAAAATTTTGCGCAACCTACTCTTACCACACATGTAACTTTCCCTCATTTTTTCCAGCCTGCTTCCAGAACCTCTTGTTTGTTCTGTGTTCCTGCAGACTGTGCAGGTGTTTTTCTCTAAAGCTCTCAGGTCCATTCATCTTGTTTCATCTTTTATGTCTATTCATATCCTTATTTGCACTATAAAAACACTGAGATAAACCTGTTCTCTTTACAGCAGTATTTGTCATGCAGGTTTGCCATGGATGTCTCACCATGGTATGCAGCCCAGTGTGTGGGTGTGTAGCCACTGTAGTCCAGCATGGAGTCCAGGGAATCGGCTTGCGTGGCGGCGTTTAGCAAACTGCGGAGGAGCTCTGTGTGGCCGCAAGACGCTGCAAGGTGCATTGGGGTCCTTCCCTGAGAATCCCTGCATAAAGCTGAAGCCCCATGTTCTAAGAGAGCACATATGCAGTCTTCACTACCCACCATGGCCTGTAGTGGGAGGACAGGGGATTTAATATAAGCAGCAGAAAAATAAGGGACATTCAGGGCACTGTGAAGGTACATTTTCTTCCCCTTTCTACAGAATTATGTCGTTCAACACATAGTGATGCAACTTATGTAAATACATCAAGTCCACTCACTGCTCTGTGTAAGGCAGTGCGACCCTTCCTGTCAGCGGCATCCGCCTGAGCTCCTTTCTCCAACAGGATGTGGACACAATCTGTGTGACTGCCCAGAGCCGCCAACATAAGAGCCGTCCTGCATACAGAAAGAACAATCCTCTTTCATCCCGCATAAACAGACAGGGTTTCCTCTAGGATTTTTTGAAACTGTGGGGGAGGGCTTCAGCGTCGTTGACCCCCCCCCCCCACACACACACACACACCTCCCCCCCACCCCCCGCCCGCCCGCCCTATTTCAAAATATATTCAATTATTTATTTATTTATTTTTTTTATGTAAATTACTTATCAAACAGACCTAACAATTCAGCTACCAGTGAATGAGCAGTAGTATGCCTGTTATAATAACGATTGAAAAATAAGCCAAAGTGATACCTCTTCTCTGAATAGACAAGCTAAGCCAGTGTGCTGCTGTTAGCCAGTGAGTGGCGAGCCGAGTGGCACCTGTTCGCTTTGTTACACAATCTATGTCAGTGCACAGCTGTAGCCATAGACATAATATACGTATATTATGTCTATGGCTGTAGCCTGCAAAGTTTCTCTGCCTTTTGGACTTATACGGTGCCGGTGAAGTTGTTGTAATGTTTTTTCGTGATTGCGGAAATTATAGTCCCTACAGTGTTAACATTAACGATAACATTAGGGTCGTTTTCACAGGCTTGAACAAAAAACTGGATTAAATTTAATCTTGCCTAGGTACCTTTCTCTTGCCCTTTTCTCTCCCTCTGCGAGCACGCTGCAGACAGTAATCAAACAAGCGGTTGATGACTCCGGTGTTCATTTTTCAAAATAAAGTTAACTGCAGTGTTATGTACCATTTCATGATATTTAAATTATCATTTCAAACTGATTATAATAAATATGTTTGCGCAAAAACAATTCCTTTGTCTCTGATGTAGTGCTTTTAGTGTTACTAGCTTATTACTAACTATAGTAAATTACAGTTGAGTGGGTGCGATGGTACTCACTACCTGAAATCCCTGAACAAAACTCAGTTGCTCTCTAGCTAAAAATTAAAGGTATGCAGCTGGACATAGCGTTGTCTGTTTTCACTTATTTTTTATAAAAAAAAAATAATAAAAAAAGCTGTTGTTTATCTAATTGGTCACATATAATAACAAATGAGATCAGGATTGTTTTGGTGACTCACTGTCCCTGGTCATCTGTGCTGTCGATGATGTCTGCCATCTCCTTCCTATTCACCAGAATGAGCAGGCAGTCCATCTGGCCTTCAGCAGCTGGATGTGTGAAAAAAAAAAAACTCTTAGACTTCTTAAAAAAAAAAAAAAAATGACACAAATTTGTAACATGGAGAAGGGACATTATTGCATTATTTTCTTTTAATCAAAATGTCTAATGCTAAAGTCAGACTAGACTTTATATAGAGATAAGAGATTAGAGATATGCATTATCAATTCTAAGCCCAATTTGCAGGTTTTTCTATTCTATCAAAAGTAAAATTTCTTCACTTTTCCATGATTTTCCATGACTGAAATGCTGAATTTCTTGGGCCTGTATGAAGATAACATGACTTTTTTTCTTGAGCAGAATTTTAAACTCACTTCCAATTCCAAGTTGCACTTAAAAATGTATTATTGCATTTTACGCGGCAGGGGAAATGAACATAACATGAACCCAATGTAAAATAGCTATCACATTTGATGAAAACTGAGGCTGGCAAAATTTACTTGATGGCCCATGACTTATCCCAAGCATTTCCTGATTTTCCAGAAATCTCATGACCTATAGGAACCCTGGATGTGAATCTGTGGGAGGGTTTGGGAGTTGAACACTCACTTTCAATGTGAACTACACACACACACACACACACACACACACACACACACACACACACACACCTGCAGTGTGGAGAGGAGTCCATTTATGTTTGTAGTCCTTGAGTGTGCAAGAGGCTTGGTGTTTGAGCAGCACCTCCACACACTGGGTGAAGCCCCTCTGGGCCGCGAGGTGCAGGGCAGTGCGGCCCTCAATGTCACGCACGTCCAAACTCACTAATGTCTCAGACAGTAAACGCAGCGCCTCACAGTGACCATTGTACGCCTGTAAAGCAGAGGTAGAACACATGCAAAAAAAAAAAGAAAGAAAGAAAAAAGAAAAAAAAAGAAATGTCATGTGAATAAAGTGGCTTTAGCTTGTTCAATTAAAACTCCAGCATCTATTAAAATCTGTTCATTTCCTTCAAGGAGAATTCTGATTTGTACTCACAGCTAAGTGCAATGGACTGACTGGAACATTACTTTCAACTTCTCCGAGGCAGTTAAAAGATATCTCCAGGAGCTGCATGAGTGACAATTAAAAAACAGTAAAGTGGAGCACACAAACATTTAACTCTGTACAAAAACACACTGTTAGCACAATCAATCCCTGGAAAATCATAGAAAGAACTGACCAATTCAAGGTGCTGCTTGTTCCCATAAGCTGCTGCATAGTGGACAGCACTGTACCCCTTGCCATTCTTCAGAGTTGGATTTGACCCATTGTCGAGCAGATACTCTAAACATCTAAACACACACAAACACACAGAGAGAGAGAGAGAGAGGGAGAGAGAGAGAGAGAGAGAGAGAGAGAGAGAGAGAGAGAGAGAGAGAGAGAGAGAAAGAGAGAGAAGGAACCCACTAAGCTTTGACACAAGGACCCAGAATCACATGTAATCCTGTCCAGCCTCTCTCATAAACAATTAAATGAATCTATAACTTTACATGTTGCAAGTAAATCCTAACCTGGTAAAATTCAATTTGTAAAATTTGTACCATTTCTAGTTTTGCACATCTGCCTAATTACATCTTACCCCTATTTGTGTGCATGTTGTGATGTTGGCTCATAAAACTGCCTCTGCCTCAGTTTCTTTTCAACTATCTTTTAAATATTTTGCAAAATGTAACGGTTGTGTCTGTTACACTAGTTTAATACATATTTCTAATATTAGTGGAGATATAAAGTTGATAATTTGAGATAATTCCCTCAAAAACAGCAGTGTGATGGCAGTTCTTCAGATGTTGAGGCTGAGGGCAAGAGGGCAAAAAGGGCTTAGACTGAAGCATACTCCCATGCATTTATTAAATGTCTCCTTGTTGTTGTTGCTTCGATCCTCCATATGTTCACCACTCCTCACAGTAAATGAATAATGATGCTCTAATAGACATGTGAGTCTGCTCAGTGGGGACAAAACCAAACACATGAATAAATGAAAGTGCCCTAATCTAATTTGACAAGATCAGAATTTTGAGTTTACCCTGCTTGAAAAAAAAAACACATCTGTGTCACGTGGACAAAACAACAACAACAATAACAACAACAAAAACGATAATGTAAGTGCAGCCTATACGTATGTAGTTCCAAGAGGCTCTATTGCAGGGATACTCACTGAGTTCAGGTCAGGGGCCAATTTTGGAAAATAAAGGCAGGCAGGGGCCACTGGATAAAACGAGCCATTACTGATCTCTTTCCATTCAAAATATCCCAATCATTTGTCCTGCTGTAACGTGCTGAATATACCATGCCATAAGGCACAACTGCAATACCTAATTTCCTTTTAACCCTCTGAAATCATTATACATTTAAAATTAAATTTAATAAGTAAAATCAAAATTGTCTGATGATTAGTAAACAATTTCTAAAAAACAGGAAAATGACAGGAATGTGTTTGTAAAATTAGAAAAAATAAAAATTGACCAGGACCAGAAAAGCATATCTGCAATGATTATGACTGTATATTTAGAAATAAATTACAAGGAAAATACCATCAAAGTACAATAAAATTAAAAGATTCCCACAAATGAAAAATAAAAAGGACTGAAGTGAATTTTGTTCAAATCTACTGTCCCCAGGCTCCTGGGATTCACAGGGTTAAAGGAAAACCCTGGAATTGCAGTCATTCTGTACAAATCCTTTGGGATTTGATTTCAGGGGGGCCACCATCAATGTCCCAGAGGGCTGGACTTTGAGTATCTATGCTCTATGGTCTATGATCTATTAATTATCTGTGACTCACAAAAAGGCCTCCTCTTCCTTCTCCTCACTGCAGTTGGTGTCAGAGTCATGTCTGTCCGCTCTGTGGGAACCAAAGGAGGATGTTTTTAACCTCGCATGTTGATCAGATTCATTATGAGCTGCATGAATATCAAATCACACATCAAGTACAGCAGGGATGCTTTCACTGTTGATGTGTGTGCACAGCGTCTCTCACCCACGGAAGGTGTGTGAAGCAGCTGCATAGTGCAGAGGGCTGCAGCCTGTCAGGTCGAGCTCATTGACCTCAGCTCCAGCTCTCACCAGGGCAATGGTGCACTGGCTGTTCCCATTGGCTGCAGCGTAGTGCAGAGGACCCCTGGGAGGCAGAATGTGGGACAACCAAGATATCAGGTAACACAGAGTCGCAGCAGCGTTAAATTTTAGCTGTAATCAGTGATTCATTCATGCCAATGCCGTTGCATTATTCAATGCTGATCTATTTCTACATGTTTTTATGTAGTGATTCTTACCTTCCCAAATTATCCTTTATACTCAAGTCAGCGCCACTATTTAACAGGGAGTTGAGACAGTCAACATTTCTGCCAAAAGGGAAAAAGTAAAGTTTGTTTTTTAAGTCAAAGAATCTCTCAAGCACAACAAATTAAGGTAATTTTTGATTCATGCTCTAGTCTATTTTCTGCTAACACTTTCTGCTAACTTTCAACAGTAGTGAAACAGATTTTTAATGTAGTCTCATATGTAATGCTCAGCACTATTAGTTACACTGCTGTAGTGGACATTTAGTTGGTTGCATATTGAATCATATCATCATTATTGCCCACATATCCTCAGCCATTGCAGCTTTATAGATCAACATTTGTGAATATGTAAAATACACTGTAAAACTCAATCCAAACTGTGACCTAATTTTAACCAACATTTTGTAACTTGTGGTTTTGTTGACATTAGCAAGAATGTCAACAAAATTACAAATTATGTGTCAAGTATTACATTCCTTGAAGAACCATAAATCTGCACTATATAAACCAGATGTATTTTATATAAAAGTAAAAAAATAAAAAAAATAAAAAAATAAAACACTCAGGAAAGGAACTAGCATGAATAAGAAACCAAGGCTCAAACATGTCATAAAATACCCCTAAGACAGTGCCTCCTGAGAACTGCTAATCTAACTAATTAGGTTAACAAAAAGATGCCCCATCCACTGGTGCCCATGAAAATTATCTAAAATAAATGACGAGAAAATAAATACCGGGAGCCTGAGACAGAGAAATTTCCAAAAGCCAAAACACGAATGAAACAGTGAAAATGAATCCTGGTGTGAAGTTACCATGAGACCGAGATGTTTGAGCACTTGTGTTGAGTGTGAAATGTTTTACATGTTAACACTAGGAGGTAGTATACAAGAGAGATACAAATCCTTAACACATATATATGCGTATAGGTGTGTGTGTGTTCATTCACCCTCCAGAGGCAGCAGCATGCAGGCAGGTCCGCCCTAGGTTATCTGGGGTGTTTATATCAAACCCAGCTGGCAGTGAGCTGCTGCCGGTCAGAGACGGCACCATGTTGTACAGCTGACCTACATGATGCACAAACAGAAATAACACTTTGGAAAGATAATCTGTGGACACTTTTAGAGTTGCATCAGTAATTAAAATGTTAAACTGGACTTGCCAGAGAGGGGGATAATGCTTTGTAACACAACTAGATACATCAAACAGATGCTCACCTGAGGATAGCAACTTGCGACAACAGTCTGAGAAGCCGTAGAGCACAGCCAAATGTAGTGGAAGCATCCCATGAATCCCTTGCCTTGGAACACAGATAAAACAATGTGTGTTATGCTGTGTATTGTCTCAACACTAACATAATGGAAGTCATATATAAATCTGTAATTGGTTATTCAATGCAAAAATCTAACATATTTTCCTGTGTTGTCATGGTTCCTATTATCAATTGTATTACGTTAGACTGGAAGACACTTAACAGTTTGATGTTTCAGCTGCAAAACAATATTCCGTATTTTAATACCTGAAATGTGAAATAACACTGTCATATAACACCCTGCCTTTTGAAGCTTATTTTAGAAGCTACTTTCAGCCATGTCAGATATGTATTACATCAAATGACTAAATGAACAAACTACTTTAAAAAACAATCGTATTTTGTTCTACCAAAAAAAGAAAAAAAAAGACAGACAGACTTACCTGGATGTGTCAGCACCATTTGTCATCAAGGTGCTGATCAATAGCTCGTGACCATACCTAGCAGCAACATGAAGAGGAGTGTTACCGTACACATCAACACAGTTAATCTCGCCACCTGTACAGAGAAGGAAAAACACAGAGGAAGTTGTCAGTGTTTTGTATTGGGGTATTTCACATTATGTTCGATCAGAAAGCCATGTGAGGCCTAGAGAGCCAGGATGTTGTTTTGTTAACTGAAGCAGGTATGAAACCTGACACTTATTTGTAGCTTTTCACAGTCAAACCCGTATTACAATGGGACGTCTACTGTCAGTATTTTGCAGCTCCAATTTCAACATTACCATTTTGGATAAGGATCTGGGATCGTGTAAAACGCCCGTGAATAGCAGCCATATGCAGAGGGCTCTTCCCTTCTTTACTCTGTCAAATGGAAACACAAACCACACATTATGTTTCATAATAATACATCAGAAAACACAGATAGATTGATTGTTAATCATCTGACCAATGCCTAGATTTCCTACATACCAGTTTTTATTTAATCCATTTTGTTTTAATACCATGAAATTGATCTTAACCTGCACATTGACATCAGCACCGTTGTTGATTAGCAGCTCCAGGCAGAGCGCCCCATTGGAGGAGACAGTAGCCAGATGCAGTGGCGTGTAGCCATGGTGGTTGGGCTGGCTGACATTGGCACCGCAGTTCACCAGCTCCCCGGCCACAGCCTCCTGCCCTGTGTGGCAGGCCATGTGGAGCGCCGTGTTCCCAAAGGCGTTGGCCTCATCAATCTGCCAGACAGAGGAGGCAAAGCTTTAGTGAGGTCAAAAATAGATGATAGCCTTCTTAGGCTGCCCAAACAACACTGCAGTATGAGAAGCATGATTAAATTATACCATAATACAATGTTAAAGTACATTTTTGCTTGCTGATGATACCAAGAGACAATATGGACAACATATTTTCACCATATAAATTTTTAACCACTCAAGAAGACTGGTTGATAAAATTTGATTACTTTCATTTATGTGCAGGGAGAGAGAGGCACTTGTATTGCTGTATTTTTTGTTTACAGTTAATATTTTGTAATATATTGAGGGATAGTTTGCGCTTTGCTGAAATAATTTCCTTCTCAACTAAAATTAACTTCAGCCGACAAGATGAAGTTAGTATCATCAGCAAAGAAAGAACAACAACAACAACAACAACAAAAAAAGCAAAAAAAATAAGCGCCAGTGAGGATGCAGGAACAAGGTCACGGATGTCGACCTGAAATAACATGGGTCCAAGAACGGAGCTCTGCAGGACACCACATCACTGACATCCAGTTATTTGTAAATACAAACTGCTGTCTGTTGAGAGAGTAATTATGCAGCCATTTGTATGTTTGCTCATGAAAACTATAATTAAAGAATCTGCATAATTAACAGTGCTATAAGCATTTGATAAGTCAGTTAGTGAGTTAAAAATGCTCCTGCCTCTTATGTAAGGTAACTCTATGGGCTTCAAAACCCTTTGGCTTAATTTTGGCATTCAGGAAAGGTTTGACAATTGACCAATAGATAAAATCTGATATAAAAGAGACACAATGCAGAAAATTAGCAAAATAGCATTGTCCTTTATAGGATGTACAATCAATACACACACAAACACCCAGCTGCTGTATTAATGTCTCAAAATAGAAAATGATTTCCATTTTCAAATAGAGACGTCCCCAAGCCACTTTACCTCCACCCCCAGTCTCAACAGATATTTGACCACGTCTAACTGGCCGCTGGCAGCTGCAGCATGGAGTGGAGTGTATCCATGTTTGTCCTTGCACATCGCATCAGCCCTGTGAGACACCAGCAGCTTCACAACCTCCACATGTCCTGCAAGAAGAGCTTCACATTTACTACAAGCATCTGCCATGCATTAGTACTCCCAAGACCCCCTTATCTCTCACTGATCTGTTTGCACACTGAAGCACAGTTAGTGTACAGGCCAGCCTGTCTCAATACTGTTATTAGATTTTCACCCCATAAAGCATTTAACATTTTTGTGAGACAAAGTAGCCTTGGTTTCATCTTATTTGTATGAGTTGTGTTGACATTTTTCTCTCACCTTGGCAAGCCAAACAGTTTTGAGCTGTTATTTGGATGGCTGTTATCATTACCTAAATGAAAAATCATAGGCTACTTGATTTTATTGGTGAGTTTATTATTCTTTCTTATAGTTGAATTAGCATTCTTTGTTCCTTGAGTTTATCACGCTTTTATTACTATTATTGAGCTTATTATTATACTTGATAGATTCAAGTTTCAAGTTTCAAGTTCAAGTTCAAGTTTATTTATAGCCCTTAATCACTGTTGGCTGTCTCAAAGGGCTTTACAAGCCCGCCGTTTCTACAAAACAAAATGAAACATCTGTTTATCTTTACACAGTGACCACGGGTGCTGGCCAGGCCAGTGTGGCAACTACACCACCATCTCATTTAATCAGAATTAGCTGAAACTTGTTCTTTTGCTCATTTTCATTATTTGCAAACTCCATTTAAGATCCTTTAACCTTTGCTGTTGTTGTTTTTTTTTAATGTTTTAACTCTATTTTCGCCCCAATCAGCTGATTTGACTAGCTAAAATATTCTGATGTCTCTCTTTCATTGTGCTTCACTATCAGGCTAAAGCGCTGAACCTATATGAGTACATATTCATTTAAAGTACGATACAAAATGATCATAAAACAAATGTACTGCATTTTTTCAGCAATACAGCATATCCTGAAAAAGCCAAAAGATAATCAGCTAATCTGAAGTGAGAACTGTAACAATACAATGCAAATTTGATACAATGGCCAAATATATTCAGAATACTAATTAGCCTTGTCCACATCAACAATAGCACAAAACTACTGCAATTAGAATTTGTGCACCGTCCGTTTACAAGTTACTCTATAAAAGGGCAATCAGTAAATAATTACCAACTGTAAGTAAAGAGAGATGAACTTTTGATGTGTGCATCTTTGGTTGTTTCTAAATTGAACTGTATGTAGTTGGATATGGACGAGATTCCCACACATATAGTCACATTAACAACTCAAATTAAATGAAATATTCAACTGTGGAATGATTTCACAGTCATGTAGTTAGACAGAGGAACTGTAAATCAGCTATGTGAGCAGCTGCAGCATGTAAGCTATGTAGTTTGCTTGTAAGCAGGATTTCACATTTCTAGCACTCGTCCTTCAAAAAAGTGAGGAAACATTTTACTTGTCAAGCAGAGCACACAATAATATATGCTCAATATCAGTAATATTGTCCTCATCAACAAAAATGTAACTGACCGAGAGAAATGCATGTTTTATTTTTAACAGTTCTTAAAACTAGTTGTACCTCATCATCATTTTTCTAACCATGTTCATTTGTCACATATTAAGAATACAACAATATCAACAGTTTGAGGTTCACAAATGTTTCCACTTCGTGCTACATTATGGAGGTATTTATGGTAACTCTGGTCACTTCCACAATTTTAATTTGGTGACATGGATATTTTAGACAGGGCACTGGGTCATTTTGCTTTATTACCTCCACCAATGGAGATCAGCGGGGGTTATGTTTTTGTCCCATTCCATCTGTTTGTTTATTAGCAGGATATCTCAAACATTTCTGAATGGGTTTGCGTGAAACTTGGTGGTAAGGTTTCCTTTTGAGTTTCCTCCAGGTGCTTCCCGTTTCTTTCCACATCCAAACACATGCAGGTGAATCTGAGACTCTAAATCATCCACAGGGGTGAGTGTTTGATGCAGTATGTAAAAGAGTTTGTAAGTGATAAGATATGGAGGGTCCTTTGAGACATGCTTGTAACTAAGGGAAATAAAAATAAACTTGACTTAAATCCCCCCTCTATCATTTTAGTTGTCCTTTATCCTCAATACTATTTTTTGTTGACAAAAGTGCCAAAATTTAGTCTTTTTTTTTTTTTTTTAGTCTTATTCTGACTATTTCTGGCTGCTCAGCTCAGCTTTCAGCCATGTTGAGATCTTGCTTCCCCACAAAAGGTGCAAAGGGTGCCATGCCGTATTATTTTTCTCCCTTCTATTTATAGAGAGATGTCTTCTGGATAAACTTAGACACTCATACATACGTGACAGTCATACACATGTATGTGCATTTTACAAACATGCTGTGTGTCAACGTATTTCATTCATTCATTTATAGGTGAGTATTTGTGTAAGTAAGCAAGTTTTCAGTCAGCACATGACACTAGGAGTATAATAAATTTTGTACATTTACATTTCCAAGAAAAAAGTTTACCTTTTATACAATATTACATATTCCTGGTTGGTCAAATATTATTTGACCAACCAGGAAGGTGTTATGTTATTACATTTTGTCACATTTTCCATCAAGTGCAAATTTTACTACATTTTCAGGTGTTATTACATTTTCAGGAAATTATTACATTATTGGGTGCTATAGTCAGCAAAACAAAGTTAGGAATTTTGCTGAAAAGATTAACATAATAATAATATGAAATACCATACAGAAGACATTCTGACATTAAGCAATGTTAGGAAAGCATGTTCATGCAGATGTGGGTTTGAGTTTTATTAAAATTAGCACCATGTTTGGGTGAGCTGGTCGGGTGAAGTTAAAGCTGGCTGCATATCACTACTAAAGGTCAAACATCTGTCTTCCCTTAAGTTAATGGTGGATGGACCTTTAAGTGTGTGCCACCTACCAAGGTATGCAGCCCAGTGAATTGGCTGCCTTTCCTCCTTATCAGTGGCACTCACATTGGCCCCTTTGTTCAGAAGCAAATTCACCATCTGGAGAAACATAACAGCCGAGTAAAACACTGATCAAAAGCGGAACAACAGTTGTATTGTTAACACTCTTCAGTCTGACCTGGCTTCCAAGTTGGAAAAAAATAGACAGCTACACAAAAGAGACATCTATTATCTGATTATCAACATAGGTCTTTATAAAACAGTAGGCTATCAGTGTACTCTGGGCGCATCTGGTGAAAAAAACTTTTATCTTGATTGCATCCATTGTGAAAACAACTGTTCAGCAACCATATGCTGGAATTTAATCCCACCTAAAGTTCTAGCTGCATTTTTTTTTAACATCGAGGGGCAAATATTGCTTGAACCCATCACAACTGAAATCACTGTTATACACAGTCTGAGGAGGTGGTTGCATGTTCGGCTTTACAGAAACGCTAAAGAGGGTTACTGAACTAAAGTTACTAGACTAAAGCTTGAGAATTATTTACGCCCCGGATAACTTCAAAATAAAATAAATGCATCACAAAACAAATTACTTTTCTGTAATATTATTAGTGAAAACATTTAGACTAAAACTACATCAATGGCCACCAGTTATCTTTCACTTAGCTTAAACAAATCAAATGTAATGCCTTGCCATGTATTTGGAAAATTTTAAACTGTCAACCAAACATGCATTTAAAAAAACAGACAAACAAAGAAGAGTGTGTGTACTTCTAGCAGTTTTACAACTAACCTCTCCATGGCCCCTGTGTGCTGCATGATGCAGGGCTGTCCTTCCTGACCTATCAGCGATATTCACACTGCACATGTGTGATATCATGGCCTCTGCGCAGCGCGTGGCCCAGTTTGCGGCTGCCACGTGTAACGGTGTATGCCACAATTTGTCCTGCGAGTTGACCTCTGCTCCTCGCTTCAGAAGCAGCCCTACAGCTTTCTGACAAAGGCAAACAAAATTCAAAGAATATTACAACCAAACATTAAAGATATGGTGATCAAATCCATAGGACTAAGTCTTGTCTTTAAATCAAGATATACTTCATTTCGTGAGGCAGCTGCTCTGTGCAGAGGAGTCAGCCAACCTTGGTCCTTAGCATTGACACTTGCACCTGTAATGAGATCAAAAACCAAAGTGAGACTTCATTATGTGAGACTTCGTTATTTTGGTTTGAGTGCTACCACTGTAACTGACTGCTGACTGACTCGTTGCACTTATTACCGAAAGGGTTAATTTTCAAATAATTAAAACTATTCAGCTGATGATAGGTCTCCTGATTACTAGAAAGTATTAAATAGTAAAATAAAAACTTTTACTACCTGAAGTGATAAGAAGGTCCATAATGACGATATCACCCAAATAAGCAGCTGCATGCAGGGGGCTGCTTTGTTCTTGGTCCTATGGGAATAGATTAGTCTGTTCAGTAAGGAGCCCAATCAGATCTAGTCCTGGTTCTCATCAGTAAAAAAAAAAAAAAAAAAAAAAAAGGCTTTGAATCTCAAACAGTAGGATGGGAGTGCCTGTCAGGATGTTAAAAAAAAAAAAAATTCTGCCTCTGCTTTCTTTCTTTCTCTATGCACTCTATATATTTCCTCTTTGCACTGCCTTGAAACTCCATAACCAGGGCTGTATGGCTCTGGTTCTGGTCCTGGCTTTCTGGCTTTATGGATGTTGTTGTTCTCTCCTGAGTAGACCTTTGCTGGTGGTGTATAAAAATCTCACGTCGCTTTGGATAAAAGCGTCTGCAAAATGTGAACTGTAATTGTAAAAAGCCAGTTAGGTGCATTGGTTTACTACACAGAGCTATGACAAATTAAATCCTGAGAAAAAAAAATATTTGGACATAGGTGTATTTGCTCTTGATTTCTGCAATACTGTGAAGAAATATCTGCACCTCTTTATTTTCTGCTAGATACAGAGTGCAGTTGTGACTCTGAAGTCCCTGTTAGCAGTGATTTGTTTTTGTCTATAATGTACACTAGAATAGATGTGCAACCTTGGCTGGGTCTGTATTAATTATATAAATATATTTAAATGATACCACAAATTGTGTGATGTATTGTCAAGATTACAAGACTGGATATTCCATCAAGCTGTCCTCAACACTGATTGACAGTTGTATAACAGTATTTACAGTTTGCAGGCATTTTATACCCTACAAATTCAAACAATCAACATTTGCACCAAAATGTAGCAGAATTCATGCAAATTGATATGACTTTTTATGTGGGACAATATTACCAGTGAATCGACATTTTCCTTATGACACAGCAACAATGTGACTTCCTCAGCATTTCGGCTGAATATAGCCTGGACCAATGGAGACTGAAAGAGAAGGGAAAAAAAGGCAAATCAGTGACAGGACAACATGAACTACTTAAATGTTAAGAGATGCTAATTTATGTTCAGTTCATGATACTTAATAAACAGGCATTCTGTAAGCTGCAGCTAGGGGTGTACTGCATTGCTGAATATGAAACAAATACTCAAGTTCACTCTATTTCAAGGAGCAGGCAACAGAACAGAGACAGGCAATGGTGAAATGGGACTCCAGCTGAACATATTCCATCACCTTATTTGTAACTTACTGGAATCAGAGTATATTTTATGATTTCAAACTAGACAAGATAAATTTCAACACAGTCCATTAGTCAGCTTTTTAGGAGATACCACTCAACACTGTACACATTTTAAAAAAGACAGGTGGGTGAGGACCTTAAAGTTGGCCCCAAATATGAATCGAAACATGCAGATTTTAAATCCCTTGAATGCAAAAAAATGAAAATTTATTCCAGCTTCATACAAGCACACAAATTAGCAAGGGGAAAACAGGCTATACGCATGCCGCTGTGCAACTTGTTTAACTCTAATTTTATGCCTGAGTGGGTAATGTTCCCCTTTGAGCAAAATACTCTGAAAGACATAATCTAGTTTTGGTGACCTTTTTGGCCTGTCGCATTCTTAAATGACATCTTTAGATAAAAACATCTCTTAAAGCCCACAGTGGTTTTAATTTCAGAGCATCTTTTAAAAGGGAAAAGTAGAGTTAGTCATTTGTGCAAGAGGTCCACCAAGCAGAACTCATCACAATATTATGTAAGCTTTTTTAATTGTTTGGCTTGTTATTTCATAGTCAGAAAAATCACTTTAGCCTGTATTGACGAACACAACAATAAGTTTTAAAAGTTTAGTGTCTCTGAACTATTAAATTCATCAATGGATCCTGGTAATTCAAAAGAAGGTCTGCAGAGATTTTTTCTGTATTTCTGCAGACTGGTATGTCACAGATTACATTTGGACCAAACATGGAAATCATCATGTGCAAACCCCCCCCAAAACCCTGCGGTGCGAGTGCCTGTGCACCACATTCATCTGCGCCTACAACTGCGATTGCGCAAAAGAACAAATAGTGGATTTGAGACTGTGAAATGTTTAAAGTGATTTTAACAACAAAACTGAACCGTCTGGTGTCCATTTTTACCGCTTTTGTCCACTTGTATTCACTCAAACAGAAAGCCATTGCATCAGAACCGTACTTCATTTATTTATTTTTTCATTTACTCCGGGTATTATGTGGGTCACACTCGGACAGAAGATGCAAGTTACATGCAAAAGAACGAGGACAATATAACGTTTTATCGGCTACAATATAATCCCATGGAATTAAAGCAACTCTGTAGGCGGTGTTGTCGATTATGCTATGATTATATGAAGATAAAAAGTGTAACTTACTTCACCCAAAGTAAACTTACGGTGATCAAGAGCCCTGTGTTTACTAGCTACGGCGCTATCTGGCGTCAACGTCAGAAGTCACAAGCAGGACTAACGGAATTTATTGTGGCTACATGATAATTTACCCGAGTTGAATCGACATTTCGCCGACATTAACCAGACAAACATCATTTTAGTCAGCGCCGGTGGATGGCTGTTTGCAAGTGTGCCTCAAACAGTTTAAAAGAGTGCAGTATTGTGCGGTGTCAAGCCAAGCTGTCCAGGAATTATGACAGGGAAAAAAACATCCCAAAAAAATGTATGTTAACTGTCCTCTTTACCTCGTCAGTGATATTTCGTAATCCCATCTCCCCAATCTCAGTTTGGAAGCTCCTTCATTGGTAAATGAGTGAGTGTTAAGGTAGCTACATGACAATCTCTGCAGCAGCTAGTGACGGTTAGCGGTTAGCAGCCAGACCGAGCTGAGTGTGCGTGTGTGAAACCGCAGCTGCCAGATATCGCGAGAAGTGTGTCCCCATTCACTTCAATATGCTGGCTGCACGGGTTTGGTTTGGTCAGGTATTATACACTACTCACAAAAAGTTAGGGGTATTCGGCTTTCGGGTGAAATTTATGGAAAATGTAAAATGTTCACACTACAGTGATATTATATCATGAAAGTAGGGCATTTAAGTAGAAGCATACACTGGTGATTTCCTCATCTCAAACAATTTCTTGAAACAAAAGCCAACAACAGTGGTGGGTATACCACAACAAAAAATGTCAGTGTCAATAACTTGTCATGTGCCCTTAAGCATCAATTACAGCTTGACAACGACGTCTCATGCTGTTCACAAGTCGAGTTATTGTCTGCTGAGGCATGGCATCCCACTCTTCTTGAAGGGCGGCCCTCAGGACATTGAGGTTCTGGGGTACAGAGCTCCAAGCCTCTACACGGCGACTCAGCTGATCCCATAGGTTTTCTATGGGATTCAGGTCTGAGAAAGTGCAGGCCACTCCATTTGAGGTACCCCAGTCTCCAGCAGCCGTTCCCTAATGATACGACCTCGATGAGCTGGAGCATCAAACACCTGATGTGAATTTTGCCGTTAAACTCCTTGTTAGAGAACAGCAACTTGTGCAAAAAGTACTGAAACATTGAACAGTTGGACATGTGCATTCGAAAGTTTACAGAAGGTCACATTAAGTTCACCTGTAAAGGTTATAATGAATTTTAGCTTCATCCTGAAATTTCACCCGAAAGCTGAATATCCCTAACTTTTTGTGAGTAGTGTAATTTGTGTATTATTCACCAGGCATTTAATGTAACTCACACATTTGCTGTGAGTCCTGCCATTGACACCTGAGGCAATCATAGACGTGTCAAGTTAAAGCAGAAACACAGTGAGCTAGGATTTTATCATACATTAGTGCATTGTACTAGGGTTGTAAAGTTTTGTAACTAAAAAAAAGTTACACCTTAACCAGTCCATACAAGTCTAAATAATATTAATAGTGATGCGTGGATTGACCCATAACCTGTGGCTAAACTGCAGATAAGGTGATAATGTCCTGAAAATGTAAAAAAAACCAATAATGTAATAACTTGACCAATAATGTAATCAAATGTCTTGACTGATATTGTAATACTATTTTTAGCGATGATATAATACCTTTCAGTTGGGTCCTTAAAGAAATGTTGATGTAATAATTTTGACTGATGATGTAATATTGCATAATAAAAAGTATACTTTTTTCTCGGATATCAAAAGTATACCAAATTTATAACACTGTTAGTCAGGCTACTGAAAACACTAACATTTGACTCTGATTTTATGTTTAGAAATCCAAACTAACTTGACATTTACAGCAGTATTAGTCAGGCTACTGAAAACACTAACATTTGACTCTGATTTAGTGTTTAGAAATCCAAACTAACTTGACATTTATAGCAGATGGTTAAGTGGGACATTGTTGTCAGGCAAATATTCATTAAATTAAAATTTTTATTACGGGGGAAAAACTGCACATACCCATGCTGACTGGTCGTTGTGCAAGGATCAGCCATTAGATAGTTCAGTGTTAATTTGTAGGTCATTCACATGATATCTAGTGTAAGTCACACCTTTGCTGTGAATCCTGCCATTAACACTCTAGTCTAAAGCAATCACAGGCGTGTCAAGTTTTTCATAGCTGAGGAGAAAAATAAATTTACAGTGCTGTCAGGTTTTGCATAAAATGCAAGAGGCTATGAATTTGTTTATAAAATGGGCCCTCTTTCGGGGGGTTGGGTTTTTTGTAGAGAATACTCAGTGATTTCCATAAAAAAGGTTCACTGATGCAGAACTAAAGATGTAGGCTATGACTGTTTTTAGACAGTATGGATTCATTAGGCTACTGGCAGGGATAATGTTTGAAAAGCCTCATCAAGCAAAGTTCTTTTAAAGCATTGGTTGATGATGGTTTTGTGTATGGATAAACAGCTAAAATATCATTAAGTAAAATTACAAGCCTGGCTTATGGGCTGCAACATAAAGTGGAAACAGATGTCAGATCAGATATTATTTTATTTCAATAAATAATTTAAGTTAAAATCAAGGGGAGCAGTACAAAATGCAAAGCGCAAAACAGAGTGTGGCTAATATGCAGCTTCACTCAGGAGGCGGGATCCCTGCCTTTTATCCACTCCTCCTCAGGTGTGGATAATTAAGCCAATTTAGCCCATGCACCACCCAAGACTCTTGTACTGCACTGCAGAGCCAATGGTTTGCAGAGGGGCGTAACAGTGGGCCTAAGTTGTAGTTAATAAAGTCTCAGGCTTCCAGGTTAAGCTGCAGGGCTTTTTAAATCTCTGCTGTATGTGCTCCTCAGGTTGAAACGGGACAAATGCCTTTGCAGCTCAGACTGGAGGCAGTTATTGATCCATAAGGCCAGTAGTTTTCAAATTGGGTAGGGATCCCCTTGGGGTCCTTGAGGGGCTCCTCAGCAAAATGAGAAATAGCTTAACGTCACAACAATTTAATTCAATAGATATTACAAAAATATGGATGATTATTTCAAAATTATGTTTTAATAATTTTGTGATAAGTTTTTATTCGTATTTAAACATTGGGTGGAGTTACAAACTGATAGATCACAATTAAAGAAGATGTTGTAATCATTTGAATAAATTTGTCAGTGTTCAAATAAGTCATCTTAACAAATCAATTAGTACAAATTAAAATATCTATGTCCATATGGCAAAATCACCTCAAAAGGGAGTCTGCGACTTAATAAAAGTCAACTTGCAAGGTCCAGAACATGATTTTTTTTTTTTTTTTTTTTAATTAAGAGCCCTTGAATTAGGCTACTGTTTAAACTTTCATGGTCAAAATAAGTCATGACATCTCAAAATAGTAGTCCGTCCATGTTGAGAGAGTGGCAGCGCTATGAATGAATGCTCCTCATGCCAAAAAAAAAAAAAAAAAAAAAAAAAAAAAATGGCACCATTATTTGCTGAACTGTCCCTTTACTTCCATGCTCTGCGCTGCTCTACGCTCATTTGAACGAATTCTCAGCTGTCCAATCAGCGTACAGAAGCGAGTGTCACCTGCCAGCCAATCCGAGCACAGGAGGCGGGACTTGTCGGGCGAGGAAATGACACGTTTTTTACGGGTTCTCATGAGTCACGTCATAGACCAATGAGAACGTTTAGCGCTGCGACGCGTGCGCACTGCAGTGTCCAACTTACAGGTGACATGGAAAGGCACTTTTTTCACTGTTTAGCTTGTTAGTTAGCTACGGCTAGCTCGCTCCTAGTTGATCCGGTGGTCTCAGGTGGACCTGCCTCGCCGTAACCCGTCTGTCGTCTTTGAATTCAGCTGAAGAGCGCTCAGGTAAGACGGTTTCACTCGTCCTGTCAGAAGGTTAACATTAGCAGGTAACCAAACTGGCAGCTGGACAGCCAACTAATGTCATGGCAACACGTTAGCCTGGTCTTGTTGTTACACGTCGGCTAACGCGGGTATTAGCGCACTAAGGTGTCGAGTTATGGAGTTAAGCTTTGCCTAACATTAATCAAATTAACAGTAATGGTAGCTCCCATATCGTTGTAACGTCACAGTCACACGTCGTTTTAGGCGGGAGGCCAGAGGGTCTTTTGTAGTTTAGATCAGTTAATAGCGTTCATCTCAAACAAAATGACTTTATTACTGGATTTGGTTTCAGTTTCATTTAGTGACAGTGGTAAAGTTAACTCACTTTTTTTGGGAAGTTTAGATTACTCCCACCAAACAGCTTAATACCATTAAAATATGTAGGAAAATACTGTATTCCTCATCATTATTTGGCCGTCCTATAAAGTAGTACACCCACTACAGACACACTTGCCAGCCTGTAAAATGACCAGCATTTGGATGTTAAAGTCCCACTCTGGTCCATCATCAGTAGAAATTAAGGTGTTGCTTACTCAAAGTGATTCAGCAAGAATGAGTTTTAAGTCTCAGCAGTTATGTCTGTTGCAGATTTGCATATGTACATATTTATTTGCAGCTATCTAGAATAAAGGGACTCTGCTTTTAGAATGAAGATGAACTGAGATTGGAATTACCATCTATATAGTGATGGCTTGAAAACTTAGTCCCAAGAAATGATGTGATAAATGCATAAAACCAGTGACATGTTCCACTCATCACATGCACTGGAAACTTTTGAACGTTTTAGCAGATATCAGTGTTTGTTTGCTTGTGTCAATGTTGGGAGTACCAGGGCTGCCAAGTAAAAGTTAATTTTAAAGCACTGCCAGAGTCAGGTCGGTTTGAACTTGGAAGTCACTCAAAATTTGATTTGCTGTGAAAAAGCTAATGCAAGGAAAGCAGATGATGTGAAAAAACATGACACTGAAAGATGGTGAAGTAACTTGTGTTCATGTGCGAAGGAGATTAAAAGTGTTAACTTATGACTCCACAAACGGGATCAGACAGTTATTAAATGCTGAAATGTCGGACACTCTCACCAGCCAGTATGATGTTTTGATTCTGTGCCGTCTCTTTGGTTACACACCAAAGTGAACACATGAAAAAGTATACTTCCTGCGTCACCCAAAACAAATTGAGAGGTTGATGGCAGCTATTCAAGACACCCAGGTGCTTCTCAGTTTCTGTATGTGAGATAAATAAACACAAGGAAACCAGCGCATGGACAGTGACTACAGGCTTGTTTGTGTTACATTTTCAGAGCTACATGTTTCATGCATCCAAAATACATGCTGGGTGTTACCAGCAGTAGGTTCATATTTTACTTCAGTGCTCATGTATTTATTCTGTTTACTTGTCTGTCGTCTTCTTCCAGCTTGAGCACAAAATCAAGAGGCCATTCCACAAACCAGATTAGCAAGTTAGCCACATAACTGTGGGAAACATGATGCTACATCCTGGTGATAGTGATGTTTACCTGTAAAATACAGGTTGAGTGTCAAGTTTAGGATAATGATCCAGTCTTTCCTGATGAGGGTTGCTTATCATCATAATTGAGGAGATTTAAATTTTTCAGGTTATCAGGCTAATTTGTTAATCCTGTTTCATGGAATATCCCTGTCAGAGTTTGTGGTGTGTAAACATGGGAATGATGGTTACACAGGATGCAGCTCTCTGTTTAAAACAGAGATTGTCAGGAGGAGAGTTTGGGAATCAGTTTCCTTTGTTGTTTACATTGGCAGTAAATTCCATATAGAGATTATTTTTGCGCACAGGGGTTGTCGGCCATATGGACCCCAGTGCCCCATAGTTGGGTGTGACGCTCAAGATCATTTTTCAGTTTGGGAGTTGACATAGATTTAGAGTGATTGTATGAGCTGTTCTGTGCAGATTACACCTCCTTGGTGTTCTGTGAGGCCGTGGTTTTGGGGGAGGTCGGCATTAAATGAGGTGTGCGACAAGTTTGGTCAACTGTAACTTTACAGCAGCTGGTAAATTCCGAATGAATCTCTTAGTTGAAAGCATAGATTGATATTTTATATATATGAAAGGATTAGTGTTGCATATGGTACTGTTATTGAACTGCTTTACACACATTTGTGAGAGTTTCTGTATCCGAGCATTTAAAAATCTGTATTCTCCATCACAAAGTGACGCTTTTTGTGTTTTATTTATTACACAGAGGAGGTCAAAAGTAAATATAAGTGTTATTAATAAGAATATTGGATCCCATTTTACCAAACAATTCTCTGGTAGATACAGCTTCTGAGAGTCAGAGTTGCTCTTATTCTTTAAGTACAATGGGAGCACGTGGAATTTGACATGGTCGATTGGTGCTGACGCATCACGAGACAGTTTCATAATATGAGATTAAGACGTAACAGCACTTCACATATAATGCAGATAAGACACACTAAATGATAGTAGACTAAACACACACGTGTAACTGTCAGCAGCAACAGAACTGCTCCAGGATAGCCGCATTTGCAAAGGTGCCAACCCTGGTGAGGGGTTAGTGACCGCCCTTTCGTGCTGTGGTCTAATGTGACATAAACTCTCAATCCTGTGTTGATTGAACCAGACAGGAAAACAAAACAAAGTCACAAGGATCAGTTGATATGGTACATTCACAGGTGTGCAAAGTGCAGCTTGGTTGATAAATAAGAGAACCAGTATCAAAATGCCATCTCTAGTTTCCTGTGAGTCGTGATCTGTCGTCAGCAGCACGTTGATGATCTCATCTCTCTTCCGATCCAAAGTTCTATCCTGCTACTTTTGTATTCCCAGTCTCCCATGTCTGCATTTGTTGCTACAGTATTTATTTAGGGTCATGCCGTTTGGCAAAAGGCATATTTCCCTTCTCTCTGAGCTGCTGCAGCTGAACGGTCATAAGATTTGAATAGGGCTTGTATGTGTTATTGATTTGTAGTTTGAAGCAGTCTCTTGTAGTCATTCCATTTTTACTCATCAGGCATATATGCTTTTGTTGTTGCTAGGTCTTGGAGTACAAAAGAAAACTATACAAAAAAAAACAAACAAAAACTTGCATATCCAATTCTTCTTTGTGCAGGTGCTTTAGACCATGTAAGTATGAAAGCATCAGTTTTAAAAAAGACTCCACACATTGCTCTTGCAATATTAAACAATATAATGTATACTACCATAGTTGTAAAAAGTTCAGGAGCAGAATTGTGTTTATTTATAGCTTAAGCGACACCTCATCCAGTGCATTCAGCCGTGCGCTGAAGTCATTAGGTGCATCAAGGGTCAGGTGATAGGTTTTATCCGTCAGCCTCAAAACCAGTTCAATTGGATACCAGCTCAGTTAGCTCCTGGTGGTTTAGAGTTGGATGTGGTAGCACCCACTCTTTAATTAAAAAAACAAAAAATAAAATGCTGTTTCATTTGGCATGGAGATAAGTCGTCTTTGGTTGAGAATGATGAATCACTTCTTAATTGTTTAATCTGCAATTTCCAACTAAAGGCAGTTTTTCTAAAACACCCACAGAATCTGCACACTGTGGTGTGAACACACGCTCAGTGCCATTACAAGAGCTGGCAGCACGGGGCATGAATGTTGGCAAAGTGACTGGCAGCCCCTCATCAGGTCTCGTTAAAGGACTGGCAAGATGGATGAACTGAGAGAGGATTTTGTGCTATGATTTTCTGATAGTTAAAATGCAACAAGACAACTTGCAAGGCACACGATTATATCTATTATGTTGTTTAGTGTTGTTATTTTATTTGTTTTTGTTTTTATTTTGCTGCTGTACATTAGCAATGGCAATACAGCCTACATTTTTTTAAGTATTATAATTGTTTTTGTTTTACTTTTTTGATTTTTGTTTGGTTTGGCTGGCACTTGGGATGAATTTAGCAGAGTGGCGCAGGTGAAAAATCTACAGATCAGACTGTATTTACCCTGTCATGTGCAGACAGAAACATAAACTTTTTGTCTTATTGTAATGTATTGGCATAAATGCAGAGTTCTTAGTAGAAACCAAAAATAAACAGTTATGATAGTATTTGACTCTGTGCATGGGATTCTTCAACTGAATTGTGAAAAAAAAAAAAACAGAAAACAAAAACTGGTTTGTTAAATAATGTATTTCCTATGATCCTCTGCACGAATTTACAGGATGCTGAGAATAATCAGAGCACAGTTTACATGTGTTGGAGGAGTGCACAGTGCATGTAGAGGGAAGCAGTGTTACTGGAATAAGACAACTTTTGTTTGTTTATTACCGGCTCCATGTCGTTGCAACCTGCACCCTAACAAAGCAGTCTCAACAAAGTCACACTCACTTCTGGCCATCCGGTTAAGCCCTTCACAATACAAGCCCACACATAAACTCACAGTGCAAGCATGTGTACATTAACAAACTCAGTCTTTTTTTTTTTTTTTTTTTTTAAGACATTGCAATGATTTGAAAAAATGAAACAAAAAACATGTAACCTTTGTGCAAAGAAACAAACAAAACATCTTACAACTTGTGACCAAAAAGATTACATTCAGAAACAGTCCATGTCAGTAAGTTGCCACTGCCCTTCACTAAGAACCTTCAGTAACTGAAGAGGTGAAGCCCCCTTTTTTGTAAGGCAGTCCGCAAGTTGTTCTTTTGTTTTGTACCATAGGACCCGCTCAACCCTTTTGGTTTGGATGAGCTCCTTGATGCTGCTAATCTCCAGACGGAGTCTCTTTTCAGTGACTGACTTTGTGGACTTGAGCGCATCAGCCAGTGAATGATTATCCGCGGCACAGGTTATGAGTGCAGCATGTTCAACATCACCAGCAGTTAGTTCAGAGAAGAGTGTAGACAGAAATATGGCATTATCAATCCCTTCTGGCATTGCCAGTGTTTCATCTGCAAGTGTGCTGCGTACAATCCTCTTGACTCTCCTAGACTGCCAAGAAAGGGGTGAAAACTTGCCATTTTCCCCCAGCAGCACAATAAAGTGCCCTCCTTGTGTGCCCCCATCAGAAAGATTAGCAAATGAGGCATCACTGAACATAATCATCTTCAGGGCACTGTCTCTGCCCGAGTGATGAAAGTTGAGAATTACTTTCTTGGATTTTAGTTTAGACACTATCCTGTTTGCCTCATGAATAGTTTGGGCAGTTGCGTTTTTAATGCTTGACGCCAAGTTGCTCGCATCAAACATTACATGTGGCCTGGTTTGTCTTGCGACCCAGACGATTTGACCTATCTTGGACCTGAGTTTATCTCTTTCTTTCTGATAGAGAGGAGAATCTTGCTCCACAGACCGTGTGGGATCCATATGTATGGGCTGCAAATGCTGTATGTAGTTTTCTTGGTGAATTTGCAATTTTCTGTTCAGAGTGACAAAGTCTATGCCCACATAACAGAAGTTTTCGTGTTCCTCTCGTCCAATTTGGAATGTAGATCTGAGCTGTGGTATCACTGTAGTGGAGAAGCTTTGTGTGCCTCCCCATATGAAGTCATCCACATGGCAGGCTAGAACCCCAGACACAACACAGTCCTTATCTAGCCAGTAGAAAATGGCTGGATCAACTTTGGAAATGTTTCCTCCAGTTGTCAGCACAATTTCCTTTACTCTGTTGTACCAGTAGAGAGAAGCATCTGCCAGTCCATAGACACACTTTTTTAGTTTCCATAATGTGCCTTCACTCTCAGCCTCTGGAAGAGGCCTGATGTATAGTTCACGTGACAGTGTGCAGAATGCAGATTTTATGTCCATTGAATGAGGTGTCCACTGTCTTTGACAAATCACTGCCACAAGTTATCGAAGTGACTTTGTAGCACATGTGGGTGAGTCCTTTTGCAACTCTGACTCTTGTAATTCCTCAAATCCTCTAGCCACAAGCCGTGCTTTCGGTAAGTGTCTCTTTGAGAGTACACACCCACCTGGTAGAAACACATTCCTGTCCCTCATCTTTAACTCCCTCAAACACATTGTTATCTCTCCAGCTCTCTATCTCAACATGTTTTGCAAAGTCAAATTAAACATCTTTTGTTACAAATATATTCTCACATGCATTTGTTACATTAGTGTCATCAACATTAGTTAAAGGTACATCATTTGTTACCACTTCAAGGTTCTCCACTCTTGACATATCAGCTGACTCTGTAGTGCCTGCAATATTAGTTGGTTCAGTATAAAGCAAATTGTACCAGTTCTTGTACTTGCCCATAGCTTTGCCTGCACGCTCCAAAACTTTAGTTGTATGTAAAACATCTTAAGAATCAGAATCAGAATGTCTTTATTGTCCCCAGGGGGAATTTGTCGTGGACTCCAGTGCTTCAGCTGCGAATACAGTACATCACCCTCAATACAACATTTAAAATACAGAAAAGAAAAGAAAAAAAAAAAACTCCATGACATAAACACGAGTCCGTGCCTGACTTCACACTAAGTCATGTATTGCATCGCCCCACTTAAGTGTAAAAAGTGCATGAGTCCTTAGCACTGCAAAAGCACTTGTTGAGCTGAATTACATGAAAATCTCCATCTTTGTCTGTGTATTTCACAATTTGTCCCTTTTTCAGACTAACATCAGTTCTCTGTTCTATACCATCATGTGTAACTGTATTGTCAGTTGTGTTATCTATTTCATTTTGCACCCTATTAACCATTTGTGTTGTCTCCATGTCTCTCAGTCCCTGTTGCACCACAGGTGTGTTGTCTTCTATGAACACTGTCACTGGCAGCCTGTCCAGCAACGTCCTGTCCTTGCTCAATGTTTGTGTCATTTTCTGAATCAGCTGTTGCGCATTGATCCATTTTTTCTGTGTTCACTTCCCTCAGTCTGAGCCGATGCACTCGAATACATGTTCTTCCATGTCTGACAAAAATCACTGCACCGTCCTGTCTAATGACAACTCCTGGTTCCTTCCACTCAGGACAGTCAACTCTCTTGTAATACACTCGGTCTCCACTTTCATATTTTTCATCAGTGTTACGTGTTTGCTTCCGCAGGGCTCTCCGTATTCTTTCTGAACACTCTGCTTCTATAAATGCCCTTCTTGCTGCATGCAAAGCAGTGATGTGGCTTGCCACCCATTCACTTTTTGTTGTTCCCTCTAAGGCTGGGGGTTTATCAGTTAATACAGAGGGCAGATTAGGATTCTGTCCAAACACAAGCTGATGAGGACTGTATTCATGTACACTTTGCATGGTGTTCTTTGCCATTAAAGCCCAATCCATCGCAGTGCTCCAGTCACAACCGTTGCTTGCTTTTACTTTCTTTATGACCTCAGTAAGTGTTTGATTATGACGTTCTAAAGCCATTGCTCCATGGGCTGTAGGCAGCCCATGGAGGGGGGGGGGGGGGGGCATGAACACTTATCCAGTCGTGAACAAAGTGTTTCACTATTTCTGAAGACTTCTTTGTGGTCAGAATGCTGCCTGCACTGAATTGTGTGAACTGATCAATAATGTGGAGATACCACAAACCTGGTTCAAGTTCATGGAAGTCTACAGCTACAGTCTCGTTGTACTGAGATGCCAGTGGTAGGCCAACAGCAGGCTTTGGTGTAGCTTTGCTGTATCTTTGGCATATTTCACAATCACTAACAATCTTTTGCAGAATAACAATACATTCAGCATCATTGTTGCCTTAACTTTTTAGGAGCTTCTGTAATCTGTCAGCGGAGGCATGACCAATTTGTTTATGGAGCTTCAATAACACTTTCTGTTTAGTAGCTGAGCTCATTTCCTCAGTAACTGTCAGTATTTCATCCTCATACTGATTTTCATCCTCAGGTTGACTTTCCTTTCTTTCTTCAGGAATGCTGTCCTCTGTAGCTGTCAGGACCTGATCTTCCTTTTTTATATTCTCACTTTTGTTGTCTATTATGTTCACACAATAATGACCAGAGCTTGTGAAGTCAAGTTTCACAGGTCTATTGAACATCACTGCTCTGTCATGTTCCATGTCCAGTACTGTTCCTGCTCTCTTCATTGAGGCTTTGCTTAAAAGCAGTGGAACAACCTTAATGCTCAGTATTGTACTTACTTTTACTTTTGAAATTGCATCAAATTTCCAAAATTCCCAGGCATGACATATTATGGACATTTTCCAAAAAAAAAAAAAAAAAAAAAAACCCTGCCTGGAGTTCCCAACCTTTTGCAATCCTGTATTAGTCTCCTCAGGGAGAGCAGTGTGTTCTGTCCTCTCATCCAAAAATGGTCTCACCAAATTGTGCCTCAGCTATCCTGTCCATCAGTTTGTGGTGGGAGAGCAAATTTGTTTGTCAGTCATTAAAATTATGACATTTTTTAGTATTGATATTAAAAGAAGCAACAACTTACTTTACCACCATTAAATAACATTATTTCTCATATTACAATTTTCAACACTTGATGTCCCGTGATAGTGCCAGTTAAATGCCATGTGTTGGGTCCTGAAGCAGAGGAAGTGGCACCCTGTTAAAAACCATGAGAGTTGGGAAGCAAACACACCCCTGCACTGTTGTGTCTGATGCCTTGGCTTGACTCATACAGTCTGACTCAGGAGTCACATGCTCTCACAGAGCCGACTCTGGCTGTGCCAGTGCTCTTGACTTTTGAAGCTACAGTTGTTGAGCTGGACTAACTGTGCAGTTAATTTGTTTGGATTGTGAGGAAAAATTAAGTGTGAGTCCATTTCAAATGTGACATCAAGAGTGAGAGGAAAGGCATGTCTTGATTATTGTGGAACTGAAACTACATCCAGAAATGCAAAGTCATGTTATTGAAGGACAAGTTCTCATTTTTTGTTGACTGAGAAGTTGTGACCCCAGTTTTCACATGTTTTGTTGCTTGCTGCTTAGTCATATTAGTATGAATTGCAATTTTCAGTGATGTTTTTTTTCTTCTGTGTTTTCAATGATTGAAAAGTGGGACATGAAAGCAGTGTTTTTACACACAAGCAAACATGTCACATAGTCATATCACATGTTGAAATGATTATTTTTGTGACAAGTCTAAAGCTCAAGCTGGCACAGTCTAAAGCTACCTCACTTTTTTTATTGCCCAAGTATTTGTTAGCATTAGAGACCCAGAAATTATTTAACATACTGTGTATTGTTTTAGCAGGACGTGGTAATGAAAACCTTACCTTCAACAGTCTTACTGTCCTGTCTCATCGTAACTGTTGATTTCTTTTTGCAGGGTGGCTGATAATCATCCCTCCAGTTTCCAGGGATACCTCAGCCGACCCCGATGAAGGCCGAGCAAGAGGGAGACCTCCTCGAAGGTAACAGACGTCAGACAGAGTCCTATTTATTTCTCCTCGCATGAACCACTGTGGGAATTTCAGTAAAGCAGCAATAGAGTCAGGTTGTATGTTGGCAGAGGTGCCTGAAACTCTTTTACTTTGGTACACCTTGTGCTCTGTGTGCACATAACTCTACAAGAGATCACAAAAACTGGCTGCTGTTGCATTCATAATCTGCAGAACTGTTGGACTTTACTTTGCCTTCTGTCAGTCATTGTTATCAAGAGCGACAATGTAAGGAGGGAGAGGAGAGCAAATGCATTCCGCTGAGAAATTTATATGTAAAATGCCACTGAAGTTTATCCGTGACATCTTTTAAATGTCGCTACTTCTTCTGTGAACTTTAGTGATACTTCTGTTATTCGTTGTGGTTACTTTGTGTACAGAGTGGGCTCACTGTGTGTGTATTTGTGCTCAGGGTTGTGGGGTGTGAAACAGTGTAACTCTGTGTGTGTGTGTGTGTCAGAGAGAGAGATGATGGAAGTGGGCGGGATTAAGAGTTGCAAGACTGGAAATTCTATTTTTCCTCAATTCTCATTTCCTTGTTCGGTTTTTAGAAATTTGACGTCAGGGAGTCATTGTAACATCTAAAAAGAGATGAGCAATGCAGAGTAATAGTTAGGGATCAGTGGAGTTGGGGAAAAAAACCACAAGTTTGCGATGAAGGAAGAGAAGAATGAGCAATCCAGTCTCAGTGAGTAGTAGATCATCACTGTATGTGGAGCAAGTAATTAAACCAGATATGTTAGTAATTGTGAAATTGTAATTCATTGTTTAATTGTTTTTCATGAATGAGTTTAGTTGAAACTTTTGTGTTTGAAATGTTAGACACTAGACACATGCTGCTTATTTAAGTCTTCAGGCAGTGCAGGCATTCGTGTGAGTTTTTATAGTAACAGGGATGTGGGCTGAGCACTGGCCAAACGCTGCTTCTTTATGTTTCATCTTGTACTCCAAAAATGTTAGAGGAGTCACTTGGTTCAAGACTTATAACTGCTTTGTATTTGGAACTGCACTAAATGTATGTTTCTATTTTGTATTTGGATCTGTAATAAATCTGGCTCTGTACTTAATGTTTAGAAATGCCTGTAATTGCAATCTTAAGATAAATACTCAGTGAAGCAGCGTTTTGGATTGCTTTTAGCTGCAACAACGCTGATGTTTTTCAGTGATTGCTTTTGGTTGGTATACCTTCTGAAATAGCATTACTTACTCTTGTAAGTTTATACTAACTAAGTCTCTGCAGTGCAGGACTTCAGACTGCAAACATTTGGTCACACTGTACAACTCCTTTTTCCACTGAAGCCACTCAAGCTCAGACAGTTCTCAGAAATTTTGTTTGAATGAATTTAGATTTAAAGAAAACAATTACTTCACACAAAATGTTTACTTTTTTTTTTTGTCTTGTAATGCTTTTAAAGAATGTAGGTGAGTTGTTATAAAGCAGAGCTGCTGGTGTGCTGTCTGTCTGCTCACTGGTATCTCTGGGTATTGAGTTTTTTTTTTTTTTTTTTTTGTAAACTTTCTGATAAATTCCTGTAGCCATATCACATACACAGGCTATTTTTTAACTGGGGGTAAAATTGTGGTAAACAAACAAAACACAGACAAAAGTGATCACACACTAAAACACAGACAAAAGTGATCACACACTACTCTGGACTTCTTTAATAGATCGCAAACAGGCAAGCTGGCTTCTTCCAGGTTTGTGTCAAACTAATTTATTAGCCTGAACTTCCCAAAGCAGAAAATCATGAGTTTAACCCAAATGTGGACTCCGGATAGATGAAGTTTTTTTAAAGTTATTATTTTAAAATAATTTGAATAATTTTAAACTAAATTATATAATTAAATTTTAATAAAGGAAAAAGACTTCATCTATCCTGAGTGCAATTCCAGGTATTTTGTTTGTTGTCCAGCACCGGACTGAATTAAAATGTGTGCGTGTGTGGCCTGAATGTAGAAAACATGAAGTAGGACGCTGTCTTGGGTGGATAATAATTTTGTCTTGGCCATAGCGTATGCTTGGGAAAACATTTCTCTACATCAATCAGAGGATACTGTGGAAAGCTTGGTTTTGAATTTGTTGAGCAACATTACTTGAAACTAAGACTTTGATCATTTTCACCTCAGCAAAGCTTATACAACAGAGAAATGAGGAGTTTAGTGGGTAGAAAGCATGAACGGCATGTCAACAACAACAGATTAGGGTTGGGCCAACATACAGCCTCTTCTGCTTTTTTCTGTTTTAGTGTTTCTCTTCTCATCATTAACCAGAACTCGTCTCTCTCTCTCTCCTGTCGTCTCCTCAGAGGACTCCCCTCAGGAGAATGGGATCATCCAGACGTCCCAGTACAGCTCCATCTCTCCTCCCGCCTCCCCCGTGGCCCAGGAGGAGCCCTTCTCCACCTACTTTGAAGAGAAGGTGCCTGTTCCCGAGGATGTTAACCAGGTACTGACAATGACCACAGTGAATAATGATTGTTCCTTGATATGTTTTCTTTTTTTAATTTAAATTTATTTGAACATAAATATCCCAGTTGAGATTAAAACTCTTTTCCAACGGGGTCCCGGCCAAGATGGGCAGCTCTGGATAAAAACAAAGATGTAAATGATGTCTGTCATCACATTAAATTAATGTCTCTCCAAACTGCAAAGTGAAAACTTACTTTATTTTATTATATCATTGTATTTCATCAGTGTGAAAGATAATGCTCTTATCACAGATTATCACAGAAGGCAAGTTTTTGTGGCCAAAGAGCAAAATCCTATAGTCTTTTTGTCATGTCAGAACTTTGAACTTCATTCTCCTTTTCACATTGAGTGGCATTCAAAATGTTGTCTATGTTGGACATTTAGTCAAAATTTGGATTTTTAATACATTGGATTATAGCAAGCATATGTTTTTTTTTTTTTTTTAAATTGCACCAACAAGAAATTTTACATCATGCAAACTGACGTTAAACTTTGCTGCCGTGTCTTACAGATATTCAGTTTCCGTAAACTCTGGGCGTTCACTGGGCCAGGCTTTTTGATGAGCATCGCTTACCTGGATCCAGGGAACATTGAGTCTGACCTGCAGTCTGGAGCCAAAGCAGGCTTCAAGGTGATGAATAAAAACACATTAACCTACACAGCAAAGCAAATATAGTTTCACCTGTTATTTTCCACTTACTTTGTGAAGATATGACCCCCTCACTAACTGCTGTGCTTCCCACAAGGTGCCAGTTCACTTTTGGGGTCTCGGGTGGGAATTCAGGAAATACCATAAACCATAATACAGTACACTCTTGGTATTTATTTTAGCTCATGTTTTTCCCAGATTTGAAGTAACGATTTCAGTGACTATTTCTTGATGACTTGTTTTTTTCTCTACTCCCCAATCAGTTGTTTTCCCAAATAGGGAAAAGTTTTGCATCTTTATTTTAAAGATAAATCGGCCATACTTCTGACCACAGTTTGGCTCTGTGTTGCATTGATTTTATTTTTGGCATTTCTGGCTCAGCCTGTGCATACTTTCCATTGGGATTTTGGGCTACACAACAAATGGTGGAAATGCTAACTTACTGCTTTGTATGTTGTAAGTTATCATTATAACCCACAAAATTACGCCAGACTTCCGTTCTCCATCTACTGTGTTGCACTGAATTATGGTTTTTGTAGTTCACCGACATTTTTTGAGTGTTATACATTACATTTAATTACCAGCATACTGCCTCACAATGTCTAAAATAACTATAAATAAAATTGTATATACAGGTATTTTACCTAGCAGAAAGCACATGTTAAAATATGGGTTACACTGAATTGTGATTGTTTTGACTTCCTCCTTCAGCTCTTATGGGTGCTCCTTGGGGCCACCATCATCGGTCTGCTCTTGCAGAGACTTGCTGCTCGTCTGGGAGTCGTCACAGGGATGCACCTGGCTGAAGTCTGCAACCGCCAGTATCCCACTGTGAGCGCCACCCTCTTATTACAGTCATATGTTTTTGTTTGTTTGTTTTTTCCCCACTGGCTCTTTTCCTCAGACACACAATCACTGATGAAAAACTTTGTTTATCCTTTACTGTTAAAACACTCAACCACTTTGGCTGCCCACTGCATTGCAGATGTATTGATGGTATACATAGCAGCAGCGTCGGTCAGGTTTTCTGAGTTGTCCTTCATTCAACACTGTCATGGTGACATTTTCATTGTCCTTGCCTTTATTCTTTGGAATCATCTCCCCCCTGACTGTCAGGTTTACCATCTTTTTCACTTTTGTAGAAACTCTCAAAAGCCCAAGCGTTTTTATAAATAGGTCAGCCCTCTCACATTTTTATTTTTACAGCTGCTGTGCTCAGTCTCATTTTGTTGACTGTATTTTATGTTATTGATTGATGAATTATGTTTAGTGGTTTTAAAACCTGTGCAGCTAACTTTTTAGAGTGGAAGGACTGCCATCAAGAATTTGAACTCAAAACAGCTCAAAGAGCAGCCACCTCAAATTCAGGATGTCGTCCAAGTCACTCCCACGTGCATACACACTTGTGTGTGTGGCTCTGATGCAGATGCAGTGATGTAGTAGGAAGTGAGTAGGAAGCTAAATTACTGTCGCTCAGGTAGGCTAGGCTGTGTTTTTTGGGGGAGGGGAAGCGAGTGTGCACAGCAACGGTGCACATGCGTGTGCACAAAACGTGATTGCAGTCACAGCGCTTCCTTAAGGTAGCTGGCTGTTTGATTTGTCCTGATCAGATTTTAAGGTTACACCGCCAGGAAAATCTCAATGCATTTATTTTGGATCAGACACTCTTGGAATAGTGGTGGCTTGTCAAAATTATGAAGCAAAAAAGTTCCCTCATTTTTCTGAATAGAATCTATTTGAAATCAGGGATGCAAACAGCGCGCCGAAAAGCGCAACTCGCTTTTTTTGTGGCCATTTGGGTGACTTGTGTGAATCGTGCAGATCCGATGAGTTTTTTTTAAGGGGGGGGGGAGTATAAAGTAGAAACTACTAGTTCTCAGATCATTCAACTTTTGGGCATAACATAATGGGCACTGGTTATAGTTTCAACAAAATTCTTGTTTTCTAAAGTGAAATTGAAACTCCACTTACTGTTCTATTCCCCTTTTTTATGAGCCATGATGTGTGTTTCATGTGTTGGAGTATAGGATAAAAGTTCAGATTTATCATTGCTTTTTTTTTTTTTTTTTTTTTGGTCTTATTCTTTTTCCTTATTTTATGTCATTTTTTTCTCCTTTTCAGGTCCCACGGATTATCCTTTGGCTCATGGTGGAACTGGCAATTATTGGCTCAGACATGCAGGAGGTTATTGGCTGCGCAATAGCTCTCAACCTTCTCTCTGTGGGCAGGTATGATTTTATTTACCACTTTTCCTCAACAACCGACTGTATATGTTCTTTGTAGATTTACAGAAATTGCATTTCTACATCAATGAGTAAAATCAGGATGATTAAGTCAGGGTAACTATAAATTCTGTTTTTCTGTCACAGGATCCCACTGTGGGCAGGTGTTCTCATCACCATTGTTGACACATTTGTGTTCCTTTTTCTGGACAAGTACGGTATGTGAACTTCCTGTACAAACATGTGAATGACTTCAGCATGTCAGTGATTTTATTAAAAAAAAAAAAAAAAAAGATGTGTTTCCTTGTTTTTAGTACATTGTACTTCTCTTTTGCAGGCTTAAGGAAACTTGAAGCCTTTTTTGGCTTTCTCATCACCATAATGGCTGTTAGTTTTGGTTATGAGGTGAGGATCCCATCTGTTAGTTGATTACATGTTTTATTTGATTCGGTTGTGTGTGGAGAGTTCCTGCAGTTTTTTACAGAGACGCTCACTGCTTCTCGATGTGTCTGATTCTGTGCTGTGTCTCTGTAGTACGTGTTGGTAAGTCCAAACCAAGGGGAGGTGCTGAAGGGCATGTTCATCCCGTACTGTGAAGGCTGTGGTGCGGTGCAGCTGGAGCAGGCAGTGGGAATTGTGGGAGCTGTCATCATGCCGCACAATATCTACCTGCATTCAGCCCTTGTCAAGGTGGGACACTTAAATATAATCAATGTCAAATATCAGGCTTTCTTTTCTAGCCATTTATTTACTGTTGTGACGTTTTGGAGTTAATGTATTTATCCCTGCTTGTTCTAGTCTCGTCAAATAGATCGAGGCAATAAGAAGGAGGTAAAAGAAGCCAACAAGTACTACTTCATCGAGTCGACTATTGCGCTCTTTGTCTCCTTCCTCATCAATGTCTTTGTGGTGGCAGTGTTTGCTGAGGCCTTCTATATGAAAACCAATATGCAAGTGGTAGGTGTATTTTATTATGTATCTTATTTTATTATGAGTGCTGCTGACGCCCATATTATTCATATTTGTTGAGTATAATTTTTTTCTGATTACTTCTATTAACGCAGTGTTCAGAGGGTCCAATCTGTTGATGATGTGTTTTTTATCCTCTCTTTGCAGAGTGCAGAGTGCAATGCAACCGGCAGCCCTCACACAGATCTCTTCCCACCTGACAACAACACGTTAGAGGTGGACATCTACAAAGGGGTAAATCGAATCATTATTGCATACAAATTTAGTGATTTTTAGTAAGAAGGAAGAAGCTAAAGATGCAGATTCTGAGGCAGACTGGCTCACATATTGTATAAGATTTCTCAGCATTTAAATACATCAGTTTGATGTATTGTTTGTTGATGTATTTTTGTTTTTAGTGGGTCAGTTGCATTTGTCAGACCAAAGCAGCTCCACAGGCCACATGTTGGCCAAACAATTCTAATGTCTGTAATGTACTTCAGCATTGGCAGAACACTCTGCCATATTGTATATTAATACATATCGAATCAATGAAATATGCACTTGTTAAAAGCTTGAAATTTGATCACCTTTTCTGTAACCTGGTGCATGATACACCCCTCATGAAATGGTGCTTTTAACACCTGATGTTAAAAAAAAAATAGATTCACCTATCTTATTAATCTGTCAATATCTCTCTCGATGGATAGATATTTAGGGTATCTGTCTAACCCACTGTGTTTCAATGTGTGTGTGTGTGTGTGTGTGTGTGTGTGTGTGTGTGTGTGTGTGTGTGTGTGTGTGTGTGTGTGTGTGTGTGTGTGTGTGTGTGTGTGTGTGTGTGTGTGTGTGTGTGTGTGTGTGTGTGTGTGTTCAGGGGGTGGTCCTGGGCTGTTTCTTTGGCCCAGCAGCCCTCTACATCTGGGCCATAGGGATCCTGGCAGCCGGGCAGAGCTCCACTATGACCGGCACTTACTCTGGACAGTTTGTCATGGAGGTAAGGATGTGTTTTTTTTTTTTGTGTGTGTGTGTGTGTGTGTGTGAGTAGAGGTTTGAGTGGGGAAACACAATTCTTTCCAGTTTTTTTTTTTTTTTTTTTTTTTTTTTTTAAGGAATTTAGCATATAATCTCCACCTTTAGATCTGGCTTTTGGAATTATGACCACTTTATAAGTGTCAGTGCGGGTGTTTGGGCATTTCTCCTGACCTGCAAGTTACATTTATTTGTGTCATTCCAAGGTCGATGTTTACATCTTCCCAAATAATTATTTTCAACACACAAGTTTATCAGTTGGCAGAAAAGCTGTCATGTTTGCAGGGAACTGAAACAGAAGGCTATAAACTGAAGAAACATGTTTTTTTTTCCCCTCAATTTTCTTTCCTCAGTAGTGAAAAAGTTTATGGCGAGATGATTTGGTTATATCTGGGTGCATTTGCTGCATCCATGCTGTTGTAATAACGTTAATCCATTTGCCCATAATGTTTATTTATAAAATACCCAAGTTGAATCTCCTTCAGGTAGAGCTACATTATGCAGCTGGGATTGGGATGATGTTATATATTGTATTCTTTTATTTTGTAAACTTTGACCTCAACATCAGTTTTCAAAGAGTGAAACATAAAAACAAAAGGGATTTGTATCAGATTTCTTATCACTATACAGTCTGATAGAAGTTGCAAGATGTGCAACATGTAATTAAAATGAAGCTCAAGTGAAGAAGGATGTCTCATTTGTTAGATAGCTTTTCCTTTGATTCTTTTTATATCACATCTCTTCCTCGCCTCCTCTGCTCGTGTTTCATGTTGGAGGGACTCATGTTGGAGGGACATGTGGAAGGGACTAGAGGATGTACAAACTGAGAAATGAGAGCAGGGGCTAGTCTTAAAGCGATCCTCATCTCTTGTGTACCAGATGCATGTGGCTAAAATAATAATAAAACACATTGTATGGTGTATATGTATATTTTTGCTGTAACATTCTTCTTCAATATTTCTTTTTCAAGGGTTTCCTGAATCTGCGTTGGTCTCGTTTTGCGCGGGTTCTGCTGACTCGCTCCATCGCCATCACACCTACACTGTTGGTGGCCATCTTTCAGGACGTTCAGCATCTGACAGGGATGAACGACTTCCTGAACGTGCTGCAGAGCATGCAGGTCAGACGCCTTTTTACCGAGCACTGATCCCCCTTCAACTCTCAGAAACATCTCCAAAATTCACATTTTCATGTAATCATTCCCTACTTTTAGCGAATAAACACTCATTCAGGTCCACTGTTTACCTTTTCTGTCATATTCAACATTTTGGAATCCTGCAGTATGCTGTTTTTATTTCTGATTTTTTTTTTCTTTCTGTTTAAGTTGTAACCTTAAGGAACCATTATTATTAATTTATATGAGGAGTGGTACTGCCTTATAGTATTCTCAACATCTTCCAGTTTGCACAAATTGAAAATAACATCAGTCATGTCTTATTTTTGCATGAACTCACATACCTAATGTTTGCTTGCTTAGTTTCTGCAGTTTATTTCTTTTTTTTTTTTTTTTTTTTCCAGAAGTATTTTACATGATGTTGCAAACTGTTTATTCTGATTATTTCTCTTCTCACCCAACAGTTACCGTTTGCTTTGATCCCGATTCTGACCTTCACCAGTCTAAAGTCCATAATGAATGACTTTGCAAATGGGCTGTAAGTGAAAATATATATTTAAAGCTTCCCTCAAGTAGATTGAAACAGTTTTTACTCCTTGTTGTCTTTTCTAGATTTTTAGTTTGTTTTTTTTTTATTGAATGCACATTTGTTCTTGTCTGACACAAGCTGAAAGTCATATCTGATTTTTGAGACCACAATTAGTTCTTACAAAGAGGCTGTTTTTGCCTGTCTTAATTTATTTTTCTGGCTGTCAGCAGGATGATCTCGAACCTGCTGGCAGGATATCCATGAAATTTGCTGGACAGATAGGCCTTGAGCCAAGGAATAATTGATTATATTCTGGTGATCCAGAGCTGGGATTTTCGCCAGTACAATTTAGCCAAAATTAACAAACAAACAGAGATGGAGACTTGATTTCAAATACTCAGGGTATGTCTGTAGGATCGAAAAATCAATTTACACAAAATATAAATGAATATGAATAATGTCTTTATGTAAACAGCAAGGTGTTGATGGTGCCGAGGGTTTTGGAGCACCTTCTAGCTATTCATTGACTTTTCAAATACAAGTTATCTGCTCAAGGTTACCACTCACTCACTTTTTCAGAAACTTTTCAAGGCTGTTTGTGTTGTTTTGCTGTTGTTGTGGTTAAAATGAGGAAATGAGTCAAAACTGAAATTCTGTATGTGATTACTACATGGAAAAAAAGAAAATTGTTGCCCCAGATACAGTATTTGAGGTTTCTGTGGTAAAACTGCAAGAACTTGGCATGATTTTAAAAAAACAGAAAGAAAATGTATTTGTGTGGCCTCTGATGTACAATATGATTATCTTAACCAACTTTCTGCCGGTTTCTCAGGGCATGGAAGATCTCTGGAGGCGGCGTCATCCTGATGGTTTGTGCAATCAACATGTACTTTGTGGTGGTTTACGTGACCACCCTGAACAGCGTGCTGCTCTACGTTCTGGCCGCCCTCCTCTCGATAGCCTACCTGAGCTTTGTGGGCTACCTGGTGAGTTTGAATATTTCAGCATCATCTGCTTTTCTCTGATCCATTCAGCCTCTGCAGTCATTTTTTCTTACCAAAATTTATACATTGACATTTTTTCTTTAAAAAAAAAAAAAAAAAGCCATAATAAAATATATAAAGACAGTCCCCCTTCTGTTAAAGTGTTAGCTGTTTTTTCCATGTATGCATGTGTACACTTCATACTTACAGATACACAGATAAAACTGATGCATAATAGAGCGGTGTTCTCTAAATAATGGGCAAAAAAGGGCCCTGTTTTTGTCCAGGCAGGTGGTAATTTTATTGGCTGCTAACAGGTTTTTCCCCACCTGCACCCAGTCAGTTAGGCCATGATAGTGTTTGTGCCAAAATGGGTGGGGAGCAAAGGGGCGTGCCACTATAAATCAGGGGGCACGGTGCAATTTTCTTATCCAAAAATATGCCTGCTCCTTTGTTGTGTGTCATTTTCTTGGTTTTGGCTGGCAGTGGCACACTCATATAGATGTTGGCCTTACAGCGGGACATCACGGGTTCGGTTGCCATGGAGTCATATTTGTGCTGTTGTATATTCATGCCTTGTGACTCTGCACCTCTCAAACAAAAACAACACTTTCCTTTTTGGAGAAGCTGGTCTGGGCCCTTTTCTCCTTCACAAAACTATCAGTGCATCAGCTTTTAAGGGGGAGGAGAAGACCTGATATGGTCTGTCCGGCATCTCAGGTACTCCAAATATCAGGAAATGTGACAGCAAGGAAGGAAATATTAAAAGGCCTTTATTGTAGTGGCTAAATCATTAAAGAAAAACCAACACGTTTTGACCAGTGTTGGTCTTCATCAGCACTTTAGAAACATTTCTAAAACCGTGATTTAGCCACTACAGTAAAGGCTCGTTCATATTTAGTATTTCCTTCCTCATTGTCAGATTTCCTGATATTTGGAGTGCATGGATCGCCCTCTTGTGTTAAGTTCTCTGCTTTCTCCATTTCCAAGAGCACCTGACACATTCTTGATCGTTGCTTGATCACACAGAGCAACCATGATCTTTTTTTATTATTATTATTATAACTACTTTTTTCTTTTTTTTTCTGTTTGCCACCCACTGATAATATACTGCTCTCTAACCCAGCCCCTGTTATGACTGCCTTGTTGTGCCACTGCCGCTGGTCACAAAATGACTAAACATCTGCTGCGAGCTTGCACCAGTGCCCGCATCTGTGTCTCAATTCACAAAACTGGGGCTCTTTCTGTCCTGACTTGTTGCTCCCTTGTCGTTGTCTGCAGGTATGGCAGTGTTTGATTGCCTTGGGCGTTTCCTGTCTGGACTTTGGCAGCAGGGTAAGCAATAGACCTGCTGTGCTCATAGAGGAGCAGTGTGAGTACGACTCCTAGAGCTGAACAGGACAGTAACCACCAGCATTCCTCTTTCCTCCTGGAGACACTGAAACCTTTTCAGAGCTGTTTTCTTTTTTCTGTTTTTCAGATAGTAGAATTAACAAAGAATATTTTCTATACAGTTGTACATGTTAAATAGGTGTAGGGCTGGGTATCAAAATTTGGAGCTTTTTAGGTACTCAGTCATAGCAGTATTACCAAGCACCATAAAATGGTGAGGGATTGGGTGCCAGCATTTGATGCTTGAGCCAATGTTTTAAGAAAATGTAAGCTTGTCATTTTAGAAATCAATAATCGTTGTACTTCGCACAGTTAGCTACTGTCAGTAACTGTATTCAGCTTTGCTTGTGATTTAAAAAAAAAAAGAGAAATTTTTGTATATTTGAGCAAACTGAATTAAGTAAATGATTGTGGGCTTTAAAAACTAATCATTAGCCTTCTGTCATTCTCATAAAATCTTAAAATGAATCAAACTTAAAAAAATCTTAAAATGAATAATTAATACATTTGATTAAGCCAAGTGTAAGTATTTTGAAGTAACAATATTTTTTGGCAGTGATGTGAAAATATTCTATTGTACTTATGCATCTATGAGCATGCCTTAAACAGAGTGCCAGTGTTGTTCACTAAAACTAAACCAACATCAGCAGAACTAGTACGTCCTTCACACTCCTCTTCAGCTCCGTCTTAGCTAAATAAAACTCAGACTATTTAGCTTGTTAACATGATATTATTCTATTTTAATTCAAGCAGTGCTGCATTTTGCACAAATATTAGTTGCACTGAGCCTTTTCACCTCGGTATTGTAGTGCTGTGATGGGATCAAACACCTTGGTGGCCTGGCAGTCACCATCATCTAATGCAAGATGAATCAGTAGAATTAGATATTTTAATTGCTATATGAAATTGCTGTGCTTTGTTGTTAGAAAACAAAATGCTATCCAAGGGATTTACTTAAAAATATATGCATTAATTCTTTTGCAGGAACATTTGTTCCTGCAAAAGAATTAATGCATATATTTTACTCTAAGAAAGAAACAGGATTTTTTTTTCTGTTCATACAAATTACTGTAAAACATACCTCCATTACACCAGCATGCGCACATCTGTACCATCAATCTCCAAATGATATCCAGCCCTAATTTTTGTGATCTTGTTCTTGTAAACTGTTCAAAATGTCCTGTCTAACATGTGAGCCTTGTTTGAGACTGTGAGAAATGTCATACACTTGGTGATTTTTGTCACTTCATGTGTCAGATGTGCAGAAAACCATTTGTCCACTTGTTCTACACACTTTCAGACTGGACATGGCATTTTTGTCAGTGCAACCAAGGTCAGAGAATAAGGGATTTTTCAGGGCAAAATGATGACCCTCTGATTTTCAGATCAGATTGGGAAGTTAAGGGGTTGATTAGAAGGCCGTCATGCTACAGGAAACTCTGTTAGAGAAGACAGTTTAACCATTGATTTACAAACCTGGCATAGGGCTCTTTTCTGAAAGCTACAGTACAGATTCCTCACTGATATGGTAAGAAAAATCAGGAAAAATCAGGAAAAAATTAGTTATAAATTGTCACAGCTGGGCCATGTTCTTACATGATTAGAAATGGTTGTCTTCTGAAGTGGACGGCAACTCTGATATTTTTTTTAATATGCTGTAATGTATATCCAGGCTAATCCAAACTGCTCTTTTCAAACACATTCAATCTTTTAGATGACTGTAATCTCATCTTCAAAGCCCCCAGTTCGGTCTTAAATTATCATGCCAGAGACAGGGGTCAAACAGGGCGCTGCCACTGGCTAACACTGACTTGCATTTTGAAAAACAACAACATCAGGAGCAGAATATCAGAATAATATTAGTAATGTCAAGGTAATTGTGTTCTCTCAAACCTTCCTGACAGAGTTTATATAACTGACCAAAGTAGAGTTTGGGTGAAGGTATTGTTGGATGTCAAAAATGAAGCTGTGACAGAGCATTATTTTGTGCTCTCTTTTGTTGATTGGTATTAAGAAAAGCTGCCTGCAGATTTTCATCCAGCATCATTAATCTGTGAGATTGAAACACCTTCAGGAGATATTTCGTACTGTAATACCGTATTGATCTGAATATAAGGCGACCCTGATTTTAAGACGACCCCTCTTTTTCAAGACCCTTTTTTGGAAATATACTTTTTATATGGACATTCTGCGACACCAGCCCATGCTAGCTTTAAACTCAGCGCGGGGTATGTTGAGCTCTGTGGCATCTTCAAGTGCTTTTGAAGATGCCACAGCCCTCGTAATGCATCACAGCCCTCGTAACGGGCAGTCCTTCACGATGTTTCTCATTCACAAAACCGCACACCCTCCTGTCAATCTCGTTGAATTGACTCGTTTTTGGACCACGAAAAGCCCTTCTCTGGCTGTGGGTATTTTTTAGCTCTTCTTTCTGAGACCGCCACCGTCTCACATTGCACTCAGGGCCAGGGTTAAGGGATGTTTATTTACCTTGACAGTTTCGGAGGTAACTTCAGAAAGTGTCCAACTGACACCTGGAGTGGCATGTCAGCTGGCTGCTACATTCAACCGGGTGGCGGCGCACACAGTGCGGTGCTGCGGCCGGCCCACCTGATGCCGGCCGGTGCCTCGGTCGGCACCGTGCCCACCTGGTCAGGTCTGCCGGATCTGACAGGTGCGCGGCGCACACAGACTGCCATATATACCTTTCATCATAAATCAACTTTTGTTTAAACGCGGTTGCAGCAGCACAATGGACAGCGACACAGACAACACGGTTAATTATTGATTGCGCAACGCGGCCATTCGCCGGTAATCGCGCTGCGTGCATTAAACGATTTTGAGGAGGCAGGAGGAAAGTTGCATGATTTACGTTGTATCCCCGTTCGCGCGCTGCGTGCGTGACCGTTCATGTGCTCGTGCATGAACGCCCGTACCATGCTGGAGCACACCCCTTCCAACCGTGCCAGAGCGGGGGAAGTATACTGTATTCACGCACGGAACATATGCAAGTTCAATACATGTGTATTTGCTTAGACCCCCAATATTAGACAAGGGCGTTTTTCCAGGGCATTTTCAATGGAAAAAATATCGTCTTATATTCAGATCAATACGGTAATACTGTGTTTGGTTACAACCAGTACTCGAGTTGAGAGGGGTGAGGGTGGATGGCATCCCCCCTGAAATAAAAACGGTCAAAATCATCCCCCCTATAAAACTGCCATCCTCACTTTTCATCAAGTGAAAAAAATTGACCCACCCCCCTGAATTTTTTTTTTACAACTCGACTACTGGTTACAACATGCATTAATAATGTAGCTTTTACCAAGTTATTGCTGTAATTGTTATGGCATAGTTGTATTAAAGGAGAACTAGGAGTCTTCCAGGTAACATAGTGTCCAAAAAGTGCAATGACTAAGAATCAAACCCGAGCACAGACGTGCTTCAGTTTCAACCAGCTCAACTTTTTGAAAAAACATACATTTAGAGTTAACTGACCATAATGTTTTCTGTCCAAGAATAGTTTTATTCTAACACTAGCATGCTGCACATTTATTCAAAGTAGCATTACATCCAGCAAACATTTTCCTGTCAGAGGCGTAGATGTGTATTTTTGTCAAAGGCTCTCATTGTAATTTATATGAATCAGTCATGGGCATATATTGATTTGTATAGCAGAAGCTCAACATCTCAAAGGTTACAGATTCCTTATTCTCTTGATAATTGTGTCTTAGCCAGCGGTTAGAGCTGACCGTACGTTTTGTTGGTAATGTTGTCATGTTGAAAGGCATCCATGTGCATTTTTTTAAATCTTAATAAGCAGTGTACCACCAAGTGCCCAGTGTTTTCCTCTTGTAGTCTGTAGCGTATGCTGCAACTAAAGTCATAACCCATTCTACCTTCCCTGCATACTTTTTTCAATAAAAAAGTATAGATAAACACAGGAACTGTTTGAAAGTTGACAGTTGGTGATAGTAGCGTAGGAATTATTATAGGGCAGCCACTGTGCTGTGGTGAGATTTGTATTTTGTGGGCAATTTGTTGAAAATTTCCTGAAAAATTCTGCTGGCACTTTAAAATAGCCGAGCCAACGCCACTTTGCAACACTAAAAGCCTCTTTTACTGGCGCTGCATAACGTCAGTAATTCTCTGACCTGAAACACGGCACCATTTAATACCAGCTTGCTTTTTACCTCAGCATTTTAATCTCATGTGAGTGTGTTTTTATTATCTATCACAGGGCGCTCAGTCAAAAGAACAAAACATCCAGGGCTGATCTTTGTTACAGTGGGGCTGACTTGATAGTTTCTGCCTCAAATCAGCCACAAGAGGCAGTTCATTTGTCTGTATCTCTAGCTCCTCGGCCCTCTTGACAACTTTGTTACACAACATCAGGGTTTTAAAAAGCTGCTCTGTAAGACTGTGGTGGTTATTTAGCACAAGAAAACAAAATGATCTGCTGTAGTCAGATAAAACTCAGATTTCATCAAGAATGAAATGGGAATATGTTATAAAACCAGCAACTTTAAAATTAATCAGTATTCATTGTTTTGATTTCTCACATAACCAAATTAGATCGCTCAGTCTTTATTTATATCTGGCATTCACTGTTGTTTTATGCAGGAGACAGTGTTCAGCAAATGTGAGAGGGTGGTTGCATGCACACCAACAACAATGTTACTAACCTGGATTTACTCTCTCACACCTCAATATTGTGTTCAATCTGATTGGTGGAAGATGCATTCCACTTGTGCTGTCAATTTCGATAAAGCCTGGCAAGCTAAGTTTTGTGGTTACACGTCAATTTTTTGGGTGACCAGGCGGCTACAGCTCACCCTGAGTTCGTGAATTATGATTTTCCCCTGTGTTGAATCTGTTGCACCAGAAATCACAGTGAGGAAAGTTCTCCTGGGCATCACTGTTGTATTACACTCATACAATAATACAACAAGTTCATTGCTAATTTACACTGGAATGGGCCGCACGTTGTTGAACATTTTTGGTCACAATACAGAGTGGCGGCATGTGCACATTATTTTTTTCCAGAGTTCTCAGAGCTAAGAGGAAGTGGAAATATACCTCGACATTTTTCTCTGCTGTGAAACTTGATCTGTCCGCACAGTATCGGGTGTCATATGCAGATCATAGGCACATCTCACGTGACAGTAGCCCATTTGAATTGTTAGAGAAGAGCTCAATGTAGTGTGGTGTAGAGCAAAATACACGTTTCTGCTCTTTGTGACTTTCTGAATGAATGTCTGTCCTTTATCACTGAATGAAGCACACCATGTATCCAAAATAAACAGTAAATCGTGGATGTATGGACACTTGTTGGCGTTTTGTGTTGTGGTGTCTAAAGGAGACTTTGTTCATTTCTTTTTCCTTGTTTTTTTTCCCCCCATAGTCTGTATAGTCACACATCTGTTTTAATCAGACATGCTAATAAATTTTGCCTCATTTCAATAAATTTAGCTTGAATGCCATTTTTTTACTCAATTCGGTGCCCCGTCTTTGTAATGCCGTGTTCACACCAGACGCGATGAACGCGATGAAATCGCGCGTCACGCGCGAAACGCGCCGCGTGACCATGGAAACATAAAATTTCCTCAATCGCGTCTATCGCGCGATGGAGGCGTTGATGCGAACCCGCCCTCCTCTCTCCCTCCTTCCTCTCCCTGATGTAGGTGTCCCGCAGACTTTTCCATCTGTGGCGACACACATCCACTGACAAGACGCACACATATAGCGAGACAGATATGCCGGGTTAACGTTACCGCTAGCATGGTTAATAGTAAATTACATCCAATAGCTGCATTAGCAACGGACACATATTGCAAAATTTACCGGCACACGGCAGCCCGGCAGCCGGCACAGGGCAGCCCGGCAGCCCGCACACGGCAGCCCGGCAGCCGGCACAGGGCAGCCCGGCAGCCCGCACACGGCAGCCCGGCAGCCCGCACACGGCAGCCCGGCAGCCCGCACACGGCAGCCCGGCAGCCGGCACAGGGCAGCCCGGCAGCCCGGCAGCCGGCACACGGCAGCCCGGCAGCCCGGCAGCCCGCACACGGCAGCCCGGTAGCCCGCACACGGCAGCCTGGCAGCCGGCACACGGCAGCCTGGCAGCCCGGTAGCCCGCACACGGCAACAATAATATTGTCCTCCATTTTTCGATTTCCTTTGGCAGTTCTTGACATAGGTGACGTAGGGAGAATATCAACACTGATTGGCTATCGCGTCAAAGCATCACGCGATGTCGCGTCAAAAGTTGAAATTTTTCAACTTGCGCGATGAGGCGTTTGACGCGATAAAGCGTCCAACGCGACGCGATGAAGCGTCAACGCGACGCGATGAAGCGTCAACGCGACGCGATGAAGCGTCAACGCGACGCGTGTATCGCGCGAAACGCGCCGCCCGACCCGAAATCGCGCGTCATCGCGTCTTTGCATTGACTTTTAATGTAAACTTGACGCGCGAATTCGCGTTATCGCGTCCGGTGTGAACACACCTTAAGTCAAAGTGAAGAACCATTCAAAATCAGGTTTATCATTTCCAGATTTACTTATAAGTATGAACACTGATGTCTATTTGTGTCTGTTTATATAGTAAGATGGCACGTTTTTTGAAAATTATGTCCATGTAGTAAATAAAACGAACATTAAATCATTAATGACGTGCCTCACTCTGCCACTTGTTAATAAGGTAGTCGACTCTTTAGTTTGAGTTATAAACCTGCATTATCATCAGCTGTAAAATTGGTCTCATTTTAAAACAATATAAGGAAAAGAAAATACTCTTTTTTTTGATGTACCCAGACTGGGACAAGAAGCTTGATACTATTTCCACCTCTGCGTCCACCGGTTCGGTTCCTATCAGTAGCTTTTCATGTTAGCTTAGCATAAAGACTTGAAGTCTATGGGAGTCATTAGCCTAGCTCCATCAAAGAGAAAAAAAATAACCTGTGCAGCAACTCTGAAGCGGTCTTATTTACACAGTGTATCATGTGTATTTGTAGTGCACATCTTGAAATTTAAAAACAAGTATCTTTAGGATCAGTCAATTTGTGCTGGATCTGCCTCTGCCTTCAGCGGTGCGTGGATCACTGTGACAGACAGGAGGATAAATGTCTTCAGCAATTACAGCTCCACCATCTAACTTCTACTGAAACAACTTGTTAAAAAAAAAAAAAAATCCAAAACGTGTTTTTCAAATACCAAATGGGTATTTTTCCCAAAATAGTGTATTCCTTTAAGATGTAACGAGAAGGTTCTGGTGGAAATAAATATCTTTCCACACATTGTGAAATTGTACACACGCTTCTCATGTTGACTAAAGGTTAATTTATACTCCTGCGTCGAGGTGTTGCTGACGCCGGTGTGAATATTTATAGCTCTTTGTAAGAGAATCTGCACACAATGAGCTGATCGCTCCAACACTGGACAGCAGTGTTGAGCCTTTATTCACACTGCGCTAATGAAGCCCAGGTAAACACAGAGGCACTATTGTTTCCACCACCTGAAACAGAGTCCACTCTCGGACACGCTGGCAACGTTCAAAGCGATACTTTGGGACATTTCTCTCTGAATTTTTATGACATCTTACCATCTGAATAATTTGGGGATGAATTGGCAACATATTTTCAAACCTCAGTTCCAGCCTTCTGAAGTGAGGTGAGATACACTTGCAAAGCGATCCGGTCGCCCAATCACAGACTTGGCAGTCTTGTGTCGTCCAACGTGCGGTTACGCTCCTGGAGAGTTGCACGTAAACAACAGCGGCAGCCTCTGTGGGCTACACGGGAGCTACGAAAACCTGCGGCATTGCTACAGCGACATTTTGATACAGAAGTATAAATTGGCCTTATGGAAAAATATTTCATGATGCTGTATGTAAATGAGGAAGGTTCTGTTTGGAAGGTGACACTTTGATCCAAGGTGAGCCCACTCAATGCCCTGTCATTCATAATCAAATATGAGTAATAAATCAAAATTGAGGAATAATGACATTCAATTCACATTTGATCACAGAGCATGATTGTGATGTGATTTCCCTCTTTAGTTTGTTTTCAGCAAGAGAGGCCCTGGGAATCTGCAGTTTTTAGCTTTCCTTTCCCTGGAAAACAAACAAACAAACAAACAAACAAAAAACTCTATAACCTGTACACACTGCATATGTACACTGAACTACTAAACTAAATCCTTCACTTTTCGAAACTTAATATTAACACTGATAAAATACTTAGAACTGACTAGTCACTGTAATTTGTTTACATGTTGAAAATGTTGTACCAACATGCTAGCAGTGCGTTCTTGCACCTGCATGTGGTTTGCAAGGCTTTTTTTTTTTTTTTTTTTGAAGGGGCTGCAACTAGACTTACATACTCATGGATACAATAACAATAGCAGTCAATCCCAATCATGGCACTGATGTGATGCCTAATTTCTTAGCAGCTGTGTGCCCATAATTAATAGAAGCTGTGTCTGTCCCCTCCCCTTTCTTTCAGACTCGCCTGGGGTTGTCAGGGCACACTGACATTTACTTGTTGAATGACATGGAGACTGACTCTTCGGTTGAGCGATAGGACGACATATGACGGGTGGACATTGAACTCTGGCACAGGATGCCGGGAAGAGCTCTCAAAGGTGACCTCATTCAGGAACGGGACCACTGAGGCCGGGCCAGTACGTGTTCCTCTCGTGCCTTCCAGTACTTCATTCATTTTAAAGTGCTCTTACATTATATTAGCACACCCACAGATCTTATTTATAAAGGAATAATAGAGGCTTTGCATGGCAAATCTACAAAACCAACCGTGTTGGATCTCTATGTTAGAGTTATCTTTGTGCAAATAATTACTAAATATCTGGCCAAATGATGTAGCTGTTAAATGAAAAAAACAAGTCACAGGTGTGAGTCCATATAGTAAACAGATGTTAACAATTTAGGTTACTGTGATATGGTAAAATGGCTTGTGTTTATTCCTAAATTCTTTTCCAACGCACCCTGTGCTTAATCTTGAGACGAGGCAGCTGAGTTGATCTAATGCTGGCCAACGCTGTAGAAATATCTGGCCGATGTTGGACCGAGTGTCAGGCCCTGCTGAGGATGCCGGGGACGGTCCCAGGCTGATGTGAGGCTGGTTCAGCTTCACATTTCACTCCCCTCATATTTCAACAGCAGCTTCACTGAGGAGTTTGACACAGGAGTGACGACACACCCATGAGGCACAACACACGGCTGAACACAGAAAGCTGATTAACACATTTGAAGCTCTACAGTGTATACAGTCAATTTCCATGACGGCAAAAACCTGGAAAATAACGCCCAGGTTGAAAATAATCATCCTTGAACCGTGTCTGTTCCATCTGAGAGAGACTCAAAGACACAGAGACACACTGATGCCCGTGAATATGGCCTCCCATACAGCAACCACGGTCACACAGAGTCACCACAGAGTCCACGGTGCATCACCTGAGAGCCCTCTTTTTCTTTTCTGTTCTTTTCTTTTCTTTCACCTTTATCTATTTAACAAAAATCACTGGTTGACACACTTCCAGTTGTTTGCCTCTGTTGATCCTCGCAGGCCCAGAGCAGAAAAACGCCATGTTGCTGCAATAATGAATGGTTGATACACCTTACGGAAAAGTCAAGAATTTTTATCGATAGAATGACTTTTACAATTTTTATGCATTTGGTGGGGACCAAGTAGTTTTCAGCTGTGATAGTCAGAGGTCCTTCAGTGTATATTCAAATAGAATATAAAATGTTTTCAAACTTCCATCAAATCCTTAAATGAGGTTAATATATTGTGTACTTGTCAGAAAGCCCTGTACACTCCTTGTTAAGTCTTTTGAAGATTGGTCAAATTAATGTAGGAGAATTTAAATTAATATTTTCAATTATTTGACAGTAATTCAATATATGTATACATTATATACATTTCTCAGCCTATTTATATGTTTTTCATCAGATAAATTCATGAACCTTCAGTGTAAAATCTGAGCAGTAGTTCTCCATTTTGATGTGATGTGGCTGGATAATTCTGAGTTTCATTGGTCCAGCGCTTCTCTTTTGTTCTTGAACAGTTTCAGTGGCAAGTTTTGTTTTAGTTTGGTATTTTCTCCTACTGTATTTTTTATTTCTGGATATGAATTTACATCTCAAGTAGGTTCAGTTCATTTCAACATAGCACTTGCTTGCATAGCACTTATGTCTGTTGTAGGCTCTTTCTTAAGTGTTACTTATTTGTTGGCTTTAATTTAGCTTTAGGTGAAGCATCTTTTTACTTATTTTGAAAGACTGTATTTTTATTTTTGTTTCAGCTTTTGTGGGGACTGTGCTTATCAAATTGCCTTCTTTTGGAAACTAAAACCAAACGTGCATTTCTCAGTGTTGTGTGTGCAACAGTGTGCTCTCTTATGGAAAGACAGAGGATTCAGTTCTTTGTGTTGATGCTAGAGTTGAAAGTTGGTCATTTGCAAAGTGGGAAAACGTGAGGTGAAATGAAATGTGAGTGCTGTGTTGTTCTGTTTTGGCAAATGAGGAGTGGCGGGGGGAACACACCCCTGTAGCTCCATCTCAGGGCCTCCTGGTGTTCTGGCAAATGATATTCAGGCCTGCTGCACATTTTTAGCAGGAGTGCCAGGAGGGTTTGTATTTGTAGATACACAACTGCACATTCACTATTTACCCACTTTTACTTTAACAGAGTGCCAAGTTTGAATGTTTTCTTACTACATAGTAGTTGGCCTATGAAGCATCAAGGCACTGACAGAGAAATATACTCTTCCGCGAACGGTGGGAGACATTTTAGCTTTGCATCCAAGACTACTAATAGTTATAAGAATTGTCCCTTTTTGCGATAAGTTAATATAATTTATTGCCACAAGAATATCTTTTTGTGCTTTATGGTAGGCCAATGGTATGTAATGTACACAGTTGGCTTCGTCTATGAAATGAACCAGTCATGGTTGTTATGGCCAAATGTGGACCCGTACTGAACATGTAGCCTGTTGACTGTCCAGACGACCGCAGTGCCTCCCGTGCTCACCAGTGTGCCTCATTTCTGCAATCTACAGGACACGTTTGCCAAAAAGGGATATGAACTAATTCAAGAGACTCAAATTGTTGTTTTGTGTTGACCTGAACTGCACAAATTCACCACGTTCAGTTTGATTTGTACAATTGGACAAAATTTGGTATTGACAAGCCATACCAAATTTTTAAAGGAAAAAGTACAAAAGGTCATTTTATTTCACACCTATTATTGCAAGACATACAGCATTTTCACGACGTGTATAAACAAACAACGCATTAATGGTATAATAAATGGGCCAAGGTGGAACTGGAAAATGTAAAAGTTGACATTTCAAGCTGCATGATAAAACTTTTTCACATGACTTTTGTGGGATCATTGTTTTCTACTTTTGTCCACTAACAAAAGTAGAAGGCAGAAAATCGATGCTCGGCAAGTGATTTTACCTCGATCTGTTGAGCTTATGCAAACATTTTCTGAAGAGTTTTTGACAGAAATGCATCTTCATGTCGCCCTCTGTCTTGGTGCTCTGCCAAAAACTATCAATTAGCTTCCAAATGGATCCATGAAAACCTTTTAAATGACCATATTTTTATTGAAGACCACAGCAGGCCATCCGTTTCTCTTTTTTGTGATATTTAATCTTATTTTAAGATGCTGACTGAGAGAATAACATTGCACAGGGGAACAGATGGCCTGCTGGGAGCAGCTGAAAGATGAGACTGTCAAAGACAGTTTTCTTGCCATTGCTAGATAAAAGTTATTTTCTATAATGTGCTATATCTGACTTCATGAACCTTATATACCCTGTTGAGAAACCTTATTTAAGGGAGGATTTCTGCTTTTCTCATCAGGTCTGTTTTTTTTTTGTTTGTTTGTTTTTTAGATTGTATATTTTGTTTTGTGTTTATATGTTGTTTTCCTTGTTTAATAATAAATATTTCTCTCAAAAACTGTCTTATTTTGTCATTGTTTCTCAAAACAAATTGTCATAAAACAAGAAAAATAGTGCTATGTGATACCCCCCCCCCCCCCCCCCCCCCCCCCCCACCACCACCACCACCAATTATAAATTATAATACTTTGGCACCCCTCTTGACCCCCTGACACCCCGCTAAATGTGTCCCCCCCAATGTCTAAGAGAAATTTGCGCCGCTGCCCGACAGATACAGCCAATGTGACTGTGTTAGTGGTCACTAAACTACCACGTCACTTGAATATGCAGAGGGTATTCAGGGTGAGTGGATTTATCAGGGTGGTTTCCATGGCTACCGAGCTGGAGCAGTGTGTTGTGCACATCAGCGTCACCTGTCAAAGCAGGTTAATGTGTTTTATTACAGGTGACTTAAACTGAGACTCAACCTGGCCTTGTACACTGAGATTATAACCATACAGATGAAATTATTTGTGTAATCCCTTTTGTTAAGATTGTTTTTGTTAGCACCAAACGTGATTATTCTCATTGTCATGATTATTCTCCTTTCCACTGCAAGTGACAGGCTCATCTTAGTACAGGGGCTTGAAATCACATAATCTATTTTTTATTTTTATTTATTTATTTTTTTTTGGTGATTGAATTTGGCCTCACCTAAACAGGTGGTTCAAACAGTACTAACCGGGTGGCTTAGGGGGCGGTGGGTAGATTAGGCAACCTTAATATAAGTTAGTTAAATACACTAAGACTGGAGGTGCAATAATAATAGTTACTTACAGCTCAATGACGAAGACAAACTGAGAAAGCTCAAAGCACAGCGAGTCCAAACTGCTGCTTCTATGCCGGTCAAACCAGTCTAAAGTTGTAATACTTATTACGTGCACTGCAAAGCTACATCTTAACATTAGATCTCTTATGAACCAATAATTTTTGGCCACTTTATTGGGCCCACCTGTACAGTCTAATACAATCTAATATGACTGTTCTGCCATAAAGTTTCCTTTTCTGATGCCTATGATGCTCAGCTTTTCTTTTTGTCACAGTAATAGAGGTGTTCATTCAGTTCTATGTTTGGCATTGAGCTCATAGTTAGTGCTGCTGTTGGACTGAACGGCATTTTATTGAGAGGTGTTTCTAATATTCTGTCCCCCACATGTATATAAATAGGGAGGATGAAAAATTAGAAACACCTCTCAATATAATGTAGTCCAGTACAAGACCTATGCAAACTACAACCTCAGTAATAAACATATAATTAAAATTTACACATATTCCACAATGTCAGCAAAAACTGAACATTATAAACTTTCTTAAAAGGTAGAATTTATGGTAGAGCTGTTGACCTGATCTGCATTAGATTGTACAGGTGGACCTAATAAAGGGGCCACTGAGTGTAGATAGACAGATAGACACACCATCTATAATATATAATATCTTTATTTAAATAGCACTTATCAAAACAGAGTTACAAAGTATCACATAGCAAACCCACAACACATGAAACATAACACAGAAACGCGTAAAAAAGCAATAAGCGAATACAAGTACACGACATTAAAATTTTAAAAACCCAAAGCCCCGCTGCAGGTGCCCTGCCTGGCCACCGAGGGGCGCTGTCTCGTTCCCCTCTCGCTTATGTGGAGCGTCTCCGTTGCCTACGTCACCACATTTCACCAAATGCGATGGACCAGCGTGTCCAGGATTTCTCGTAGGGGTGGCTTCTACATACAGCAACAAACTCGTGTAAGTTTGAATGAAAAGTTTTAAAAGTTGGATGCAGGTTTGTGGGCGCGAGGCGCAGACGGGCCGCAGGGGTCCGTCAATCCGCCGGAGGCACGCGGACGCAGATTATCACCGGAGGCGTCCCGTGAATGGGAATAACTGGGTCACATTCACATGAGTTATATGCTGTTTGTTGATGTGTCCTCGAGCCTGACCCGACATCTCTCACTTCCAGATGCAAGATGAGGAAGGCGACGCTCGTGCTGCCGGTGTGCGTGGCTCTGTGTTTCCTCACGAGCCTGTGTGAGGGCGCCAGGCAGGGACAGGACATGAAATGTGGAGGTAAAGTCTCGATGTCTGCCTCTGTTGTGTGCACAGCGGCAAACAGCGCCGTGCCATGTCGCCTGCTCACCCGGCTCTGCTCTCCGCAGCGTGCAGGGCCGTCGTGGACGAGATGGAGTGGGCCATCTCCCAGATCGACCCCAAGAAGATGATCCAGACCGGCTCGTTCAGGATCAACCCGGACGGCAGCCAGTCCGTCAGAGAGGTGAGGCTGCAGCCGAGCCACGTAGGAGCCGCGGCAGCCCGCAGGGGACAGGACGCCCGGCTGGCATGGCACACAAAGTCCTGCTGGCTCCTTATGTGGCTCGGTTTTACCTTTTTAACCCTCATGTCACCCTCAAATTCACTAACATTTTTCATCAGCTGGTGTCAGTTTGACCCCAGCAATTTAAACCTCTAGAAAATGATTACTTTGTGTGTCTTGTTGACTACCTTTAATTAAAACCTAGTCTCCCCTGCTCACCTCCTTTTGACAACAAAGCTGTGGGAATCATGTTTTCCCAAATGTCACATGAACTATCAGCGGTTTTCTCACTGCTACAGGTGTGTTTGTGCTAGTTGAGGGCCTTAAAGCAGAGGGAAGTGTTTTGAAGATTAGAAATGGCATGCTGTAGTTCCTCAGCATCATACAAAACAGCCGAAACAAATATGTGTGAAATGTTGATATTTATAATGTGTTTTACACAGCTACAGCATCCTGACTGACCCCAAAGAGACACAGATGGCTGCAAAATGTGTCCAGGACACTGAAAACAGATCATCATGTTAATGTTTACCCATTTGCCACTATGAAATCAAGAAAAGTCATTAATTATGACACACACACACACACACACACACACACACACACAGTTAATCATGTATTTAGAGATGTTAAACAGTGACTGAACTGAATGACCCCAAAGATACTAGGAGGGTTAAACTATCTAGCATAACATGACCAGTGGGGTGTATCTCATATGGGAATGGGGTGTTAAAAACACTGAGAGCTCTCCTAACAACTGAAGGAAAAACAAATGATATTATGTCGATATTGTGATATATGACTAGATATCATCTGGGATTTTCCATATCATGATATGGTGTAAGTGTTGACTTTACTTGGTTTTAAAGGCTGAATGACAGAAAAGCAAAGCAGTTTTCTGAACTAGAACTTCTGTTTCTATCTACTTGGTCATCATATCCACTCTAATACTACTAATAATTGTGTATTTATTATAACTCTCACTGTGTACATTTTTGAAAGCACCAGTTGGCATCCTTACAGTATCATCACAATGAGACAGATGAGAATTTGATTTTGTCCATATCACCCAGCCCTGACTCACACCCTCCAGTACACTGGGATTAATGTGTGCTGGGAACTGGGATTAATTGGGCTATGTGCAGGGAACTGGGATTAATTCAGGTCAGTAGTCATGTGATAATCCCCAGAGGGTCTGCTAAAGTCTCTCATCAGTAAAGTCTGTTGTGTAGAAATAGAAGATGAACAGTATATTTTTAAGGTTTGGACATTTCTGGTTTCTTTTGTAATTCACACCTCCAGGTCCCCCTGGCCCGCTCGGAGGGAAACCTCCTGGAGCTGATGGAGATTGTGTGTGAGAGGATGCAGGACTACGGTGAGGTCGTGGACCCCTCCACAAACAGGAAGTCCTACGTCAGGGTCAAGTCTCGAAACGGTGAAGCCATGGACCTCTCAGAGGCCAAACTAGATTCCAGAGTTACATCCAGTTTGAAATTTACTGTGAGTACGATTACTTTAAGGGTTTAGAGAGGTGATTTTGGAAATGCCGTTGACCCTGACCTGTCCGTCAGGGCTGGTGGTTAAAAAAACAAAAACAAAGCAAATACCAGTATTGACTACTGCACTCTTTAAATGGCTGGAGACTGTAGTTTTGTTGTTGTTGTTAATAAGATGCAAGACTGTTTGAAAAGGGTGTCATATTACACTCTGTGCAGTTAAGCTGCACCCTGGAGAAAATGTTTAAGTCGATTCAAAGTGAGCAAAAGCCAAGCCACCGGCATGTCAGTTTTCACACTTAGTGGTACTTTTGTCAGAATTGTGCAGCTCCTCCTCTCAGGCTGCAAGAAATAAACAGCGGATTTAACTGCATCAAATAATGTAATTACAGAATCATATACTCATTTAGACACAGTTACAGCTGTGTATGTGTGTTAATGCATAAACTTATGTTTTTTTTGGCACAGTAGACTACTAAGTGCTGCTGTGCATCATGTTGAAAAACCTACCTTTAAAAAAAAAAAAAAGTTGTTAACCTTAGTCTCCTTTAAATCTCATGAGTGTAATGATCTTAGGTGATTTTTTTTTCAATTTTTAACCTTTTTATTTTGACTCTTTGCTCTAGTGTGAAACGATTATTGAGCAGCATGAAGATGAAATCATCGAATTCTTCGCACATGAGACGGATAACATCAAAGACAAACTTTGCAGTAAAAGGACAGGTACGTATACAACGCCCCCCTTTGAATCACATGCCTGAAGTATGTTATTCAAAATAGCTGAAAAGAGTTCCAGTGGCCATATTATGACCCACTGTTTTCATGTCCTGTTTGTGTTGCAGATCTCTGTGACCACGCTCTGAAAATACCCCATGATGAACTTTGATATCGTCCCGCCTGACGCACGGTTGCTGTCGCCACCCAGCTGGGCACTGTAGTATTGGGTTGTCACGTTTTGTCACAGCTTTACACCACGCCAGTGATGGGAGATTTACACAAGTCCTCAAGTAAGAAATGGAGACTCCACCTGGACATAAAATTCAGATGATTCCTGTGGTCTTGGAGAATTAGGTCCAGCTTCATGCACATGAAAAAGTCTCCCTCAAAGCTAGAAAATGGCAGGGTAAAGATGCCGATCTTTGATGTTGACAGTCAGTTTTTGTGTCTGCCAAGTCACTGTAGCAGCAGGAACATGCATAAAGAGAAAAAATAGATACTTGAAACACAGTGGAACAACCCTACAAAGTGTCATTTGAAGGCAGATTCATGGTTCTAGCTTTAGGAGAGAGTTTTTAATGTTCACCAGTATTTATTGAATTGTCCAAGATCACAGTAACCAATGCAAATCTTTCTTCTCTTCTTCCTCTTCTTTCTTCTTTAAGCCTGGAGTTTTCATTTGGGTAAAAAGTAAAATGTAGTGGTACTGTAGTGGAAATGCACAATTCTACTATTCAACTATCAAAGCATTAAAGGAAAAAAAAAAAAACCAAAAAAAAAACACAATTAACATATTTTTGCAATCAGAGACAGTTTTCTCAGTAGTAGAAACCATAGCACTGAGGCTCTACTGTGTGATGTTTTGAGGAGGCAAATTTGCTTCCCTGACAGTGAATAAGACACTGCATATGTAGATGGAAAAGTGTTGGATCGGAGTTAGAGATTTATTTATTTCATTGCAGTACCATCACATAGAGACATACAAAATGTGCCTTTATCATAGAGCGAATGTCACACTGGGTCATGCCGCTCTTCACAAAGGCAGAAACCCCTTCACCACCAACAGAGGGGCCTCAGTGTCGTGCTTTCTGTCGTCATCAAACATTTTGTTTGGGTTTTTTCTTTTCTATTTTTGTGATGAACTAATTGAAGTTCATAACTTTAGACTGAACTGCCCCAAAGTCATAGTCACATTCCCACGGATTTGAGTTTCCTTTAACCTGTTAAAGGTGTAAGAAGCAAAAATTTGCTTCCTGAGTGGTTTGGAATTGGAAATGTTTTCTTTTTTTTATAAACTGGTTACATGGTAAACATTTTACACCATGCAAACTTCTGCAAATTGCAGATTCATTGAGATATATACACATGGTGGAGTAAGATAAGCATTTAAAGTTGCCTAAAAGTACACCCAAAGCACTGCAGACTGCACACAAACTGTACTTTAATGCCATTCAGTTCCCTCTGATTTTAGGTTACTGTAAACTTTGTCACTTGCAGTGTGTCCACAACTGAACTTAAAACACTCCTCAAAACCTCATTCGCCAGCTCTGCGTAGAAATACTAGAGCAGAAGAAGTATTATGATACGATGTAAAAAAAAATTAGAGCAACTTTAGTTAGAGCGGTCCTGCTCCTCTGGTTATTGTTTTGATATTAAGTTTGTGTCTTTATCTTCATTAAATGCTACCAACACATGCTGCACCACCATAAGTACCACACATTTTGATACTCAGCTCAGTAATTCACCCTCTCAGGAATCAAAGGTGAAGGTTTGGTGTCTCCTGCTTTAGTTGGATTGAAGTTTGGTGCAACCCCACTAGAGTGTGTTGTAGTCCATCATCTGAGTGCTCCGTCTCTGTCATCAGAACCCATGTGCAAACACTGTGGCATTGCAGGCCTGCACGGTTTAAATCTTCTCATGGTGCTGTGTTGATGTAGAAAGGTCAAGAGTTATTTTTCAGTCATTTATTTTACATTTGTGAAAAAGACTGACTTAGCGTCTCATGTGAATATTCCCCTGAAACTTACATTTTTATAAATTTTGCAAGGTTTCTGCATCTGTTTTGTCTTCCATCAGTGGAAATATATTTGTACAACATCAACATGAGTTTAGCCTCTTATTTTTATCCAGATATTACTCACCTTACTATACTTCTGTACTGACTGTGAACTGACTGGCTTTGTGTGTGCAAATTCATGCTCACTTGGCTTAAAAGATGGTTAGTGGAACTGTGGAGTTGCTTTGATGTTGCTGTCAAAATGTCACATTTTAATTGCAGCTTTTCAGGGCTACTCTGCCAGAAGGTGCCATTTTGTATCTGGAAAAAAATCCTGGCTAAATACATGGAAGAGTTCACAATACTTTCTTTCATTTAGTGGATTAAAAATGTCCCACTATAAATTCTGGCAAAGCCTCAATTTGCAGCATACTTTGGATTGTTTGGCACTTGACAGTGGAAATGTTTGTGTCCAATTTGAAGATTGCCTAAATGCCTAGCATTCAAATGATAATAGTGAGTAGAGATGAGGTTGAAGTATAATAATAAACCACGTGGCAGCCACTTTAGCCATTTGAGATGAACAGCCTCATTATGGG